>NC_044015.1:32807172-33114060 GCF_900496995.4 Aquila chrysaetos chrysaetos | reverse complement strand
TTTATGAATGATTGTATTCTGGGAGTATGAATCAGTGAAGGAATGTACAAAATGGAACCCTGTTACCCACTGCCTAGGCTTCTTTCACTGTTGCTCTTCTATCCTGTTTGGGTAATGCAGACGTGACCCAATAGGGAAATGCTTTTGATGTGATGTTTGAAAACACAGTATTTTAAAAACAAAACAAAACCAACCAACCTTGGCTTTTAAGAGGACAAGAAGCCAAGATTTGCTTCTTGCCACTTCCCATGCCCTTTTATACACTACTGTATAATTCCTTAACCAAATAAAAAAAAAACCTAGCAATAAAATGTAACCATTCTGGTATTTTATTTGTACATACTGTATCATAGCCGTATGCCAGAGTTTGCAAAATATTTTTGGAAGTTTGATTTGTATGGAATTCAACTTACCTTTAAATTTAAGGGATTATTGTATCGCCATGTGAATCTATTAGTGTTTTGTTTTGTTGCAGTCTGCTTTACTTCTAGAAGGCTCTTCAACAGCAGTAGTGAAACTGCCAGCTAGAGACAGCGTGTGCTGCTCCAGCCACCCGTGTCCTCTGCCTGTGGCCAAGGAGCCGAGCTGGTCAGTAATCGGCACGGGCACAGCTGTCCAGGGGTGCTGCTTAATTTGCATGTCAAGCGCATAGCCGATCGCTAATTGCTGTAGTCACTGCCGTTGTAGGATGGACTCGTGCTATCAATTTAACAAAATCCGATCATTCCCGAGTACAGCGGTCGCTTTTGTTTGGCCTAGGGTAGCCGGTAGCGCTGCGCCGCTGGTCTCCATCCCGCCCGCTTTCCAAAGCCCCGGTGCTGGGTGTCGTAGGCTTCCTCCCCCGTGTTTTAATCACGCTGCAGATGGTAGAGGGCATAAAAGCCGTGGGTGTAATAAGTAACCCTGGTGCGGACGTGCTCTCAGCTGTGGCTCGTGCCTACGGACGGCGGGTTTCCAGAGGGGCTGTTGAAACCCGGGCTGAGGGGTCTGCGGGCCGCTTCGGGTGGCCAGTCCTGGAGGGAAGAGCCATGTCTGAAGGAATGGAAGGGCGAGAGTGAGGAGTCGGGGCTGTAGTGGGAACGGAGCGATGCGCCGCTGGCACTTGCTGTTACGCCGTGAATTCTTGTGTTCGTTTTCAGGCTGTGTTTGTGGTTTTTTAGGGTGACGCCTGTGTAGGGACCGCCGTGTATCTTTCAGTGCAGTTACTGGCCTTTACAGGGAGCGAAGCCGCGCCGTGCTGGGCGTGCCTCGTGCTTCTCTGCTCCGCTGGCTTTGAGCGACGGCACGCCACGGTTTTTATCATGTAACGCGACTTTTAATTTATCTCAATAAAAGTTGGTTTTCGGTGTGCGCCTCCGGCCGTTTCATTCCGGGGGCGGAACGGCGGGGGCGGGACGGCGGGGCCGGGCGGAGCGCTGAGGCGGAGGGACGGCGAGGGAGCGGGCGCCATGGCGGGGCCGCTGCTGCAGGCCTGCGGGCTGGGGGCGGCCCTGCGGAGCCGCGCCGCTCTCCGCCCGCTGGGGCTGCTGGCCCCGCCGAGCCGGGGGGTGGCGGGGCCGGGGCCGGGAGAGGCGGCTCTGGAGGAGAACCCCTTCTACGAGAAGTACCGGCACAAGATCCGGGAGCTGCGGAGGTGCGGGGGCTGCGAGGGAAATGGCGGGAGCCGGGCCCTGAGGGGAGGGGAGGGGGCAGCGGGGTGGGGGCTGCTTTTTGGGGAGAAGGGGGTGCTGGGGGAGCTGGGTTTTTCTGGGAGGGGGGAGATGGGTTTTAGCTTTGCGCCCTTACGAGAAAATTAGTGGGTGTAGGCCAAATGCTGCCTTCAGATTCACACGTCGTTGGCACCAAGTCGATGAGAGAGTCGTCTCCCAACACGGTCGGCTTGGTAAGATACAGTTTTACTAACAAGAAACTAAAATTTTAAGCTTAGAATGTGAATCGGTACCGCAGTAATCATTTTAAAAGGGCAAATGGCGTTAATCACCCAGTACTGCTAATAGTCCCTTTTCTGACTCAGATCCAGTCCAGATGTGTTTGAGTCCCGCATGGAAAAAAGAAATGAAGCGAAAAAGCAGCCTGTGGGATATTCTAGTCAAGGAGAGTTTATCAGATGCATGGAGGAAAAGGCAAGGCCAATTTTCTTTGTAATTCATATCTACTAATGCTGTAATGTCATTTATAGAGGATCAGCATTATGTTACAAACATACAGCGTTCCTGTTAGTAAGGAGCCCCAGAATTTCACACTCTGGTGGCTAAAAGTGTTGTTCTGTATTCCAGTGTATTATTTTGCTATTTTTTTGGCTGTAAATTCTGTGCTTGAAGCCTTGTTTAAATGTTTAATTAGTTCCAGATTAGTTTGGCCAGATGGAGTGACATGATCTTGCATTTATCAATTTTTAGTGAATGCAAGAAAACTGTTCAATAATATCATATCCAAAATGCATAATAGTTTGCTTTCAACTAATCCTTTCTGGCATTTAAATTCATAATTCAGATTAAGTTACTCATCTTCCTATTTACTTCTCCTAATCAATCATTTATTTTATTAAAAATGCACTGCAGTGATCTTCAGGTATCTGAAACTTGACCTGCTACTCAGGAGCCTGTCAGCAGGCATGTTATGCATGGCAGGGGAGGCAAATAAATAGTATTATAGCATCAGCTATAAAAAATAAAGAAGAATATTTTCTTCTAGGCAGAAGGCTTGGGCACAAAGACATCAAAGGGCGGATTCACAAAAGATAAGGTAAGGGAAACGAACCTAAGTGTTAGGAGAGGACATGCTGGCAAATCAAGGGTGTAGATTAACTTGTATTGCTACCATTAGTGCTTCAGCCAAGAGCTTCTTGACGTAAACTAATGTTCCTTATGCTGCACTTGAGTATAAGATTTTAATTTGCTATTGGGTTCATGTTCAATCTTAAAACTTGCAGCACTCTGGGTTTTTGTTATACTGTCCTTTCTCTCTGACGCCCTGGAAATTCCTTCTAGTTAGGGGATCTGTACTGAATGCTTGCAGTAATAAATGGAAAGGGTTAAGCTGCCTTTACAGCGTGTAAATATATTTCCAGAGATTAGCCAGCAGAGGGACAAGAGAATGGTTTTATTCTCTTTCACATTCTTGTATTTTGGCAAATTTTCTGTGTAAATCTGCCAACAGAGCATGTGTCTGGTGTGGCTGAAGGCAAAAGGCTGCAGCTCCTCTTGCAGCTTCAGTAGAGATCTGCACAACTGGAGCAAAGTGTGTTCTGTGTCCCGACAGAATCTCTTCTATTCTGCCTCAGTGTGTGAATCCACTTCTCAGTGTGTAACTGCTCAAGATCTACTAGTTTCTTTGGCAATTAAGAGGACTACGTCACACTGTAAATTGAATTAAGTTCCTCTAGCTTGATTTTGTTCTCTGTAATTGCATCCATTCATTCTGGATTCTCACTTGAATCACAGAACTGTCATCATGCCAAAATCCTTATGCTTTCTCTTGCAGACACTTGATTCGATTCTTAATGTTGAGATGGTGAAGGAAAAATCAGCGGAGGAGATAAAACAGGTGATGGATTTAAATGGAATAAAGTTTGCTCCACATCTGTGCATAATAGTAATCTAGATGTGAGGATGGCTATGGATGTATATTTATAAAAAGCACATTCACGTGCATATTCAATAGTAGAAGACAGAGTTTTCTTCATATAGGTAAATTCACCTAGGATGTACCCACTTGATAAATAATACATCTGGACTTGATCACTCAAAAACTGTCTCTACTGTAATTCTTACTGTTGTCATTTAATGTGTAGCAGTTGAATTGTCATTAGCAAGCTCCTGTCAGGTTTGAAGCCAGGTAAAGGGAAATCCTAGTGGTAGTTCATATGGATTATGCTACATCTGTTTTGCAGGAATAAAAGCAAAGCTTTTGCCACTTTGTATCTTTGTTTGCATTACGTATCATTCACTAGCCTGTGTACTCACACTAAAGTTAGTTAGGGTAAGGAGGGGGTGGGTGGGTCTGTTTGTTTGCTTGAAGAACAGTGTGAATCAAGTTATTCCTCTTAATATGTGCTTGCCTTTGCGCTGTATTCCCTTTTATCTAGTTATAAGTCACATCTGTTGCACATTTCTGATGTAGCTTAAGGTGGATCTGGTATATTTTTTTCCTTATCAGACTGTATGCCAAGAAACTATGTAGGCATGATCGTTGAAGGGGAGGAGCACATATGAAGGAGACTTCTGGCTCAACTTAGCAGAAACCTAGCTGCTTTCCTGATAGCTTGAGAACATTATGGAAGTGGTTATGTGCTCTGGAGGGGATGGTGTGCCAGCAGTTATAGCAGGGAGTGGATTTGGTAACTCATGAGTGGTTTTTTTTTTTCACTGGGCTTTTACCTGTACTTGTCCATTTATTAAGGACTTTGAGCTTTTATATAGGTATTGCCATCCTGCTGTGGTGAAGAAAAAGATTGTCAACACAGAGGAGCATTATGCAAAATCTTGGCTTCTGTTGAAAATGTTTTGTATGTTCTTTATTAAAAAAACCAAAACCCCCAAACCTCAAACCCTCTAGAAATCATTAGCATGATTGTTGGGAAAAATATAAGAAGCACTTCTGATGGCTAGTAAATCTTAAGCCACCTCTGAGCCCACTGCTTATTTCTGTTATCTAGTTGAAATCTGTCATTTGGTACAAGTACTCTGGAACCTTAGAAGTGTTTTGCATTAGCAGGGAAGTCAGTCAGCTTGGTTGAAAATTGACTTCTCAGAGTGCTTACAAAGGTTAGTTGACAAATAGAATTCTTTTTAAAGCATTTAATACTACTGCTAGATGCTTGATTTTAACTGTATCTCATCTCCTTTGTTTCCTACAGATTTGGAATCAGTATTTTTCTGCAAAAGATACAGTTTATGCTGTTATTCCTGTAAGTAGTTCCCCTGCAGTTATGCACTTGAAAGGCCAGTGTGCAAAGCTTTCCTTTCTAACTGTGTTTCTGTTGCTTTTAAAAGCAATCATTGAGGGGAAAATGAAGTTTCAAGAACAAACTTTCTTTCCGGATTGAGTGATCTTATTGCCCCAAGTAAAGGCTTTTGTTTCATAAAATGTGTATCCCTTTTTTTTCCTCTCATCAGTCTCAATAAAGCTACTACATTTTTCTGCACACCCGGCTGGAATTTCCAGGCATTTTTTTATTATTAATATCCAGTACTCTTCGCAGGGCCTTTTTTTCTGTTAAGGTAGCATTTGTATTTTCACATAATTTTTTCTCAGAGTTGCTCATTTTTTTCCCCTCTTCCCTGCAGCATGGACCGCTAACTCAAGTTTAATATGGCAGTACTAGAGCACTTGGCTAATAACTCGCACGTGGCTAATCACTTATGACTTACTTTCGTACATTTAAAATTATTGGCAGCACTGTCTTTTATTGAGATTGCATGGTGCTTCCTGTGATAAGATCATATTTCTTATTCCTGATAACTTTACCAGATGTTAATTGTTGTTAATCTGCATTAGGCTGAAGGAGGTTTTTTTCGCTTTTGGGATTTCTTTTTATTCTTTGCTTCAAAGTCTCTATGTGATCGTGATCTCTTAAATCTGTCTTTTCACAGCTGGGCACGAACTGTGTGTTCCTTGAGTTCTTGAAACCTCATTTAGATCTGGGGTCTGATTTGCAATTGTACTTGGCCCTTTGAGCTGCAACTGAAGTTGTTGGGAGGCTGTATTCTAAATGTATGAAGTGCTGTATGCTCTGAAAATGGCAGTGTGGGATTTGAAGTCAAGCAGCATTGTGTTTCAGTTTTCCCAACATGTGGATGTTGTGAAAATAGTTTGAATTGCACATTTACGGTAGCAGAGGGCCAAAGCCCGGGACTCCAGTTAGGATGGTGTGGTTTTTTTATTAGCGGGGTTGGAACTGTTCTTTGGTGCACTGTTTTAGAGGAGCTTGGGAAGCTTTTAAGGCTTTAATACAAACCAGATCCTAGGCACGTTAGGAAGTAGTTCGTGGTGTCATCATCGGGGAGAAAAAACCTACGTCTTTTGCTAGAAGCTTTTTGTTGGCTGGAAGAAAGGCCTCACATAATTCCTGAGTGCTCAAAAGCACACACGGAGGAATTTTGTGTTGATGAATAGCATGTGTTCTTTCCTGAACACCTTAGAGTAGGTAATGGTGCTGGGAAGAGAAGAGCAGGCAAAAGATTTGGGGGAATGCAGAGAACACATGAATGAGATTTGCCAGGCTTCATCAGGGATGACCGAATATGTTTGCGGTTTTAATATAAACCTAAGCAATAAGTATGTTACTTGAGTAAATATCTAGGCTGCATTTTAATACTGAAGCACAGATGACTATGATGTAAAATCCACAATTTGGGGCCAGGGATATGTTGTCTTGCTCAACTGTTGACACCACATGATGCAGTGGAGCTGTTACTGAAAAAGGATGTAACGTAAGCATGAAGCGTGGGCCCCCCACCTCCAAGGAATAAAGCTTTGAATCCAAGGAGTTTACTGCTGCATCTTAGAGACAGCATTGTTAAAACAGGATACCAATGACATTTAGGTAACTAAGAACTAAACACAGTTTTCTACGCACACGTTGTTAGCTGTTGCCGCAGTGAGACCTTCTATAGATGGAAGTTGTATCCTGTAAAGGTTAATGACATGATTCTGAGTAACTGTGCATCCACATATGTGTTATGAAAATTGAATTTCTCTTTCTCCTCCCCCAAAGGCAGAGAAGTTTGATTTAATAAGGAAGAGAGCCCAGAAATGTCCATCGGTATGTATGGCAGAGACTCGCAATGCATGGATGTATAGCTGTAATGCATTTCTCCTCTCTAAAGCCTAATTCATAAACTTTTGACCCTCCTGTATTCAGACTCATTGTATTAGCTCAATTAGTAAAATCTAGGTCTTCAAATACTTGTCATAGTGTTCAAGTAAAAGCAATGGCTATTCATATGTATTAAACAGTTTGATCTAGCTATCAGACCTCTAGATATAAGAGATGTAGGGTTTGGAAATGAGAGCACAGAATCTCCCCAGCAATGGATTTAGCTACATGCCTCCAGTTTCCATTAGTTGATGTCTTGTGGTTAAGTCTCTTCCATACAGTGTTGTGAAGAGCCAAGCCTTTTAGGGCAGCTTCATTGATGTTCCTGCTTACCTTTCCTTATTGCTTAAAGCATCTTTGTTTTAACCTGGAGGAACTGTTATTAGCTATAGCGACGTGTCACCCTGGCATTACGTTGCATGTACATGGAGAAAGTGAGTTCTCTTGTCTTAACAGTTGGTGTGAGTTGCTCCTCTTTCTTTTTGTGTTTCTTTACTGGCAGTGAAGATAAGCAAGGAGTATCTGAAAGGGAAAAAGACAGGAAATCAATATGTTTGGGTTCTGTCCACTGAAAGAGCTGAACCTTGTCATCTGTTAGCCTGCTTTTCCTCATCATAAATGTGCATAGCCATGCTTTCTTCACCATGCTGGTGATCTGTGATAGGTAAATGTTGGTAAGCTCATATGAGCTATTTGCATGGAAGCTATACTGGGCAGGCACTATGCTGTGTCAGTAATGCATCTCCATCTCTAAGGGAGTGTGAGTTGTCAAAAAAGACTATATGGCATGCTCTGCAAAATTTAGTAGTATATGTTCTGTTGCAGAGCACTGTAATTTAACAGCTGTGACAGGGGAACTGGGTGTAGTCAAACCCTTTATTACAGATACAGAGTAAATACTCTGTGGGTTGTGTCTTAGGTGTATGCCAGCACAGCAAAGCATAAAATACTGAGAACGCGTAATATGGTTATTTTGGAAATGAGTGGATTCCCAAGATTTGGGTTCACTGTTTCTCACGTGAGTTGGTGGATATCTTGTAAGCTTCAATTAGAAGATTCCCGTGTGAATGAGGATGTTGCTGCTTTGAAGAAGTTAAACTATGAAAGCGAAGAACAGCTAACAAGCTAAAGGATATCTTTCTGCAGTTTTGTACCATGTGCTGCTGGATTGGTATTATTTTCTATTGTTGAAAGCAATGTGTTTTTACAGTAATTTGTGTGCTGAAGCATAGACTTTGTGCAAATTTCACCATGCTGAGACAGAAGTGAAATGCTTCATTCCTGTATGAAAACAAAGTAGCTAGATTTTGCTGAGAAGAGTGCTTTTGTAGGTCTGAATGGGAGACACTACTGAATTCATGGATGGGTCCTGTGTATTTTACTTGCCAAAAGCAAGATCAAATGTATCTGGCTTCCCAAGCTACTTGGAGCTTGGAAAGTTATTTATATAGTTTTAAGTGCATTTCTGTACAGTGCATTGGCATTTAGTCAGATATCCTGCATGTTTTTCTGCTCCCATGTTGTCCTTTCACTTGGTGTGGGAAAATGAGCAAGTCCCTAGCCTATGGAGTTGAATAGACTGTAAATCTCTGGAGAGAAAATGCTTGCTGCCTCTTCTGGAACAGTTGGTTAAATTACAGGATTAAATACTCTGAATGCTCCTTATCTTATATTTGACCATTTCTGCTGTTAATTTTCTAGAAGTAAACAAAAAGGCCAGTCAATGTTCTCCACTGTCCTTCCCTTTCCTTTGTCTCATATAATACTAATAAAAATATGTGCCAACATATTTTCTAATGAAATGATACTGTTAAGGTAATGCTGGTTTATTGTCTGCTTTGAAGTCTGGTTCCTGCTGTCCTGTCAGTCCTGGTGGGGTAAAGAACCCCATTTTCTGTTGTGGTTCTCCTGCTAAAGCATTTATGCTGGAGGCCTGTATGACATGGGCATCATTTTGTTCTATGAAAGGGAGGATTGTTTTTTTTTTTTATCATTTCTCTGCAGTTTCTGTATGCTTTGCCAAGAAAAGAAGGCTATGAGTTCTTTGTGGGGCAGTGGTCAGGAACAGAATTGCACTTCACTTCCCTAATAAACATTCAGGTGAGTGGTTGAAATAAAAAGTCCAAAAATGGCTCAGGATCCAGAAATATATCAGCATATTACAATATATAATAATTGCTAAATTATTTAACAAACAGGTTGTCTAGCTTAACTTGAAAAGAATTATGAGGCAAAAACTGCCATTAATAATGGGTAAATTACTAAATTAATTACAGGTAAATTAGTAAATTTATGGGTATTAAGTGTCTCTCTAATCTAAAGGAGAATGAGGTAGAAGTCAAATAGTCTCATCAAAATAGAAGCAAGAGCCTAGCTTTTTAGAACTGTTTGTGCAAGCTACTTAAAATACCAGTAGATGCTATGAGATGAAATGTCGTCTGGAAACTGTGGGTTCTTTTTCTTTAGTCAAGAAAAAACCCAACCTAACTGCAAATCTCTTGTTTTCTGTAAATACCAGGAATAATGAGCTTTTAATTAGAACTGACCCTTAAGCCCTGAAAAATGACTGCCTCCACAGCAGTTAATACTCAAAAGTTTTGTAATCAAGCCTCCAAATCTGCAGTAGAGCTGAAGTTCTTTATGGGATGCTGACAGGTTTCTTTATCTCCTTCAGACCCAAGGTGAAACTGCTCCTAGCCAGTTGGTCTTGTACCATTATCCTGAGCTGCAAAAGGAAAAAGGGATAGTACTAATGACAGCAGAAATGGACTCCAAGTTCTTGGTAAGAGAAATCTGCTCATTGGCTTCCTTCATTTTATGCTGCAACTCCTCCTACAGCTTTGAATTAAAGCCAAATTAAGGTGAAGTCGTTGAAAGACCCTTTCCCAAAGAATGGTCTACTAGATTTCTTTAACCTAATCTACTTAATACAAGGGAAAGCTAAAGGCAAATCATCAGTCTTTGTCTATCTGGTGATTTCAGCTCATGCATTCTTTTTTTTCTTTTTTTTTTTTTTCCTTTGGGCATTATAGTTTATTGTTGTAAAAAAACATAGAAATGCTTCTGTTTTTCTTATTAATGGAAGAAAATTTAAATGAAAGCTGTTGCTACCTGCCAACAAATTAAAACAGTGTTTTGAAGTTTAATACTATTTGTCAAATCAGGAGACCTCCAGAGCTTTGTGTTAGGTTTCTGTGTGCCTTTGCTCTTTTCTTTATGCGTGGGTGTACTGTTGTTTGCATGTCTGTAATAGTACAGTGCTAGGACTAATAGGAGTAGGGATTATACTGGTGGAACAAGATAACTAAGCATCCCACCTCTAACTGACCTACTTATACCAGTTCTGAAACTATGCACAAAGGAGTCCACTGGGAATGCATTTGCCCTGTTGTATCGCAGTAGACAATCAATTTTTGCAAATAGGTCAACTGTAAGAAGGGAAAGATGAGACTCTGGTGCATCTCTAGTGCCTTAGAGTGGGCAGGGATCATGAAAGACATATTTGACCTCTGAGGTGTATGCTCAGCAGGAGAACACTTTAAAGACACGATGCTAAAGTATGTAAGTAGGTCAGGAACAAGAGGGAGGTGGTCTGTTAAGAGATTTGCTAAACTAAGGTGACTTGGAATTGAGTCATTCGATGAGTAGGACTGCAGTCTTTCAGCTGCTGAAGAGTCTTTTTCAACAGGATACTCAAATAAAACCTGATGGTAACACATTCTTTGTTTTAACTCGCAGGTGGTCCATGAAGCACAGTGCTTGGCGAATCAAGTGCAGCTTTTCTATGCAACAGATCGTTCTGAGACCTACGAATTAGTGGAGACCTTCAACCACAGATCTAGTGAATTTAAATATATGTCAGTTATAGCAGAGCTTGAGCAAAGCGGACTTGGAAGAGAACTGAGACCTGGTCAGGTTTCTGACAAGTCATAGAGCCCGACCTGCGGGTGAAGCGAGCCAGCAGTAGGCAGGGGCGTTCCTAGATGGGGTGGTCCTGTCTCTTTTTGTTTTACAAATTTGGTTTGGCTACAGAAAGGATCTGGAGACATCCTGGGAGTGTGATAGCCAAGCCTGTCTGGCACTGATGCAAGATGAGGACTTGGGCCATTTGAATGACAATAACTAATTGCCAAAATGGAGCCCTGTACTTCAGCATAACTTCATCAGAACAAGCCATTTTCCCATCCTGTAACTTACTGCTGCATGCTGTATTTTGAAATCTGAAATAAAGTGATAGAGTGGGAGCTATGTAATGGACAATATTGACATCAGGAGAGAGAACAACCAGTATTTCTTCTCAGTACATGCATTTTAAATGCCCTCCGCCATTATAATTGCATGGTCCAGTGCTTTTTAATCTGTGTGGAATTTATACGGGCTTGTCCATCAAGAAAAAAGAATAGGACCGATGGTCTACAACAGACTCCTCTTTGTTACTTTGTGTGTGAGGCTCCCTCCACAGATGTATACTGTGGCCTGTGTTTTTCTCAGGATTAAAAAAATAGTGTGACTAGATTTGTTCTGGGAATTTTGTGCTTCTTAATTGATATATTAATTTTGTCCTGTGGCTGTCTTAGAGATGTTTTTCTTGAGGAGTAGGATGTTATGAACATGGTTTTATTTTTGTATATTTTTTAATAGTGTAGAGGAATTATTGCCTGCTTTATAGAATTAATTTTTCTCAGACTGGCATCTAGTCAGCGAACGCTACAAATGGTATTTGAAGGGACAGAAAATAGCTCTTGTTCCCATTTCAGGAAAGGCACTACCCATAATAAAAACAAGATGGACTGGCATAGTAACAGAGAGCGAGCCACCAACCGGCTTCTCAGTTGCGAAGTGACATCTCATGAAAAAAATGTATTGGTATGGATATGCATAGCTGCTTTAACACGGCAGTGTTGGTAAGATTCTGGCTTTACAGACTGCAGCGGGTTTGTTTTTTTTAAACCTGCCTTCAACAAAAGAATCCCAAAGCATTTGTGCTTTGAGCTGCTCTTGTTTCATTCCCAGCAGAGGCAGCCACTGCGTCTGTGGACAAGGGCATACTGCTGCAGTGCGATGTGCAGCCTGTGCATGGATTTCCAGCGTACCACTGCTGCTCAGGTAGACAAGTAAAGAGAGGACATCCAGGAGCTTCCCAGGAGCAGTGCTGAAATATTTCCTGTATCCACATCAAATCCCTGGCACTAACTTGCCCTTAGCACTAATTATCTGTTATGTCCAGGCCACATTGCGTCTTCCCATCAGCCTGCTGAAGGTGGCAAGCATTCCCTCCTTTTCCAAAGAAATGGAGGCAAGAAGGGTATGCAGCTTGTCTCTCTGTTAGAGGAAGACCAATTTTTTGGGCAGGGCTGGTATTGGATTTTCTGTGCTGCCCTTAACCATGACCTGATATGGAGGTTTGATTAGTTATAAAGGGCTCTTACACAATCTGTTAGTGTAATTGTAGGACCCTGTTGCTGTAATACTCACTGTCACTCTGTACTTTCTCAGCCTGTTCTTTGGAGATGAGCATTGTTCAGCTAAGCACTAAAGGTAGGTAGTAAGGTTTTATCGTTGGAGTCTATTTTAGCAGCAACTCATATATGTTGGGTGTGAACTCTTGTCCATTCAGGGAATTATAAGATGTTTTTAGAAGGGGCACATCTTGTCCCGGGGCTTTGCTGCAAGGAGGTGATCTTGTTCCCTGGTAATGTCATCTTTTTGTTTATGATTGCATTGGGTCCGTGAATGCGTGCATAGCAGGGGAATAATCAGAGGAGGTGTGGATAGGGCTGTTATTATCTGAACAGCAAATCACCTTTATTAAAGAGCCTTTCCATTTCTATAGCATTTGTGCTCCATTTATCATTTTCCCTTAGCTGAAATAAGGGCAGTTTTGATTCATTATTCACTTCCTGCTTTGAAAAAGTCAGAGTTGCTGTATTCATTTTTAATATAGCTATAATATAACAGCTCTGGATGAGTAATGGGCAACAGGAGTGAAATTCAAGGCTTCCAGATCTACACCTGAGCCTCTTTCTGAGCTTAAAAGACCAAAGTCTCTAGTAAAGGCTGTAGCAGTCACTACCTGTAATTTTGAGGTTTCTTTTTTTTTTAATCCATCATGTGATTAATCCCAAGCTAAGGACTTCTCCGAGGGTTTAAGACAGACAGACATGGCAAAGTCAGGAAAAGGAAACATTTCTTGCATTGCATGCATTGGAACCGTTTTTCAGACCCACACTGAAGAGGCAAAGTTGATCATACTGCCTGCAGCCATTTTGCAAGGGACTGCATTTTCTGGTCCTGGCAGAAGTGGAATGGACTGATGGAGGGAGCAAGGGCTTTTTTCTGCAGGTGTATTCATGTGCCTTGAAGTGCACGCCATAACACGTCTCCTCGTGTCAGGGTGAGACCACTTGGCACAGAAGTGACTGACTTGGTGTCAGTGATCTGGTGCTGTATTGCATCACCCCGAGGAGCAGAGGAGGAAAGAGCTGGCTGGACTTGTATGTGCGTGTGTGTGCGATGGCAGGGAGATGGCGGAGGGTTTACAAAACTGAATGCTGCACACCCTCCTGGGAGGTATTCTCAGGTCTGCTGCTGGGGACGGCGTTTGCTGCAGCCCTGGAAAACGTTACTGCTGTGTTTTCTCCAGGAAGCCAGTGCGATGGACTGCGCCACTGAAACACTGTTGTGAGCGGGGAAGCTTCAGACAGCAATTTCCTACTGTATTCCTGTATGATCTGTATACAGATTATCATCTGTATTCCTACAGATTTTAACATCATGTAGGAATGCAGATTATAAGAGCAGGTAGCCCGGTAGCCTGAGATGCTGCATCATCAAACCAGAGCGTCTTGGTCATGGAAAACAAGAGTTGTTTCAATATTCAGTGGCCCAGTTGTAGGGTGCAAGTTTGACACAGTGTGAATAAGCTCCCTGATTTGTAAATGGAAACGTGGAAACTTTTCGTACTTTTGGAAATATGTATGCTAATGTGTGTGCTCGTGCTATAGTTAAGACTTGAACAGCACACTCAGATCTGCGCTGACTGCTGCTGTGGTGGTGATGAGGCTGAAGCTGGGACGAAGGCTCCTAATAAAAAGGTCCAAGAGAAACTCTAGGCCTGATCCTCCATCCCACTGAATGCTTGCTGTAACGGGGGAGTGACTCAGCTGAAGAATTGACCCCACAAACCACCCTCGCTGCAGAAATAGGCCAGCGGCGTTTTGTGGCTGTGTGGCTCCTCCAGTGCCCGGGATGCACTTGTGCATGAACCGCGCTGCCGGCTGCCTGGCGTAGCCTCGGCACGGGCTGGCCACGGGGACGGGCGCCTACAAGCCTTGGCGTGGGCACGGACCCCCGGGTCTATCCGTGGCTTTGTGCAAGTTGGCCACTAAAAACTCGCATAGGGTTTTTATGATCCGATGCGCTTAGGATGTGTGTTGAGGCTAAGGGCTGGTGAAAATAACCCTGTTAGTCTTGGCGGGGGGAGAGAAGGTAACTGTGAGATTTATGTGCCGTGCAGCCGCTAGAGGGAAGGTTTGTCTCCTTATTCTGAGCTGCTGGCACACACGGAGCTTGCATGAGCCTGTCTGCTCAGCTTTGTGAGCTTGGGGTGAGTTTTGTGCAAAAAACCCATTTAGATGCCCACGCTGCTCCTATATGGTCGATAACGTGGTGGGCTGCTCTGAGTTAGACCAACGGTTCCCCCAGCCCGGGGGGCCATGTCCTAGAGCCTAGATGGGCTGCCTTGGGGAGGGCAAACATCCTGCGATAGTTTTCCAGATCGCTTTGCCCATTTCCAGCCATTTGTGGGCCGGGGTCTTCCTGAGCTGGATGCGTCTATCTTTGGTAGCCCTCAAGTGGGCATGTTGACGGAGGAGAAGCCCGAGTCTCTCCGTGGCCCCGTATAGGCTTCAGCCCCTGCAGCAAGGACTTCACGGCTGAACCAGGTGCTGTAGGAGCCACGTCCTTCCCTCCGTGCTGCCTGTGGTCTGCCTCCGGCTGGAGGAGAGCCCAGGGCCGGGGATGTGGCAGCAGTTCCTGCTAGGAGTGGTGGGGCAAGTTTTGCAGCCGGAGGCTCTTTGTTATCAGCATCTCAAACCCCCGGCCTGCCCACTCAGCCCTGTCGCGCCAGGGAGATGTACCCCCACGTCAGCAGGAAACCCAGAGCCCGTCCCGCTCCCCGGGGAGACACCCTGGCTTGTGAAAGGCGGCTGTCGCAGCAATCAAGGAAGTGCAGATTGAAAGATGATGGTCTTACCCTCACTTAAAATGCTGACTCCAGTGCTTTTTCATCTGCGCCTCGTTTTCCCTGTGCCTTAGAAAATGGCAAGACTCCAGTGCCCTCTGATCCACAGCTGAGGCAGTTCTCACTCCCTGTCTCTGAGCTTGTGCAGGACTTGGTAGAACAAAGAGGGGGAACTGGCTGTTCCTGACGCTGCATAGCCGAGGCAAACTTTTCCGGGGACGTCCTTTGCCTCTCTGGGAATAACCGGAGCGAACCCACTGCTCCCTTTGCTGTGTCTTGTGATCTGCACGGGCACGCAGAGCCTTCAAACCCTGCCTGGGAATAAGCATCTCCCCGGTCGACGGGGTGCTGTGCTGGCAGGCTGCTGGGGTGAACGCTGTGCAGGGCATCGCGTGGCCAAGGAGAGCCCAGCCCGGTGCCACAGCTCGGGGGGGGCTTGGAGGGGGCTTACGGCTCCCACCCGCAGCGCAGCTGTGTCCTGCCAAGCCGTGTGAAGCCGCATCGCCGTGTTGGGCCTCTTTCCATGACCGCCCGTGAGGCCCGATGGAGCCGTCCAGCGCTCCGGGCTTGCTTCCTTCCCTGCTTCCTTCCCCGCTGATAAATTCAGCCGTGCACCTGCCTTCAGGAGCAGGGCCAACCCTCCCTCTTCCTTCCTCCAGGGCAGACAAACGCCCTCTTCACAATAACACATCCCTCCTGCCCCAAACCTGCCCCTCGAACCTTTTCCTCTCTTCCCAAGTGACTCCTGCCCTCCATCCCTGCAGCTGGGATCCTGGGCGGCTCCGGGACTGCGGGCTCTCTACTCCGTGAGGTTTCCAAAAACTCGTGCGACGGGGTAACTCCCTGACCGGGAGCTGTTGCTCACCCCCCTGGACTTGTAGGGCAGCAGCTGATGCAACTTCAGCCCTCGTGGTGTATTCCTGGCCCCTCTTTTGGCTCCAGATCGCTGAGGGTGGGAGGACCCCATCTCGCCTTTAAATATTTTGGCTCCAGATCGCTGAGGGTGGGAGGACCCCATCTCGCCTTTAAATATTTTGGCTCCATCTCGCCTGGATGTAAATCCTGGTCACGAGTTCCCTTCAGGATCTTTGCTATACGGCCAAGCCCCCTCAGTTTTGGATTTGTGCCTGTTTTTTGCTGGGGTTTCAGCTGAAAGTTTCCTCCTGGCTTGGCATTAGCTGTGAGGAGTTACATCTGCTCCGCAGACCTCCGCCTCCTGCTCACAAGGTCTGAGGACATTTTGTGGTTTCCTGCATCCCTTGGGGAGGAGCGTGGACACTGGTGACGGCGGGGTCCCCGGGGTGGAGGACAGCAGCGTTGCTCAGCCTCTGCCGTGACTTGGGGCAGCTGCGATGTGCAAGCAGGTCACATCCAGCGTTGGGAACGCTCCCCCAGGTGCCGAAAAAAGACTTTGCGGAGCTGCTGTTGCTGCGTGAATCTGCTGGAGCCAGGCGTGGGGCTGGTTTGCCAGCAGCCTGGAAGAGTCTGCTGGGCTACTTGAGCCGGATCCTGATTTTAGTGTTACTTCAACCTGAGACTATCTGCAATGACTGTGAGAGATTTGCTCAGGAGCAGGGCAAGGCTGACGTGGAAAAGGCTCTTGTTTCCATATACCTGCCCGCAGATCCTGGGGTGGATGTACACACAGAGCCGAGCTTTTGAGATTAGGGCTGTTGTACTGAATTAGCTGATGATCGTGGTGGGAAGCAGCTGGACAGATGAATTTGACAGCTCGTGCTTCTCTCCTGCCCCAAGAGCTGAGTGTGCAGGGCACTTCGCCTCCAGGTTTTACCTTTTCTGCAGAAACGTGCGGCAGGTGTGACACATCTCAGCCATCTCCCAAATAGGGACAGGCAGGAAAGCAAGGGCCTGCTGGGGTGTGCAAACCCCGATTCCCTCTGGTTCTGGCCCAAAGCGATCCGCTAGCAGCTGCTGGCTGATGCTATGGGCCCTTCGATGTCTTCTTTGCTCCTAATAAGATGCTGCTGCAGGTGACGAATAGTTTCTATTGCACCTGCACAAAACCAGTGCTGTGCTGGGCCTTGCACCAGCGCAGAGAGAGGGAGGAAAGGCGAGCAGATGCCTTGCTGGGCCCGGGCTGAGCTCCCTCCTGGCTGTCTGCTCTGGGAGGCTGCTGAATAATCGAGGGTGTTTGCCATGGCCGGGCCCGTAACTTTATTTTTAAAGACCGCCTCTGAACGTTGTGCCTCAAGGGCAAACCCTGGCATCACCTGTAGCTGAGAAGCCTCGTTACAGGGGAAGCAGTCCGGATCCTGCAGAGATGTGTCCTACTGGATGCACAGTCTGCATGGGGTCTGACGGTAAATCCATGGCCGCAGCAGAAGGGGAAGCCAGGCGGGGTTTAGGGAGGCAAACCCTCATCCTAAACCCTCCTGCTTCATGCAAATGTACCCAGTGGCCAGATCCTCCTGCCGTCTCAGCCTGCTGGGTTTGTGGTTTCCTTTCTCACACTCCTGCTGCTCCTTACCCCCGCCTCGCCCTGCGCCCCGCTCCCCAGCTCGCCCTATCACCTGCAAATACTTGGCTGAACCTGAGTTTCGCACACATTTAAGCGAAGCCTAGAAACGCTTCCCTCACCAGAACCGTCCCGGTGCCAAACGATTTGCAGTCGTTTCCCGCAAGGCTAGCATCCCACCTCGCCGCGGCTGAGCCAGGCTGCTCCCCTGGGAAAGACACGCAGCCGTGCCAGAAGGGGACCGTGAGCGCCGCGGCCGTGCTCCTGCCCCGCTGCAACACCCGTGAGCGTGACGCGTGGGGTGCACCACCGGTTTTACATCCCCACCCAGGATTCTGACCCCGAAGCAGAGTCCCGGCCCGCGCCGAGCCATCCCACGCTGGCTGGCTGGCTGCTCCGCTCGGCGCTGAGCGTGCTGGCGCAGGCTTGCTTTCGCCGAGCCGTATTTAAATACCACAACGCGCTTCAGAACTCACCCCACCTCCGAGGCCGACAGAAAGTAAGTCTGCTCTGTGCAGCGAAAAGTTTTTCTGGTTTGTTTTTTTTTTTTTCTTTCCCCTTTCTCTGGCTTTTCTGTTTTGGATGGCGTCCAGCTTGGCCTGGCACTGAAACCTCTGGCTGATTTTTGCGTGCGTGCAGAGGGGGGAAGGATGAAGGGAGAGGGACTGTGCAAAAGACGGGGGGGGGCAGCGGGGGGAGAAATACTGCAGGATTTCATCTCCTTTCCCCCAGCGCGCTGCCGTCCCGTGAAAGCTGGGAGCCAGCCAGCGGCGCGGGAGCTGCGCACCAAAAAGGACCTCAGCACCCAGGAATGGTGCGTGGGTGTGGGTGTGGGTGCCCACCCGTGAGCGTGTGTGCCCAGTGCGGCGGCTGGCGGGGGCCGGCGGGCCGGCTTCCCAGCGGGTTTTCCAGGGACAGCTGGAGCTGCCGGTGGGGTCAGGATGTGACATCACCCGACGGAGAAAAACCCTCGGCCCCGAGTTTCTCTAACGAAACCCCGGCGAGTGCCGGAGCGCGGCGGCTCTCCCTGCCGCTGCCATCCCCAAACCGCCGACAGTCCCGACGGGGAGCCTGGCTTGGACTTTTTTCTTCTTCATTTTTTTTTTTTTTTTTTTTTTTTTTTTTCCTCAGTAAGAGCAGAAAGTGCAGCGGAGGGATTTGGGGCTGGAAGCCAGGCGTGCCAGGGGATGAGGTGAGTCCTCGGGGTGGAAAAAGCCAGCGCTGCACCCCTGAGGATGCTTCTGGGGTGCTTTTAAGCATGGGTTGGGCAAGAGCTGGTTTGGGTTAGCCTGGGAAGGAGCAATCCTTCGCGCAGCCGGGGCACGGACGCCTGCAGAAGGCTCTTCCCCTTCCTCCAGCGTGTCTCAGCTCAGCTGCCAGTGTATAAATACCAAGGGAGCCTGTTTCGGGGATGCGGGAGGGTCCGGGAGCCGCTGGCGGTGGGGCAGGGATTAGTGCAGATGGCCGGCGGTGTGCAGGGGAAGGGGGGACCCGCAGGGGAAGGCAGCACACGGCGTGGGCAGACACCCGTTTCCCAGGTGGGACAGTCCCAGCAGCGGCTTTGCCCGTGTCGGAGGGAGGGTGGAAAGTTGTGGGTGGGGGGAACTGGGTGGAGATGGGTTTTCAGCAGCTGGTTTATCTCCTCTCATCTTCTTCCCTGAGCTCGCAGGCCTGGAGCTCCCGGTGTTTGGGATTACAGCTCTGACGGTGCAGTAATCACCCTTGGGACTGAACCAGAGCAGTTGGGCACCGTGGAGGCCATTGGACACCTCTTTGCAGGACTCCCAGCAAGTCACTGGTGGCAGCAGCGACATCCCAGCCCCCGGGAATGAGGTACCTCCAAAAAGCTCCCAGCTCTACTGCATATCACCCCTACAATGAACTGGACGCGCTGCCCCTAGCCTGGAGAGATGGGGCTTTGCTTTTCTGCTTGGAGGCATCTTGGGTGACTCAGTAAAAACTTTTTCGGTGCCTTTGGGCCAGGCTGTGGTCCCCAGGGAGCTGCTGCTTTGCCGGTGGTGTGGCAGGGAGGTAGGGCAAGGAGCTGGACAGAGCGAGGGGACAGTGGGGACAGGAGGGGGGCAAGCCAAGGTGTGTGCGGTCCCCTTCCTGGAAGCTGTGCTGGGTCCGTTTTGCATGAGCTGGGGATTTCCGAGCGCCAGGCGAGCCAGGGGAAGCACCAGCGCGGCTCCCCGGCCGGGGAGCGGGGGGCTGAGTCCTGCTGCTCCTCTGGAGGTGCCTGCTCCGGAGATGGGTGCTGGGGTGCTCAGGGGCTGCCTCGGAGGACGCTCACCCCTCTTGTGGGTCTCCGTGGCACTGGGGGGGGGGTTTGCGCAAGGAGGGTTTGGCGGCAGGGAGACGCCGCTGAGAGCTCAGGGCTTCTCTGCAGCTCCCCCAGCCCGCGTGCGGGGCCTTGATCCCCCTCCCGGCATCTTGTCTTGGCTCGTTTCCTGGAATTTTCCATCGTTTGGGTTATATTTGGGATCGGCAGCCAATAACCCCGTTTCTCACGGACAGCCCAGCTGGGGCTTGGCTCCAGCAGGAAGCATTGAGGGAGCGGGGCCAGCACCCCAAGACCGTGCTCCCCAGCATCTTCCTTCTGTAGCTCGGCTTCCTTAGACGATTAAAACCAGACACGGCTATCGCAAAGGCTGGAAAAGAGGGCCTATGTTCCCTTCCCTGGGAGCATCATGCACCCACAGCCCCTGCCTGGATTGGGGCTGGGGTGGCTGCAGTTCAAGGGTTGCTCCGGAGAAGCAGCCTTGGTCTTTGGGGTGCAAGTCCACCAAGAAGAAGCCCTGGTTGCAAAGATGCTCTTGGGCAGGTTGAAGACCGAACTTTGCAATGGGACTTCTCTGGAGCTTGAAAGGAACGCGGAGACGGGGCTGTCGAGTCAGCAGCCAGACAGTAACGCTTCCTAGAAGCCGCAAAAAGCCAGCCGAGCCCCAGGGCCAGCTGGTTTCTGATCAGACTGTCCATCTGGAGGCTGGCTGGATGTTTCGGGGCTCTGGCAGACAGTAGCTGAGCTGATGCCTGCCCTGTTCCTCTTCCAGGGATGGGGCAGGACGGGACTTTTACGCTGCCTGTGGTGGGGAGAAGGGAATCCCCTAAAGCAGGGAAGCACAAGCAGACATCTGAGTGGCCGAAGGCAAGATGCCCCGGGGAAGCCCGAGGGGGATTTGCAGAGCTGGTAGTATTTAACCTACACTTTTCTCTATGGTGCCTGGAGCCACGTGGATCTGTGCTTCCTAAAGTAGCGGGAGCCGGAGTCTCCCTGCGGATTGCCCATGGTGTTGGACCCCTCGTTGTGCTTCCCGGCCGTTGCACCACCGGCGAGGGTTGGAGCGTGCTGCTGAAGCGGCTGCCTGTGGTTTGCAGTCAGATGCTTGTGTGAGTGTGTAACTGTCTCGGGCCGGGTCCAGAGAGGATGCGCTTGGCACTGGGGCCACGGGAGGTGCCGGTGTCAGAGCCTTCCTCTCTCCTTAACCTCCACGATCACTAATGCTTCCCAGGGGCACTTGCAAAGCGCTTTTCCCCATGAAGCCTTTGCTTTTGCAGCCCTTAATATAAAGGCAGGCTGGGGAGGGAGAGAGTTTTGAAATTGGGGAAACTGAGGCAGGGAGCACGGGACTGTCCCCGGTGCCCATCACTTTGGAGACAGTGGTGTGTCTGACTGATCATTCCTGCTGAGTTTCTGACTAAAGCTTATTTGGGGTCAAAACCGGAGGTTTTCTTTAATGACCTTGCCTCGTGCCTGCAGGACTAGGGGGGAGGAAGCCCCCCTCCCGCTGCTCTGCCTGCTTTCCCCTTTTGTTTTGCCAGTTTCTAAACAGACCTTTCAGAGTTGTTTTTAATTTACAACAAAGCCTTTGCCTTGCCGTGTTCCTCTGTGGTTTTCAAATGATAAAAAAAGAAAAAAAAAAAAAAAAAGAAGCTTAAGTAAAAAAACAAAACAACCCTCAAATCTGAAATTAGTGGCTTAGTTTGACCCTGAACTTACATCCCCCATCCAGTTCATTTCCTTTCATCCCTGGACCTGCCAGCAATCTAGGAAATCAGTTTTTCACGTGTCTCTGCCTGCTACATCCCCAGCAGTGGCTCTGCCTTGCCCTTGCAGAGCTTAACCCTGTGCTCATTTGGTTCTTGCTAAACCCGACTGAGTTTTGCTTCTGAAGCTGCTGGTAAAAACAGGGGCAGGACTGAAGCCAGCAGCCTTCCCAGCTGTGGACGGGGTTTTGCGGCCGCTCAGCTGGGTTTGTAGCCAGCCCTCTGCAAAGCCGAAGCTATTTTGGGAGCGTGGATGGGGGTAAGCACTGAGCATGCCATGGCGTGGGTGTCCCATGGGAAGCGGCGGCATCTTTCCACCCGGCAGCTTCGCTTATCCTCCTCCGACCATCCTCGGCAGGGACACGGGGTGACAGCGGAGAAAGTCTCCGGCTCCACAGCCACCCGCTTCACGCCCTGTCTGCTCCCAGGAGCGGGACGAGGTCTGATTTGGGGGTTTGCAGATGCTTCAGAAAGGGACGTGTGAGCCCCTGGGGTGCCGGCACCACCCCGTGATGGGAACTGCGGCGCGGCGAAGTGGGGTTGCAGCCTTTGCCAAGGCTCCTCTCGGGGGAAGCTTTGATGTTTGCACGTGGGAACCGAAGGCAGAGACCTGCAGGCTGCCGCTGCGGCAGCGGTCCAGGCCCCGCCGGCACGGGCCGGCAGCGGGACGTGTACGGTCATGTCGTAGGAAGCTGCTGCCTAAGCTTGTTGAATGGCAGCTCGCCCTTCGGATTTCCCAAAACAGGCAGCGCGGGCGGCAATTTGAACTTGGATGGGTCTCCTGTCCCACCCCAAGCCCCAGTGGACCACAGCGTGATTTCCAGGAACGCGACAGCCCTGAACATCAGGCTCAGCTGAACTCCGCGCTGCAGCTAAACCTTGGAAGTTCTCCCATTTTCCATCTCTTTACATGGATCTGTCCCAAATACTTGGCCAGTGATGGAAGAGTACCAGCCGAGTCGGATAAAGGTGGACAGTGGGAAAGCCTGGTCTTGCGTTCACTGCTGATGCCCTTTTCCACCAGTTAAACTCGGGATGTGTCCAGGTCCGTTCCCAAAGGACTTTGCTTTTCTTCCCAGAAAGCAGGGGCAGATGCTGGGTCCCTGCCTGAGGGGAAACTGAGGCATCAGTGACTTTGCAAAGCCTGTTTGTTTGCTCCAAGGCGGTATGTCCCATCTCAGTGCCCCAGCTGCAAGGGCCATAGCTGATATTTCAAGCCTTGGTCCTGGCCTCCGTGCAGCTCCCTCCCTACGCTGCTCACATCCTTCCCTGCACATCAATCTCTCTGGGCAATGAAAGCTTTGGGGCGAAGTAGAGAACAAATCTGTTCTTTGGCGCAGCGCCTGCCTCTGCTTCTTCGGGTCGTAAATCCCAGGATGTGTTTTTGGCTTTGTCTTAAATTTAACTTCTGGAGAACATTTTTCTCCAGTAAAGATTGACAAGGCTTTTTAATGACTTGGTAATTTGGTAGCGATGCTGGCAAGGATCCCGAAAGCAAAACCGCTCGCCTTACTCCGGCGTGCACTGCTGGCTGGGGAGCAGGGAGGCTGCAGTGCCATGCTGGCGTCCTGTGGGCTCGGGGGACAAGTCTGTTCCGAGCACTTGGGCAGTGACGAGTTTTGCTCCCCCATTCCCGGGAATCTCTAACAGATGCATGGTAGGAAAAACCTGGCAGATGTTTAGCAGGTTTATTGCTCTCTTTTTTTTTTTTTTTTTTTTTAAACTGGTGTTTTATTCAGTACTGAAGCATGAAGCACATTCCCACCTGCCTGATGAGTGAGAACAGCTTGCAGGGTAACACAGAGATCCAGTTGTGGATGACGCAGAGATGCAGTTGTGGGATGAGTTATAGGTCTGGCTTCAGGAGATGAGATGCAGAGCTTATTTCCCAGTGAGTGGCTCAATATTTGCAGAGGACTTGCAGTGTGAGGCACAGGAACAAGGGAACCCCCCCCTGTATTCATGGAGAACTGACTTCACTGCTGATGGCCCCTGCAACTGACACATTTGATGGGATATCATCTGCCAGGGTGGCTTCTTATCACCCCAGAACAACCCAGTCTCTGCATGGAAGAGCCTGCAAACAGCAATAGCTCTTGGAGCAGAGCGAATGGAGCTGAGGCCAGCAGAAACAGTGACACGGAGAAAGGTCTGTTGGCACGACTTGCCTTGCTGAAATCCCAGGGAAACCTCCTAGGTTAGATCCTAGTCCCTGTCTGTACTGATGTTCGCCCAGAGGGACTGTGTGACCTGGTGGGATCGGTCCAGTCTAACAGGGATAATTGAGTTGTTCACCCTCCGTCTAGCTGGCAAAGAGACTGAGGACACAGGCTTGTCATGGTGCCGTGCGATGCCCTTCCAGCCCTGCAGGGTGGCAGTCACTGGACTTTATTTGGGTGCTGGGCAAAGGGGCTGCTCAGCTTTGTCTGGAGTCTTGGACTGGCTGGGACGGGGATGAGGGAGCTGCAGGACCATTAGTAGGTTCTGCATCATCCCTGTCCTGGGAAGCTGCCAAGTGTCAGATGGGGAAATCCTGACTTCTTGTTAGGGGCACAATTGTTCATTTTTGCTTATTTTAATGGCCTTTATGTTTCAGCCAGAGCCCTCTGCCACTGGCTGGTGACAGGAGAGAGAGAGAGGAAAAATCATCCATGGATGAGGGTACGGACAGCAGCAAGGCAGTGACAGCCCCATGTCCTGGTTCAGTAGTGGCAGCCCCATGTCCTGGCTTGGTGGCAGAGCCAGTTGGTGATAAGTCCTTTGCGGGGGGGGCGAAAAGCACCAAAGGTGCTGCTGGCCCCCTCCCTCCCACGCTGGCTGCAGGGCCGGGCACTGCTCAGCCCCATCACACCTACCTCTATACGGGCAGACCCTGCTGGATGCCCCACTGGCACTTCCTATGTTACTGGAGTAGGATCCCCATTGCAGTAGTTATATATAAATACATATGTATGTATATGTACATATTTTAGAAACTGTTATGCATTAGCAGACTCCCTGGGAGGCTTTTTTTAGAGGTGTTATCAACAGGATGTGCCTTGAGTATGTGACAGCCGGGTGGGAAGCCCCAGATAAGGGCTTTTCTTTACAGCCTCGCTGTGCCGAGAGTCCCCTCGCCTCCGCTGCGCTCCCTCGGGGCTGCCGTACCAGAGACCCTTCCCCTCGGGACAAGTAGGAGTCATGACGTGGTGCCGGCTCCCTCCATCAGTTGGCATTTTGGAGAGCTTGTGCTTTTTTTGAAGTGGGGAACAAGCTCTTTGACATGGTTGGAGCCAGCTGCTTGGGGCAGGGGAGGAAAAAGCATCCAAGAAGCATCCCCCAGTCATTGCCCTCTGGCAATAAATGAGGACAATGGGGCTGGAGCTATTAAAATCCCACCCAGCAACACGAGGTGGGGAAGGTTTGCAGATACCCCAGTATTAAAGTCGTACTGCATAACATTGTGTGATGACTGTGACCCCTTCCGTGGGGCAAAAAAGCACCTAATAACATATGGTTTCAGGTCTTGTTGTACCTGGGTACAGCAGAGCGTGGTGGGGTTTGGTACCACCATGCTGTGAGCTACATAATGGTGGCAAAGCAACGCTCCAGCCTGTGGGAAAGGCTGTGGTTAGTGCCCTAATGGCACTGGTGCTGGGGTTTCCCCCCACACCGGGGTTTGCACCCACGCCAGGGTTTTCCCCCCACAGCCACATGCTGGTTGTGGTGTAGAAATCCCCACGGGGCAGATCCTGCCCGTGCTTGGGGCGATCACTAGGTCCTGCTGTCTTCCAGTGATGCCTCAGTAGGTGGGCTTTGAGGGGAGCACAGGGTTTCTCTTGCAAGGTGTTTAGCTGGTCTCTCCTGGGCAAAATAGGATCTGCCTGTGGCTCGGGACTAAGTTTAGAAAAGAGAGTTTATTTAGCAAGCTTTTTGCTAAAAGCTGTCTTTTTAACGATGAATATGCATCCAAGTTTTGCTTAGGCATCATTCCCTCCTGCTCGTGACTTTGGGTAAGTCACTTCCCCTTTCCGTGAATCTTTTTCTTCCTTTTTTTTAACTCTTTCTCCATCTCCTCCTGTCAGGGGGAGGCTGTTGGAGGACTTTCTCTTCCCTAAGCCTCATTAGCATTTAGCACAAGGGGGCCTTGATCTCGTTGCCACCACTGGTGATGCATGCAGGTAACGAAATGCACAATTTCAGCCTGTGCGGGACAGCCTGGGACGGATGGGGTTTCCACTGAAGCTTCAGGGAGGAAAAGGAAAAAAAAGGGAAATACCGCAGCCCTTGTCTGTGCTGCTAACCGCGGGCAGGAAGGGGTGAGCTCAGCACTTTGCTGAGCTGTGACTTCCAGACCGAGTCGAGTCACCCGAAGCATCAGCTCGTCACCCCAACGGCTCCTGTGTGCATTGTGTGCATGCCTGGAGGGCCGCATCCTGGCACGTCGCTGTGCTGGGCTGCCGTTTCCCTCCTTCGGATGCAGGTTTTGTTCTTTTGGACAAACACACGGGGCAGAACAACAAAAATAATCCCCCCTTTTCCCATTGATCTCGGCGCTGGGGCTGTGTGAACCAGCAGCCAGCTGCGGTCGCAGCACGGTCCCCAGGGCATCGCTCACCAGCCACCGTGGCAGGGTCGGGGGTTATTTGTACTGAGAAATTCCTGGGAAAAGGATGTTTCCCCTTTGCCGGAGGAGGAAAGGGCTACCAGGTTGGGACTGCCCAGGCTGGTGAACTCTGCTGATATCGCGGCTCTCAGTTTATTGCAGCAGTTATTGATAAAAGCCTGGGAGGTAAGAGGCCGGCTGAAGTCTGCTGAGCT
Organism: Aquila chrysaetos chrysaetos; assembly: GCF_900496995.4. Lineage (NCBI taxonomy): Eukaryota > Metazoa > Chordata > Aves > Accipitriformes > Accipitridae > Aquila > Aquila chrysaetos. Next base: position 33,087,675 of record NC_044015.1, on the reverse strand, counting down.
CCTGGCGTGCTCGGGAGGGAGGATGGGGTCTGTCTGCCATCAAGCCTTGCACGGGGTGCGTGTGGTGATGCTTGCCCTCTCTGGTGCCAGGAGCTGCTGTCTGAGGTGTCAGCAGTGGCTCCAGGTCACCCTGGTGGGTGTGGAGGGGCCAGGAGCTCACCCCAAATTTCTGTCCCAATGTGCTGCAAGAGCAGCAGGGCCAGCCAGCATCCTGGTGCAAACTTGTCCCTGGGAGTGTGCCCCCACGTGCAGCTGGCTTCATATGTGACTGAAATTTGTCTCTTTCTCCTCCCAGGAACCTCCACCCCTGAAGATCCCAGCCTTGGGTTTCACATTGCACCGAGCCTCTGTCCTCACCCTTGCTGGCCCTGCCCACAATGGCGTTGTGTCTCAAGCAAGTCTTCAACAAAGACAAAACGTTTCGTCCCCGAAAGAAGTTTGAGCCGGGCACCCAGCGCTTCGAGCTGTACAAGAAAGCCCAGGCCTCCCTCAAGTCTGGGCTGGACCTGAAAGCAGTGGTGCAGCTGCCTCCCGGAGAGAGCATCAACGACTGGATCGCTGTGCACGTGGTGGACTTCTTCAACCGCATCAACCTCATCTATGGCACCATGTCGGAGTATTGCACGGAAAAGAGCTGCCCCATCATGTCCGGTGGACTCAAGTACGAGTACAGGTGGCAGGACGATAGCAAATACAAGAAGCCGACCAAGCTGTCAGCTCCGCAGTACATGTGTATGCTGATGGACTGGATCGAGATGCTCATTAACAACGAGGACATCTTCCCCACCAGGATAGGTGAGTGTGCTCTGGTTCTTGTGAGAAGGCTGGGATTGTAACCGGTGCAGGTTCCCAAGCCACTGGTGCACCTCAGGGTTGGTGTTGCCAAACTTTGCAATCCCAAGGATCGTGGCCTTTCCCGTTCCAGGTGTTCCTCAGTGTCTGTCCCGCACCCCTTTGCTGCAAATTGAGCTCGGGATTCCTTGTCGTGCTCCTAGGGGATGTGGAAAACAATGTTCTCCTTTTCTGTGCTTGAACTTTTTCCAAGTATTCTGTGCTTGTGAGAAATGAAGGCTGGTAGGTGATCAGCTTCCTTGCCCTTCCTCAAGGAGCTGAGCCACAGGGCTGGTTAGAGGTGGTCATCACACCCCTGCACCGTGCTCTTCTCTCAACTAATCAACTCAATTTCTTTCTGGTTTTCCAGGTAGGTTCATGGTCCCAAGGTCTAACCCTCATTCCGCTTGCTGCTTCACTTCTCAGCTCCTTTCTACCTCTGATAATTCATCTCAGCCCTGATTATACATCACATCTTGCTATTTAGCTGAGGCATCGCCTGAGCAGAGATGCCTGTCCCCAGGATCTGGCCTTTGCAGCTGCCAACCCCCAGGGTGTACGATGCACCCCTTTAAAAAGTTTGGCCTTACGAGCTTGCAGCAGCTGCCAAAGGCAACACAGCTTGCAAACTAACCCCTCTGCTGCTGACCTGCAGTGCTCGGCAGCTGCCAGGGCTGATATTAGCCCTGCTACTTAGCTGCTTTCTTGTTGTTTGGGGAGATGAGTTCAAGGGTTGCAGCTGATGTGTTGGCCAAGACCTGCAGGCAATTGCTGCCGCCTTCCCCTCGCCAGCGGTCTGGGGCAGGCCGGGTAATGCAGTGCCGGATCCTTGTGCCGCAGGACAGGCAGACAGGCTGCCTTTGGGGCGCACGGGAGAGTCAGCCCCTGGGATTCACCAGGGGCATTTGCTGTGCCATGGAGTCATCCCTCCCTCGTGGGCTCAGTGGGCTCCCTGCATCCCCGCAGACGGAGGAGGCTGGAAGTGTGGCTGGCTGACAGCGTCGGCGCAGGATGCTCCGTGCCGGCAGCCCCAGTCCCTAGCTGGGGACAACAAAGTCCCCATTGATTCTGGCTGCAGCTGGGCACAGCCTCGCTGTTGCCAAGGGGCAAAACGGCAGCCACAGGGTAGGCTCTGTCATCTTCTTCCCGAGGCGGCTTGTTCCCAAGGAGAAGTTCTGCGCACCATTAAAAGCAGGGATGCAGATGTGGATTTATTCCGTTTTCCCTCCAGCCAGAAAGGACGGTGTCCTGGTCCAATTCCATGCCTTTCAGGTGGGATTTGGGATGTGATGTTGCTTGAAAGCTGCTCTGGGGAGTCGGGGCTACAGGGAGTCTTAACACCGCAGAAAGCAGGCAGCCACGGAGGGATGGGGGCATCGCAGCACCCTCCCCTCTCCCATGTCTCCGTCTGAGGTGCAAAAGCCAAGTACAGTCGTGGCCCTGCTGGTTTTCACTCCATTTCTGGCACTTCTCCCTCCGAGGTGTAACACATCCCGATGTGGGGAGGAACGGCTGGTGCCTCTGGTTTCCACTTCTCCTTTTGTTTTGGTGTGGGGGCAGTTCAGGGTGAGATCTGGGCAGGCTGCAGGCGGTCATGGGGCAAACCCATTTTTTTCTCATCCAAAGCCATTCCCAGGGTCCCTCTTCCAAGCCCCTTTGTTGCGGGGACCCTCGTGTCCCCGAGTGACTTCAGTCCCCTTGCCGGCGTGTCTTGGTGGTTCTGGCCTCACACACGCGAAAGGGAGCTTAGCCTGAGATTGCACTTTAAAAGGCATGAAAGGCTGTTGTGGGAGGCAGGGGGAGGAGGGAGCCCGTGGCACTTTGTTGTCAGTGTGTCCCCAATTAACTGCCTTTCACTGGCCTGCCTTGTGCGCTGGGTAATTGCTCGGCAGCTCTGGCATTTCAGAAGATGGAGGTGTTTGGCCGAAGGGAAATGTCACGTCCGCCGGTTCCTGACGGGCTGCTCCTCGTCACCACACCGGATGACGGGGGAGGCTGGGGGACGCGCAGCAGGGAGGGACGCAGGGCTCGGGGACAGTGGCCAGGGCGAGCAAACGGAGATGCTCAGCCTCCCTCCTAGAGAGCCATCCCCTTGGGAAAAGACCCAGGACAAGGGGAATAAGGCACCAAAAGGACACAGGGAAGATCTGAGCTGGTTTAAGTAAGGGAAAGGAGTCTGATGAGGCAATGGGGAAATTATAATAATTTCATGCTTTGGAGTCGCGCTGAGGCTCTTCAGTATTAGCAGCAGAGATAGGATTTAGCCTGAAGGTTTGTTCCACTCCTGCTTGTACCAGAGAGATCCACCGGCATGGCTGACCACCGTCTCAGCAGGTGTTTCATGAGCTGTGTGTATCTCAGCTTTCCCTCCTGGCCCCTCTTTGCCATATGCAATAAAACTGTCCCAGCACAAAGATTTCCCTGGCTAAGGCTACCTGACCACAGACAAAACAGACTTTTCTATTTTCGTTTCTTTTTTTAGAAACAGTAAGTGTTCCCCAAACTTGCTAATGTTGCCTGAGGCTAACCTCAGCATCCTTCTCCATCCAAAAGCTACAAAGCCTGAAGCGGCACATGATTCAGCAGGGCTTGCTCATGGCTGTCCTGACAGTTAAGGGAGAGGTATCTCATGGGTCAGAAGGGGGAAATCCTTCACCCTGGGATGAGAGGCTCAGCTGGAAATGAGCAAAGATGGTTCACTGCCTTGTGGACTTACAGGGTCCTTTGGCATCATGGGGGAGACCTTGGCTGGGGCAAATGGGCACAACTTCATTGGCCGGAGCAGAGCTGGGCTGATTTGCACCACTAAAGCATCTGGTCCTTCAGCACATGTCAGAGGTGGGAGGCAAGCAGAGCGACCCGGTTGACAAACACATTTGGTTTAGCCAAGCTGCGTGATGCAGAGCTTGTGCCGGCTCTGCAGCGAGGCCAGAGGGGCAGCTGTCATCTGAAACAGCAGCAAGGGAGCCCAATGCCAGCAGACAGCTTGTGACCTGGCAGAGTCACAGCAGGACTGCAGCCCTCGGATGGCACGCTTGCACTGGTAGAAAATCCCTGTGGTGGTTTAATGGGGCTGGGGGGGGCTGCCAAGCCCTCTGCATACCACAGCAAGGGTCAGGGGGAGGTACTGCATCTTCCCCATCCCCAGGGAAATCCACCTGTAGGGCTCAGTCCCACTTAAAGGCTTTGCTATATAATCCTTCCCCTGGAGTGGAAACCTGTTTGTCTGCTGGTCAAGACGAATCCCTGCATGGGGTGAGCTATGCCAACCTAATCGCTATAAATCTACAGCAGCAGCAGCTTTCCCAGACGACCCATATCAGTTTGCATGTGCTAGCGCTTTGTTTCCACTGTTCCAACCAATGTAGCTGTCCTGAAAAATACATTTAAATGGAGAATAAGCATTGTTCCCATGCAGGGAGAAGAATAAATGATTCTACAGGTGTATTTTTACCAGCTGGTAAAACTATATCAGTAGATTTCTTCAGTGAGTGGCCACATGAACAAATTATGACCTGGAAAAAATCGGCTCCTCCCGGTAATCGTTCTGCCCCGTGGTGCCTGGTTTTAGGGAGCTGCTGCTGGGCAGTAGCACACCGGGGAGAAGGGTTGGGTGGATGGGGTTTGCAGGGCCCGTGGCAGCCAGCTGCTTCTGTACCAGTCAGCCCAGCATCAGGCTGCTGGTTGCACAAAGCCAAGCGTCCTACGTCAGCACCATCGCGGCTGCTGAAACCTCTCCGTTATTAAATCAGTGAGGACGCAGGGTTTGGACCAGACCCAGCGCCGGAAACACCCCACGTTCTCTGCCAAATATGCCTGCAGCTCTACAGAGCATCAGTCACAGGAGATTTTGGAACAGTTCTTGGAAAGCTTTTCAAAACTCAAGCTCTGCCATTCAAGAGTGGTCCCAAAACAATTACAAAAAAAAGAGAAAACTTGGTGTGAAATTATCCGATACTTTCTCCCTGTAATAACAGAAGAAAAATGTTCTGAATTCAGCTAATTATTGCCTTTTTCTCAGCTGGCTATTTTTTACATGATTTGTCTTTTTTTTTTCTGCCTATTTTCTTCCAAAATTAACACCACACCAGCTTGCAGCTGCCACCATGCCATTAGTTTTAAACGGGGCTTTAAAGACTTATTTTTAGGAAAAAATTAATCACCAAAAACCACGGTGGCCAAAATGGAATTGAGAAATAATGACAACAACAATAATTCATCACATAATTCATTGAATTACTGCTTTTGCGGAGGAAAAAAATACAATTGCCAAGAAGCAAAATAGCTTCCCAGTACTGATTCATCATGAAAAAATTAAATTGGCTGGAGCGTGAGGGTTAGGGACGGGAGAGATGGCAGGAGAGATCCAAGAGCCATTCGCAGTCCCTTACCGTAAGCGCAGGCACTTTGTTACCTCTCATTTTCATTTCCTTTTACACGTGGTCCCACATCGTTTCCTTATGTTTTGAAGCAATCAGCACAGAGTGGGGAAAACAGATTTCTCGGAGCATTAAATCACATCTTGGGGTTTTCAAGCAAAACATCCGAGATAAACTGAAGGTACTAATTCATATCAGGGCTGTGAGTCACGCCGCTCGCCACAGCCCTGGCTGCATTACAGGGAGTGAAATTGTACCTGCTGTACTTACAGCTTTTGCCCTGGCTTGGAGCATGGGTAAGGCTCTCCCTTTTCCGCCACCGTGGATGGCTGCTCTGCTTCACTCCTCCTGGCCCTGGGCTGCATTTCTGCCCTTGGACAGGCGATGCTCCCAGCCACCGGCTGTCTGGTCTGTGCGCAGCGTCTGGGTAGCACACGCTTCTGATCACGGGTGGAGGAGAAGAGCTGACCTTGTGTATAAATCTTTTTCCCAGCATCTGAGCAAGCTCACATTGCATCCTGTGGCCCCCTTCTCGTCACTCATCATGCAAGAAGAGTCAGAGTGGGGCTACTGCCTGCCAGATTGTGGGTTTGCTGCTCCAGGGTTGCTGGATGGTAATCACTGGTGAATAAAATGTAAAGGTAATTTGAATGCCTTTAAGTCAGCCCAGGTGGGTTTTGTGGCGTTCTGCTGTCCCTTGAGGCAGCTGGGACCGGCATCAGTGGGATGCACTGGCATGGCGTTGCTGGGTCCCCGTATGTGTGTAAGGCTGGGGAGGGTGAGGCAAACCCAAGCAGCACCACCCTGCCAGGGTGGTTTGTCAAAACTTGGGGCTCCATCCTGACTTTGCCCTGGCCTGCCATACTCCTGCTAACAGGTCATCTCAGCCACGCAGGGTCAGTCCCACCAGCCTCATCCCTTCATCTCACCAAGTTGCTACTCCTGCTGGTTTGTTCCACGATGCACCAGCTCCGAGATGGAGGGAATCCCCCAAGCAAGGGCCACCACTGCCCCACTCCCAAGTGCCGCTTATCGGCGCACCGGCCGCTACTGGGGTCTCTCTGCTGCCAGCTCTAACGCTGCTCTGCCTGACCCAGCCTGGCAGGGAGGTGGGAACCGCAAAGGGAGCAGCCTGCCACCCTCCGTGCTTGGGGAACGGGCCCCATTGCTCCCCTCTTGCTGTCACAGTGACCCCTCCTAGCAGCCAGGACAGCTCCAACGTGAACGTACAGGGACCTGGCTGCTCGGTTTAAAGCTAAACATCTGCAGGGGTGGGATAGGTGTGCGGCCAGTGCCGAGATCCCCGTCTCAGGGCCTTCCCCGTGCTGGGACGTGCTGGCTGTGATGCGCGCCTGGCTGCAGGGAGGAGGCACAGCCTGCTCTCGCCGTGTCCCCTCGCGTGCTGGAGAGGATGTCGCACGCATTGTCTGCTGGGCATCCGCTGCGCCAGCAGCCGTGACCCAGGGCAAGCCCTATTTACGCCGGATCTTTCTGCTGCTCTCCCCGGGGTTGGTCAGATGCAGCCTTTACTGGAGAGCCCTTTCCTTTCAGCTCTGGGCGAGGGGTTGGGGAATTTCTCCACCTCCTCACCAATGTGGCCAGTGCCTGCCGGGGCTGCTGTGGGTTGCTTTCCAAGCCACCGGAGATCAGCAGCGAGGCACGACTGCTGCTGGAGGAGGCAACCTGCTTATCAGATATCCGCCCTGCTTCCTTCCCGTGGGGAAGCGCTTTGATCAACTGGCGCAGGCCCCCGTGCCAGACGCGGGGTCCAGTCGAGCATCCGCAGCCTGTACTGAGGGTCCTGGCACAGGAGGCGCAGACGTGGCTGCAGCACAGGGAGAGGAACAGGACCCGATGGCCCAGAGTTGTGCTCTGCCCTGGGCATGTGTGCGAGTGAGAGGGGTGATGTGGGGAGAAGGAGCCAGAGCCGGACCCCAGTGATCCCTGGACCCAAAGGACCATAGTGGGTGGTGGTGTCATGATGTGGTAGGGTGATGGGTGACCTGTGGAGGTCCACTAGTGACAGCCAGCCACCGCTACAGCCTGGCCATGTCTGAAGGGGATGGCCACACACTGACACCTTGTGATGGACACAAAGAAGAGCAGCCCAGCTTCACCTCCCAGCATCTGATGCTGCTGCGGGGTTCATGTGAAAGCACAGTGGTGGGGTAGCCCAGAAGGGTACTTATGGGTGCTGGCAGCTTGATGATATCTTTCCAGACATCATTAGGTATAGGATAGCTCAGCAGCTCCCATAGTTGCTGATGGCCACGAGATTTGGACTAGATGACCTTTAAAGGTCCCTTGCAACTCAAACTGTGCTATGATTCTATTATTTATGCCAAATCTCTGTTCCCTGATGCAGAGCTGCTTTTGGAGAACCCAGGATGTAGCTGGAGGTGTCTCCCCTCTAACTCTCTCAGCTGCCAGCATGTCCATGAAGATTTGCTGGTAACTGATTTATAGAACAAGACAGTTCTTGGCTAACCTCAGGACAAAAGCAGTGGAAAGCCACTTGTCACCATCTGCCAGCTCTGAAGGTGGCTCATCTAACAGCAGTATCTGGACCATAGATGGTATCAGCCCTGGGAGTCTGAGATCCTTTTGATCTGCTGTTCACTGTCTGATTTTATTTCTTTCTCTGCTCAGGACTGGGTTGAGGTTTGCTGCTTTCCTTCACTATCAGTCTTTGCAGTTTGGTGATAAACTCCCGTGGCTGGTCAGGTCTGATTTCTTCCTCATGGCCTCCTTTGACCAGAGGAGGCACTAGGCAAGTGGGATGCGTGACAAACTGGTGGCAACAAACACGTTGCTGTCTGCCTGCTGGCACCTTGCTGAGTTCCCAGCAGCGACTGCTTGCCTCTAGTCCCAGGGAGACAGGCTGTTCAGAACTGTGTATTCCCCAGCCGGGGCCCGGCAATGTGCGCTCATCAGAAATTACTTGCCGTGATTAATTTTTCTTTATTAAAAAAGATGTTTCTTGACTGGTTCTTCAAAGCTGGTCTGCAGGGGCCACCCTGATGGCATGTCTGAGTCCCCAGCTGGGTGATTATGGCTTTTATTTGCTCCGCAAGTTCTCACTCAGTGCAAAAAGCTCAAATGAAGTCGTTGATAAAGCATCATGTCCCTCCTGACTGCAAGGAAACATGGAGATCTCTCTCTCATCCCTGCCCTTATCAGACTGGCAGGCAAGGAGAGCCCCACAGTCAAGGGTGCAGGGGAGAAGCAGATCTCCAGTACCATCTCTCATCTGCTGGCATGGGGAGAGCCTGGTTGTACTTTGCCAGATATGAACACCTTTCCCAGAAAGTCCTAACGGGATCTGTTAGAGCCAGCAGTGAAACAGGTCATGCCGAGGTCCTTGCTGCCGGAGCAGCCCTGGGGCTGCAGCGTGCTCATGGTTATACAGAGCAGCGGCTGTGAATCAGTCTCAAAACCACCGCTCTGTGTTTGTGTGACGCTGAGCCGAGATACGTGTCCTCCTCCAAGCGGTGGCTGGGACATCCACCTGTGGCATTGGCACACGAGCTTCTGCCCTGCCTGCTGCACCCACGCTGTGCACAAAGCAGAGTGAGACTGGGCTGGGCTGAGGGTGGCTCTCTTTTAGACCACCGATCGTTTTTCTCTTACGAGCGGTGCGATACTGAACCCAGCACCTGCCGAACCCTGGCCGTTGAAAACACAGGCTGCATGCATGATGTTGGAAGGACAGATCCTTTGCGTTTGCCACCCACAGAGGAGAGGGGCATGGCACTACTGCTGGGAAACAAAACTGCCAGGAGCCTTTGGGAAAAATAGTTTAATTGCCTAGTGAGGCTGATGAGAAAGATTCAAAGATTAAAATTACCATTTTTAATTTTTTTAGTTAAGAGATTTGCTGATGCTTTCCACAGCGCAAAATGTGTGAGCTGGCCATGGTTGAGCAGAGATTATTTGGAAAGATTTTTAAGAGGTTATGATGTGCTGCATTAATAAGAAGCTAAGGGAGGAGGCTGATACAACCGTGGGAAGGGAGGTTTTTATTTTGTTCTTTGCAAATTTGCATTGAATTGCTCAGGGGAGAGGAAGAAGCTTCAGGAAAACAAATTCCGGTTGTTTCATTTTCCTCCTCCCCAAAAATATGTTCAGGGTTTCAAAGACATGTTTCCTCTAGAGATTTACCCCAGGCTTGCTGACACTGACAGTATCACACCTCTGAGATTTTCACTGTGATAGCAGTGCATTAAGACAAGGATGGAAATGTAGAGTACGAAATTGCATCCTTGTGTCCCCAAAATTGTGTGGGACAAGGCTAAAAGTATAGAGCAATGTGTGGTGGGTCCCATTCTTGAACAACCTGGGAGGATATCTCAGGAGGGAGCATCATACAGGTGCAATGAAATTACAGCCTAAGCATCATTAAGATGGGCAATTTCTTCCTGTTTTAATGAGACATTTGTTTGAAACAAGGATCAGGAAAAAATGTAGAAACTCCACCTGTTTCTGCTGATGCATCAGAAGTGACATTTGAGGGTGGGTGGAGGAAGAAAAACAGTATGAACCATGCTTTTGATTCAGAGGACCAGGGAAGGTATCTTTTCTGCTGGGAGGAGGTTTAGTTTTGTTTATGGACCTGGGTAAATATAATTTGACTTATGCTGTGCCTGCACAGGCTTGTAGGGGAAAGGCAGGGAGAGAAGGCAGAAGGATTCTCTCTGCCAGATTGCTCTGGATAGAGCCATATGTGGAGAGATGTGGCCTCCTCCACTGGATGAGAAATCTTCTCTCCTAGGGCAACTCCCCAAATCCTCAGACCATGCCTGTGTGAAATTGCTAGTTAGGCAATGAGGAAGTATGTGGGGAGAGCTAGATGGCAGATTGCCCCAATGTAGCTGTCACCCTTGACATTAGCCAAGGGAATACTTCCTCATCATCTATGACTGCCTGTTAAGTGTGACAGTGACATTTAAATGCTAGCTGGTTTTTTTGGAAATGGTCAAATGGCTTCCAACTTGCTTCTGCTTTGCAGGTGTTCCCTTCCCCAGGCAGTTCCAGCAAGTTTGCACTAAGATCCTCACCCGCCTCTTCCGTGTCTTTGTCCATGTCTACATCCACCACTTTGACAGCATCATCAACATGGGTGCTGAGGCTCACGTCAACACCTGCTACAAGCACTTTTACTACTTCATCAGGGAGTTCAGCCTTGTTGACCATCGGGAACTGGAGCCTTTGGTAAGGATGCCCCAGGGATGGGGAGGTGGAGGAGGTGAGAGTGGCATGGGCTGAACAGAGCACTGGTAGATTCAGGTGGGGGCTGGACTCTGAGCATTGCAGTCACCCTCTCTGGACTCTTTCAGCTACTCTACCTCAGAAGCACACCCATGTTTTCTGTCCTGTAACCATCAGCCTTAGTCTTCTGAGAGAGAACTTCCCAGCAACAGAGAAAACCCTTTACCCTTTGAAAACCCTCCTTAAACTTTGCCTCTGCTGCTATGTCTATGAATTGCTCTTCAGTATTCTCAGGACCACCGTAACATAGTGTCCCTCTATACTGTCTTGGTAGCCCTAATGCAATTTGCACATCAAAGTGTTTCCAGTCAGCTGTGTCCACATGGCTTTCAGGGGTCAGATCTGAGCCCAAGTCTCCTCTCCACAGTCTTGAGTTTTCCTATTAGCAGACTAAGGTCCTTCCTTGAGATCCTAGTGTGAATTACAATGAGGCTGCAGGAAGGCAAGCCCCAACAGGACATGCAGCTCCAGACAACAGCTATAGAGGCCAAGCTGGAGAGGCCTCGCTGGAGCTCCAAGTTTCTCTGCAGCCTCCCTTGGGAAGCAATTAGCCAGGCAGAGAGTGAGAGTCCTTGAAAACAGCAGGACTGGTGGGAAGCAGAGGTCAGACAGCCCGGGCACATAAACTAGAAAATGCACATAGTTAGTTTTGTAAGAGAGCCAAGTGTGTCACAGGCAAGGTTCAGTGTGGTCTGACCTCGGGAGGACATTTTGCAACGGGGATAAGAATTAATAGGGAACCCAGTAGTTACTGTGCTATGATAAGGGCTGGGTTGCAGAAAAGGTTGTATCCGGCAGCAGAGAGCCAGGGAAGACCAAGAGGATTTAATCCCAGAGAGAGAAAGAGCTGAGAAAAGTCCCAGCATGAGCTGCCTGTTAGAAGTATCTGGGAGCGGGGTAGGGGGGATGCCCCTGCCCCTAAGTGCTTTACTCCTTCTCTGCTTTCATTTGTCTCAGTCAATTTGCTGCCTGTCTGCTCTGATCACAATTTGGGGTGATTGAGAGATGATGATCTAATCAGGGGAGATTTGAATGACAACAACATCTACATTAATTACTTTGTAGAGTTTGATTGTGACCTGTATTATCACAATGGCCCTCAGCTCCAGAAAATGGCAGCTCAGCATCACTCCGTCATCTGTTAAGTCTTCCTCACCACTGCTCCTCATGACAAACTTCTTTAGCATTGATATACAGCCCATAATGGTGTCATCTCCTTTGACTGATGCTTGCTAATGTAAATAATTAGCACCTAATAGCCAAAGCAGAGGCTGACATTGCTAAATAAGCTTTCAATGCCAGTGACTCACATGCAACATGAGATGATTTATGGGTCTGGATGAATCTAAGATGAACAGATTTTCCTGTGTGATGCAACCAGGGTTAAACTACAAGGAAATGAGACACATTTACCTCTGGTCTATCTGTGTCTCATTTCTTGGTGTGCTCATTGCCTGGCATCCAAGCCCCAAGCAGACCCAACCACATGGGAGATCTCCTTCCCTCAGGCAACATCTTGCTGTAGGTGTGTATGAGAGTGTCCTGCCACCAGAGGACAGCTCTGTCCAGGATGCAATGCTGAGTTGAGGAGGGAGGGAAAAGTTGCTGCAGCTTATGAACAATTTTCAAAAACTGAAAATGGTCCTTCTGGCCATGCTCTTACCCCAGGGAGGCTGCAGCTTGATACTGCCATCAGTCCCCAAGTCTGCATGAGTTAGGATTGATCCAGTAGCTTGCAACAGCATTCCTCTCTGCTGCAGGCAGGGAAAGCAGTAATGGGAAGTTTCTTCATGCACATCCCAGGGGCTCCCCAATGAGCCCCCCAGGAGCCTGGTGTGGCTCCAGTTCATTGTGCTGTGGAGCATGCAGGGAGCCCGGTGTTCATGCTGTTCTGGCTTTGCTTCAGCAGCAGCTGTGAAGATGCACAAAGAGTAACATCCAACCTCTGCAGCACTTTACACCTGACCTCAGTCCACTTTCCTGTGGCTAGTTACTCTCCCCAGCCCAGGGCAGAGCACTAGTGACTTGCTTTGCTCATTCCCCTTCTCACTGGGCTGCACCATAGCTGTTGCCCTGCTCCTAAGTGTTTTTAAGTCCTGAAGGATTCGTCAGTTGGTTTGACACTTAAGCAAAGACAGACAGTGCATTGCATCTGCCTTCATTTTAGGCTAAGACTGCAGAGTTTAGTTTTTCCAAGTTCTCAAGGTTTGTGGAAAGGCTATAATCTCTCAGTAGGGATGAGATGAACTGTCCTTGAGAGGTTCAGTCTGTCTTGACTGCCTTATGAGCCCAGACAACTGTCCTAACCTTGCATTTAGATGACCAGAGTTAGTCCACATGAATCCGATGACAGAGGAGACTCCTGTCTGCAGAGGTGCCCGTTCCCTGCATGTGACTATGGAAAGCCACCAAGCATGCGGAGGGAGCACATCTGGAGCAGGACAGCAGGTCTGAGTGCTGTATTATGGATGGAGCTTTCCAGATGTTGGCTTTCTACTGAGGAGCCCCAGTTTTCAGATTTAGGAGTAAGAAGAAAGAGAAAACCAGCACCTCCCCAGCCAGAAAATGTCCTGTTATGCCCAAATAGCTTAGAAAAATTACAGGGATTGTGTATAAGCTTGCCTCTGGCTGAATCTCCCTTTGCTGCCTCAGTTTCCCTTTTGTCAAGCTTTTTTGGGATGTGATTTCTTAGCAGCAAATCTTGGGAGCTGCGAATGAGATAGAGATCCTTTGTACAGGCAGAACTAGTGAAAGGCAGTGATTCACTCTTAACAAATCAAGAAATATGGGGGCAGAGAGAAGCCGTGCACTTGCTTCCTTGACAAGGGCAGGTCACGGTGCCGGGCAGCAGCACTGGCAGAGGCCCAGCTGGTTACGTACTAAAGCAGAGCTGTGGGGATTTCCGGAGTCTGATGAATGCCTTGGACATTTGGGGCCAGCCTGAAGAGCTCGCAGGCAGCTTGGCAGTCCACTGGCCACTCCAACCCATCCTATTCAAGGCTGCTTTTGTGTGTGATGCTGTGCTAGTGGGATGGGCTGGATGCTGTTGCAAGAGGATGTTCACAGTCTTCTCACCCCCCCTCTTCTTTCTCCTTCCGAGATGTTTGCAAACACTTCCCGTTTGCAACATGGTTTTGTGGCAGAGCATCGGCTTTTCATTTGATGGCAGGATTCTGCACTCCAGTGATTTTGCATGTTACTCCTACAGAGAAGCCCTCTCTTTGCCACTCTCCCCGGATGGATTTTAAAAACAAAGCTCTCAGCACTGAAGATCTGAGATTGCAGCATCTGTCCCCCTTGGTTATATCACTAAAGGGCCTTTTATAGGGTTACTGAAGGGTCATCCTACTTTCCTACTTCTCTTTTTTTCAGAGTTGCATCCTTCCTTCTCTGCAGACCAGTCCTACTTCAGATCTATTTTGGGAGTACATTTTAATGTGCAAACCTTTCTCTGGGGTGTGAGAGGGGGCCTGTGTGCACACGAAGATTCACAAGCCATAAATCTGATGAGAGAATCACAGACTTTCCTCACTGCAGCAATGTACGTGATTTGCAAGCTATTAGTTGAGCTCCTTAAGGCAAGGACAAATACCATCTTCCACCAGCTGAAAGCTGGGCACCTTCCTAATGCAGCTACCATGACGCCATCCTGGCTAAAGACAACTGTCTGTTAGCCTAAACAGGGCTCGCTCTCACAAGAGGTTTCTGTGGCCCTCTGTTATTAGCACTCATTTGCGTTGCAGTGTGACCATGGGATCCCCTGCCAAAACCGCAGGTCCTTTGGGTGAGCTGTTGTCACCTCCTGGAGCTAGAGCCAGGAGCAGCTCCATGTCCCGTCTTCCTAGGCAGCTGCAAACGGAGGCTCTGAGAGCGGCACCACCTTGTCTGGCTGCTCTGCAGCTGAGTCAGGAGCAGGACCTGGATCTTTCAACATCTCAGCCAATGCTCTTTCCTTGGACTGCTCTCAAAGCTAGGGCATGGCCAAAATAACCTTGTGCTACAGAGACCGAGGAGGATGCCAGGAAGGAGCTGCTGAGGCAGAGCAGTTCCCAGGAGGGCTGGCATGGGAAATAGAGAAACACTCCCCAAGACTCCCACGGTTGCTTCCCTGGGTTGTTTTTGGACACCTGCCAAACTGCCTCACATGTCAGTCTACTAAAACCTGTCTTTTGCGCTTACTGTTTCTTTCTTTTCTCTTCTCCTTCAATGCAGAAAGAAATGACAGAACGAATTTGCCACTGAACCATTTTGGCAGGCGAACTCAGCCAGCTCATTTGGAGTCTGATGGGACAAGACACCCTGTGGTGGGAAACCTTTTCCCAAGGACTCGCTCTGGGCATTTCAACTCAATGAACTATGAACACTGCAGAAGAGCCTCTTCAGGCCAGGGCTGAATCCTAAGACTGCCAAGCATCTCTGGACAGATTTTTTTTTTTTTAATAGATCCCAGTCTCTGTTGTATGGCTCCTGTCTTAGAAAGCCACTGACTTACTGGAGATTGAGACAAGTTTGGTTGACTTTTGCACACTCTGGTTTCTAAGACTCAATCCCATGTCTGATAACATCCCTTCAGCTACCTTTCCTCTTGTTTTGTCCTCAGCTACACTGATCTCCAAATGTTTTATTAGTGATTCCTGCCCTGTGAGCAGCTGTGACCTTGGCTACCGAGTAATGCCTGCTACCTTTCCCACATGCAGTGGGTTTGTGATAACATCTGAGATCAGCTCTGCAAAGTTGGTGACGTTTGATCCCAGCTGCCTTCATGTGGTTAGTTCCTGATGTACCATTTTTAACCATGAGCTGTGAATGTCCTTCCTTCTGCCCTAATTTGTGCTTTACCAAAGGGACCATTTTTCCCTGCAAAGGATATTTCACTCTTGGCAGAGGGGACTTCGTGATGTTCTAAGATGCATCCAACACTGCTTGGACTAATGGCAAGGTGGCCCCATGACAGAGGAGGTGAACTAGGCCACTTTTCAGTGTGATCAGCACAGTCTACCTGAGAAGAGACTCAGGAAGTGGTGGAAAGGAACTGTTGCCAGAAAACAACATTTTCAACACGTCAGCATTTCCTGACATGTTTTCTTGGCTCAAGATCAACAGATGCTGGCTGCAGAAATTGTTGTTTTTCCATTATCCAACCCTATAGCATAGTAAATCATGTGGAGAAGGATTTTAAGAGACATCTAATCTACAATGTTCTTCCAAAAAAGCAAGATCAGTCCTTCTTAAACCTTTTTGACCTTTTGAAAGCATACTACTGCTACCTGGTCTGTGCCATTATTCCCCTGAAAGGTATCACATCTCAAAATTTCTTCCCCTTCTGCTTGCAATGCCCAATAACTAGTGTTGTGTTCCCTGTGCCATTTTTCTTTTGACAAGAGTTGAAGTCTTTTTTTTTTTTTTTTCTGTTTTTAGGGAGTTGAAATCAAATTGTCTGAGCCACAGCATTGTTATGTTTGTATTTCCTGCCCTTTTTCTGGGAAAGTTTTGTATACCAGACACAGCTGATATTTATAATCTGGGCCTTGCCCATTTTTGGGGTAGGGAGGGGATGTGGCTAGAAAATGTAAATATTTAGGCCAACGTTAAAGTGCACAAGTGAATTTTTAGTGCTCAAAGCACTTATTTTGTTGTGAAAATCTATTTTTTTTTAATCTTGTGTACCAGATGTATATTTTTAAATGGAAATAAACCAGAGCAAAATGGACACAAAACCACCTGATGCATCATTCCAATATTTTCTGTGTAAAATAATCAGTAGAAGTCCAAACATTTTTTTTTCTGTTACTAATTAAAGAAACGTTAATAATCCTGGTGTACTTCATTCTTCCCTGAATCATCTGTAGTAAGACAGGCATCATGAAAAAGAACCCAGGATAACTTGAAGAGTGGATTTCCCCTGAGAGCTGCAGCACTGATGGATCTCAATGCCATGTTGAGATCTCAGCTTGCATCTCAG
Source organism: Aquila chrysaetos chrysaetos (assembly GCF_900496995.4). Classification (NCBI taxonomy): domain Eukaryota; kingdom Metazoa; phylum Chordata; class Aves; order Accipitriformes; family Accipitridae; genus Aquila; species Aquila chrysaetos. Next base: position 33,071,235 of record NC_044015.1, on the reverse strand, counting down.
AAAGCAGCTTGACATAAGCTAATGTTGCTGGTCTGCATCCTCCCCTTGCAGACTTTTCACCAGCGTCCCACCTGAAGCAACACATGGTGGTGAGTTTTACTCACTACTTTTTGCAAAGGCGTGTGGTTCCTGGGTCCTGGGATCCATGTTGCAGCCTCTTCATATACATCAGAACCACAGGCACTAATTGCTGTGTGGTGCAGAGGCAGGAGATAACAACAGCTCTATCGATTGGGAACCTTCTGCGTTTCTGAGGAGTGAGGCCTGGTTGGACTCAATGCACAGGATCCTCTGGAAGTTGGTAAAGTTGGGGCTTATGGAGAAGCTGTCTCAACAGTGGGGTCTAAGGGATGAACTGATAGCAGCCTACAGCTACTTCAAGGTGAGGTACAAAGATGACAGAGTCAGCCTCTTCTCAACAGTGGAAGATGGCGACACAGTGACCAACAGCCACAATCTGGCTTGGGAGGTTCAAATTAGACAACAGAAAAAAAATCCAAAAGGGTGGTGCATCCAGTGAACAGACAGCCAGAGAGCAAGCGTTAACCATCCTCAGTGTAACAAGACTTGGTGTAAATAATGCCCATGCACAGAAGCTTGCTTATATTTTTGTCCTCCACATTGTCCTGTGGCAATGAGTTTCACCAGGTAATTATGCATTATGCATTACAAAAGGGGAGTGTAGTTTGTTTATTTTTTAAACCCATGCCTGACCATTTCGGCCCTCCTGCTTTGGGAGTGTTTCCTGTTTACCTCCTCCACACCACAGAGCTCCTATAGATTCCTGTGGAACAGAAAGCACTATTTCTGAAAGATCAACCCACAGGCTCATCTCAAGCAGATGAGCACATTTAATTTAAAAAAGAATTTCAAAGGTCTTTTTTTTTTTTCTTTTATTATTATTCCCTCTTTTCTTTTTAATCTGGTTTACCCAAGGAAACAAAGCTCATGATTGTGCTGTGACAACTGCATCGTTAGTAACTCTGGAAGCACTATAGAAAGGGAAGACAGGGAGATCATTCACTACCAGAAACATCTTTCTGTCTCTCTCCAAGACACTGAGCTATTCCCCTGGTCTTCATCCGAGTGCCTCCCAGCCTGGAGAGTTTAATGCCTGAGCACAGCAGAGATGTTTATGAAGCAGAAAGCACTGAGATAAGTATCTAAGTCAAACTTCTCCTCCCTTCAGGAGGCTGAAGTGTGCCTATGAGGCTCCAGCATCCCCAGAGCTTCAACAAACATCCCCACGCAATTTGAAAGCAGGCAGGAACCCTGGGATGCATTAAATATGCATGTAGCTCTTGTTAGCCCCAGCTCCCCAAATGACTCATCTGCTCGGCTGGCTGCCAGGTGCCTGGGACTCATTTGTCTCTTTGCAAAATCCCTGAGTTCTCCTGATGAAGGGGAGATGTGCTACTGCCAGGATTTTATTTTCCTTCTCTGCAGACACCATGTCCTTCGGGACTGAACAAAAGGCTGTGGTGCTGGTCACCAGGTCAGATAGAGGCTGACACGGGAGAGACACAGTGCTATGCAATGCCTGCAGACTTTGGAGAATTTAGGAGTAGCCTTGGATGGGGGGAAAAAAGGCTTTGTGGAGCATAATGGCTCCTGTCCCACTGCCACAGGGATGGGACATGGAGAGGGCTTGGGCTCAGCCAGTGAAGCATACTGCCTTTGGCCAGGCATAGGCAGGGGTCAAGGCCAACCTACCCCTGCAGCAGCCCCACTGGCAGCCCAGTGGGGTTGGGCCGTGAGGTGGTGGTGGGGGTTTGCTGGTCTAAGTGGTAGCTCCTGGGTTTAAGCCTGCCCATGATAAGGCTGGACAGTCCTGGGTGAATGCTCACAGTAACCATGACATGATCTGGTCTGAGATATTCCTCCTCTCTCAGTGAAAGCTTGTAAAATGTAAGAGAAAACTTGGGAAGAGAGAAAAAGGAGCCAAGGAAAAGCTGTTGTTTCCAAAGGCTAAAAATCTGTCCGTGCTGGGAGATTACCATGAATCCACTCAGGATCAGAGAGGGATGAGATGGGTTAATAACACTAAATCCATTTCTTGATCGCTTTCTTGGAAGTGGGCTAGGATGCTGATTCTAGCAGAGAGTTTCACAACTGAAGGCAAGAGTGTTTCTCTTGAATGCGTGCAGCTTTTACTTTCTGGAGGCTGATGGCTTTGCTAGTGCAGCCCGGTCAGCCTGATTCCCTCATGCAGGTCAGGGAAGGACAAATGACTCATAAGTGTTAAGAAAACCTCAAGTGCCTGCAAGAGTGTGGCATTCAGCTCCCTGCTGAAAAAAGACCCTGAGTCAGAGCTGAAATGCCAGCAGTGCGTGGGGGGACTACTGCATGTCTGCATGGATGTAGAACACAGCAACAACAAATGAGGTCTCTTACATGACAGTGTCTCTTTCTGTAGAGGTGGCTGTGGGGAAACAAAAACATGGTCTGCCTGCAAATTTCTTGAAGGTCTCAGTGGAACATAATCCATTCAGCTCCAATGAGGCACCTTACTTTGATGCTTTGAGATACCAGGTGATGGCGTCTGCTACTGACATCCATAGGGCAGGACTCACTAGCTGTGTAGTCACTCAGTGCTGGCCACACTTTGACTGCCCCAGGGTCTCCAGTCTCTTCCAATGTCTGAACTCACCCAACCTTTCCCCCATCCAAGCTGTCTCACCGCTGGCGGCAGCCACAGGTACCTCAGAAACAAGGATAACTGGGATAGCAGTGTTCAGATGATACTCATTGGATCCTAAGTGAATCCAGCAGCTCCATGACTGCTGCTTCTTAGATGTAGCTGGCATTTGTTCTCTCAAATCACATGTTTTCATGGAAAACTTGAAGGAAGTTTGGGACTTTGCAGAAGCCCTGGATTGTAGGGCTTCTCTTGCAGAACAGTTGGGTCCAGGTGCTGGCTGCTGGGGTACAGGGTTGTTCCATACTCAGCAAGTGGTGGTATGTATTTAAAATCCTCCTGCGGGGAACAATAGTCATGAGGGGGAGGAAGAGGATCCATATTTTCAGGATTCTTCAACTTGTATGACTCTTCAGCCTGTGTTAGGAGAAGCTTCACTGCCATTTGGGTAATCCTCCAGCAGCTATTTTATTATTAACTTTAATGAAGCTGTACCACCTGGGAGTTGCCATACTGGAACAGACCTCTCCTTTGTCATTTAATATTTTATATCCACAGGGCCAGTTACCAATTGCTTTGGGCTATGCCCTAATGACGGAGTGAGGTAAGCATCCGTTCATGTGGCTGTCAGGTGAGCATATGTAACAGCTGGCAGTCTCAGGGCAACTTGCTGTAGGCATCCTGGGCTGGAGGCCAGGACCAGCACAGCACTCACAGTCTCCCTCCCTTGGGTCTTACTCATCTTGCAGTCTTCCAGTAGTGCCAGGATTCTCCACACTTATATGCACTGGGGGGAGTAAGAGCTGAGTTGTACGCAAGGTCTCAGTCCCAGCCTAAACTAGCAGGGTGGATGTGCTGGTTTTGGTAGCTACATATAGGTGGAGATAATGTTATGGAAGGCCTTGATTTCTCATGCTGTGACAAAACATTCTGCTGTTTTGGTGACTGTGCTCACTTCTGACGATTTTTTTTCCTTCAGTCCTTGGACTGCTTCTGTAACCCATAACTGACCTTGTTAGAAACTCAGCTAATGTCTTCTCTGTGCTGGAAGCAGCAGCCCCAGCATCTCGTCTAAGTCCTTCTTGCTTGACTTTGCAATCTGCTTGATATTACTGTGCTCTGATTCAAAAATAAATACCTAAGTAGAACAGGAATGCAGTGAAATGAAACTGGGATGCTGCATTTGAAAATGTCACCACTCAGAAGGAAAATCATCTTCCCACTTCTGTTCCTAGCAGTTATGATGATTTCCTCCCCAAGACACCCTTTTTGTGCTATGACTTCCAAATTCCTTAAAACTCACAGACATTCTCACATTATACTATCTTGTAACCAGCCCATAGCAGTAGGAGGATTAAAAAAGCCACTTCTGCACAAGCATGTAACAGAAGACTCTGAAAGCCTCCTTCTTTGGTGCTGATCACTCGTACAGCAGCACCTCTGAGATCTGAGGAATTCAGTTGGGGAGGATGAGGATATCAACCCTCGCTTGTGAAAGTTTTACTTTAGACAGTATTTGTACACGGATAAAAAAAAGTCTTGGGGCTTGTCTAAACCTCTAGACAGTGCAGATAGCTGTAGCATGCACAGTGTCATAGGATGAACCTGCGGCATCCAGAACTTTGGCCAGAGAGGCTGTTACTCATCTGGGTAATATCCTGAGGAAGCCAAGGGCATGAGACAGCTTAGGCCTGTTCATTTTAATAAGAGTATATCATCAAAACACCACGTGTAACATCACCAGATCTCACCCTTCTTGTCCACATTGCATTGACAATGATGGCATAGGCACCACGTAAATAATCAATACCAAGTTGTAACACCTAAGTCAGACTACTTGGACACAGCCCCCTGTGTCTGCAGTGGCTGTCCAGGGGCCTAGCATTTGGGATAGCATGCAGTCTGCATTTCCCCTTCCTCTCCTAAGCAGGACACCATTGGAAATGGGTTGGAAGGATTTCTAATGGGTCCTGCTGAGTCCGGCAGAAAAGTGAGGAGACATTGAGGATGAAAAGCAACCTGGACTGCTAGAAGTCACTTTGCTGCTGCTGAACAGCTGTTTGGGGTAGATGGGGGAATTCAGTGGTATGCAGTAATGATCAGCTTGTACAGTGGGCACAAGCATTTTTCTGCTTGTTTCCAGCAGGTTTGGTTTGTTGGTTTCCAGCAGACCAGACGTTTTCCAGGTCCCATGTTACTTGGGCTTTCCATTAAGTAGAGACAGTTCAGGATCTCTGTCCCAGTGGGGCAGTGGGGTGGCACTGTGTGAAGGCGTGAGTACTCCTCATGGGTCTGGCTACAGGAAAAGCAGGTTTCAGCCTGGCGTTCACACCCATATGGGCACTTTTAATGTCCATTTTGAGAACTCTTCCTTGTCCCCTGCTGTGAACAGCTTTGCCGGATGGAACACTGAAACATGGTCTCTAGAGGTAGAGATATCTCACGCTACCCATAAAGCTACACATGAATCATAAGGTTTCCTGAAAGAAACAGCTTTTTTTTTTTATTTTTTATTTTTTTGGAGGGGTGGAGTGGAGAAGGGACATTCACAACAAAAGAATGACACAGAAGCTTGATCCTGGCAAATGTGATTGCATAAGTGTGTCTCTGGGCTTAATCGCCTAAATGTGAAGTATCATTTTCAGAGAAACTGAGCTTGTACAAATTCCTTGAAGAGCAGAGGGAATGGTACATGCTCTCTGTCCTGAAAATCAGACTAGACTAGATTGTAGGTGCTTAAATATAGATTTACGTGCTTGGCTGTGGGCAGATAAGAGAGGAATAACTCTAGTCGAGGCTAGAAATCATTTTAGTAGTAAAACATAGGCCAAAGTACTGTGTTCCAATTGTAACACTGCTAAATCAAAACTAGCTTTGGTAATTACTTGGTATTTGCCTAACAGCTAGCATAGATGGCTCCCTCTCTGCTGTGTGCTGCATGGGTAAAAAGCAGACATGTACTTGAAAAGCTATTAAAAAATAAAAGGAAAAGTCATGTGGAAGAACTACTTATTTTACTGTGGTTAATAAACCAATTATACTGTTTGAAGAGGTGCTTTTTTCTTCACTTTTTGTGGGACTTAGCCCTGAAATATTAGCATAACCATTTCCTGGAAATACCATGCCTATTCTATTAAAAACGACAAAATGAAAAGCAAAATACTTTTGTTTCTCCTGCTTTATAACAGGCTAGATTGAAACTTAAGATTTGCCCTCTGGTTAAGTGTGTTGTGCAGCTGGGTTATCTTGCAAGTAACAAAAGGGACAGAAAAACAAGGGTTCAAGTATATACATCTTGCTTTGAGAACAGATGCCTACTTTCACAGGCAGAAGATGCTGTGTTGTGCAAGAGTCCTTTAACCCAGCAGAGAAATGTGTAACAAGAAGCAACGGATGGGAATTAAATACCATGATGAATTCAGTTTGAAAACATGCTACAAAAGTTTGAGATGATCTCCCCTGAAATGCAAAACTCCTAGATGTCGAGAGTCTTAATGTGCTTGCATGGATTTGAGCTACTCTTGCAGACTACCCTTTACTTCTGTTTGAGTGGAGGTATACATGAGAAGATGTTCAGACATAAGTCCTGAAGTCTTCAAGGATAAAAGGTTTAGATGTGTTGTGGAAATAGGTGGGCAGCCAGTGGAGAGTGAAGACTACTAATGCCCTCCCTGAGGGGAGAGGGAAACGGGAGTGTCCTCAACCTGGATCGGCCACCAGAGATTCGAGGCGGGGGGGGGGGGGGGGGGGGGGCTTGCATCTTGTTAGACATCAGAGCACTGCACCAACATGCACACGAGGGCATCCCTCAGAAACCAGGCTTCAATGCTTCTGCTGTTTGTAGACCATGCTCTTCCACGCCAGCTTGGTGGAAAGAACGAAGCATGCTTTCGTCCTGGGAGAGGATACCACAAAGATACCACTGATGTTCAGGAGCCCCATGCTGTCCTGGGTCCGGCAGGCTTCAGCTGTCTCAGGCTCTGCTCTGCTTCTGGGCTGTTTCCTTTGAAGCCAGGTGAGGAACTGGCAGCTCTCTCAAACTGGGGTGCATCTTCCCGACCCCTTGGCAGAGAAGGCAGCAAAAGCAGGTAGCATATGTCTTAACTTGCCTTAGATTTGCTGAGCTTGTGGCTTTGAGAGTTGTGGGTACCAAGCTGCATGTCCACACTGAAACCATACAGTGCTGGGACACTCATGGGCTAAAGCTGTAATTCACTAACTAAGCTGAATTTGGTGTTTCTCTTGAGTCATTTTAACAATAGCCAACACTAGCAGAATTGAACAGCTTTGGGTGAAAAAATACTGTTATCAACAACAAGTTATTGACCCTATATGTGGCAGCAGAGTTGAAAGTTTTGGGCCAGTATAAGTAAAAGAGGTTGCTCTCCCTCCATGGCAACTTGGAGATGGTTTCTGATGCTCTGGAGGTGGGAATGGCTATAGCTCTTTGCCATCCACAGTCCTACAGGCTCTTTGCCCTGTGGCAGTTACCATCTCCCAGGAGAAATGTGGTAACACTGTGTGCAAATTCCCAGATCTTTGCAAACACAAAATGAAATGAGTCAGAACATCTATATAGTGACTGTTAAAGTCCTGCTAACTTGATAACTTGCAATTTGCTTTGGTTTTTCCAGGCATATTCAGGTTCTGCTTCAAAGTTTCCCATTATCTATCTGATATCTGTAGCCACACAGTGCAGCGAAGCTTGCAGTCTCTAGGCATGAACATCTCCTGCTTCCCAGCAAAGCCAGCATCTCCACTGATGTTTGAAATCCTTACGGAGAAGATACTATATCACAAATGAGGTAGGGAGTAGTATTTCACAGGAGTTCTTGCTGGACTTGATTTCAATCTACTCTTTTTCTTTTAATACGAACTCTAAATTTACCAAGTTTACATCTTTTCATTTAGTCTGCCACAATGAGCGGAGAACTGAAATGTCACCCAAACTGAGAATAACCTTATAAAACGACAGTCTGAGTTGATATGGAAAAGAGCTATTTCTTGCTAGGCATACTTCTCTGCAAATGAATCCACCCCCCTGCTCAGCCTTATGGTGGGCAATAGCACTGATAACTGTCTCTTCCCAAGAGACACCTGAGAAGTAGATCAGAGCTTCTCTTTGTAACACTAAAAGAAGGGACTCCTCTGCAAACTCCAAAGCAGGATTTCTGCTATTAGTGAGCCTTTTTTCTCCTGGAGCTCTTGTGCAGAGCTGGCACCTTGTAGCTCTACTGAGGAGGAAACCTGATTGTTTTTCCAGTCAAATATATTTGCAGGCAATATAACCAATCTAAAAAGGGATAAAGCTGGGAAAATTACAAGCCTCATTCAATAGTAATTATTTAAAAAGATTTAAAAAAATATTTGAGTAGCATATTTGTCTTTGCCCCAGTGTTCTCACACTGCTGCCCCTCTTCTGTAGCTGTATTGCCCACAAAGAAGGAGACTTATCTTCCACTGCCAGATAAAAAGGGGCAGCAGTTCTGGGGAGGTAAGGAGGTAGCTGCAGGAAATAAGGCTGCTGTCTAAATTATTCAAGAGAGCATGGAAAAAATGAGAAAATGCCTCCTAATGTAGAAGGACTGTGATTTATCCCAAAATGGGTAGGAGCAAGTGAGGCTGGGATACAGAGCCACCGCTGAGGAGAAGCAGCGAGTCAGGTGAACAGCACTGCCTTCTCAGAGTCCCTTGGACATTCTGTCCCACAGTAGGGTTTTCATGCTGTGCCTCCTTAGGTTTATCCCTAGCTCTTGGTTGTTATTACTTTTTTTTTTTCTATTCTTAGTCTGACCTGCTTGAAGGTGCACCTGGCTTACTGAATGCCCCCAAACCCCTCCGCTGTAGCCACACTGCTCTGAAGGCAAAGGCGAGGGACACTTTCCCCTTGTCACCTGAGCAACTGCCGAGGTACATCAGCGCTAAGTTGATCCTGAGGCCAAATGGGAAACCTGTGAAAAAATCACCGGCTCATGCAAAATGCTTGTGGGGAGCACAGGAAGCAGAGAAAGCAGGCAAGGAGAAGAACTTCCAAAATACCTATTATGTTGCTGGCATTACATAAACAGTATCAACTTGTAAAGCTGAGACAAATTTTACTGGATAAAGAGACTTCTAGAAAGTTATCGTTACCCCCCCTCCTGTGCCCTAAAGGTTTTGTGAAAGACAGTACTTGGTGCAGGCAGAGGTTGAGTGTCTAACTGGCTTTTTTAACTCACTAGGGTCTTTTCTGCGAAGGTATCATCTGAACAGCATGTGCTGAATTTTGTTCATTACTGTGGTTTTTCCATGAGCGCTTCTTGGTAACCCTGCCGAGGGATGGGGGGCACCAATACAAGATGGCGGCCACCTGGTTCTCCCCCTCAGGCCACGACAGAGGGTCCCTGCACGCCCCACCTGCCCTGAGGGGCCCTGCACCCTCCTGCCACGAGTGGGGACACGGTCAGCTCCATACCCCTCTTCTGGGAAGGAGAAGATTGCAACCTGCCAGCCTAGCGTGGGCACCAAAACCCCGGCCCAGATGACCCCCACAACGTCCCCCGTCCTCCCCGGGCTGGTGCATGGAGCTTCTCCCCGTGCGCATGCGCACAGTGTGTGTGTGGGGGCGCCCACTGCCGGGCGTGCTCACCTGGAGCGGCGCTGCGCGCATGCGCGCCTCCTCCCGCCTTCCACACACGCAGAAGCGGGGGGCGGGCGGCCCGGCGGTGCAGCGCCGCCCCCGCCGAGGGACGCTGGCGGCCGCCATGGAGGTGAGGGCGGGGGGACGGCGGCGGCGGCTCTCCCTCAGGGCTGTGGGGGCTCTCCCTCAGGGCTGTGGGGGGGGTGGCGGCGAGGGGCCCTCCCCGCTTCGGTCGGCTGAGGGGAGGTGTGGGAGGGGAGCCCTGAGGGGGAGCGGTCCGTACCCGTAGGAGCCGCTGGGCTCCCCCGGCTGCGAGCGCGGGTCTTCTCCCCGGGGCTTGGCCGGGCTCCTCCGAGACGCGGGGCGTGTGGAGGAATAAACACTTGAAGGCCGGGAGCGGTGGCAGCCCTGGTTTCTGGGGCTGGTGTCGGTGGCGAAGGGACAGCTGGCAGGCGGTAAAATGCCTCCAGCCCGCCGGCCGGCAGCTTCGGGTCTCGGGGCCCTCTCCGAAGGACCCGGGAGTTTCTGTCGCTTGGAGCTTGGTTATTCCCCGAAGGCTTAAACTGCTGTACTTCATACATAGTGCGTTTTTTAATAGAGAGTGGTAAGTCTATAAACTCCTATGATGGCTGCTCTCTATTAAGATTATTGCTGGAGTGGAAGAGGAGCCGGCAAAGGCAAATGAACCTGTTCCTAGATTTGATCACAAGTAATCTTTTAGTTCTTGTATTTTTCATCTGTCATAAAACAATGAGACCTATGAGCCCCCGGGAACACTGAAAATCTGTCTAGATTTAATCTATACTTTACCTCTGCAGTATCTGTTAGCCTGACCAGGGTGACCTTCTGAGGCAGTTCGGAGCGAAGAGAAGCAAAGACAAGGCAGCAGTACAGTTCTGGTGATAGCTCGGCTGCTGGCTTCAACAGTACATGTGATAGCCAAAAATTAGCCTATTCCCCTGACGCCACTGGCACTTGTTAGTGAAGTGTCAGATTTGTTTAGATTTTTTTTTCCTTTTATGAGCTTACTGCTTATAAAAGCCTCTTTATCATGCAAGTTTATGCCCCACAATTAGCTTGGAAGGATTGGCATATATTCTGATAACTTTGAAGAACTACAGTTTGGCATTTTTTTCAAAACAGGGCTCCTCTTCATGCCTTCCAGGTGCTGGATGGAAGCAAGGCAAAATACACTTGTGGAGCTGAACCTTTTCCACTGCAGTTCTAAAGGTAATTGGTTTTGGTATTGGCAGCCTTCCAGGTAAAGTGGATTTGGGTGCCTTGGACACCTGAAAATTTCTTGACATTGAATATTGTCCATCATGACATTATTTCAGGGTATGAATGCTGTATCAGTACTCTCTAATGCTTTCATAAAAGGTATTTACTGCTGCCATGTGGAATTTCCTCTCACCTTCCAGTACCTTCCTGGTAACAAATGTTAAAACACTGGTACAAATTTTATGTGACATCACATGTGGAAATGCAATGGAGTTTAATGACTATTAATTTTAGAGTTGAAAGTACAGAGGAGGGGAGCAGGCAGAAAAATCAGTCTTGCTTCAAAGTTTGAGAACACATTAGATTGACCTCTCCAAACAAGGCTGCTTGCTAATATAGGAGTATGTTGTGTAGCTTTTTTTCCAGTGACAAATGTCATTATCTGATCATTTGTGGGGTGTGGAGTCAGAGCAGGAAATGCTTATCTTCTATCTGCATGAAATTAAAAGTTGTCTTCTAAGAAGTTTTTCTCTTTGGTTTAGACTTGAAAACTAGTAAGGGAGCTCAGTGGGGTTAGAGGAGCTAGTTGGCAATGCAGAGACAGTCTTCTGAGAGTTGTTGATGCCATCAGACAGAGATGTTTAGTAAGTGGCCCTGGTAGCTTACTTGCCTTTATATCTCCTTTATTTAAAAGTGCTTTAGGGGTTAGAGAAGCTTTGAGCAGTTGAGTCAAAGTACTATTGCAAGGACTTTTCTCATTTAGAATGTGTGTGATGTGGAGTTTAAAATAATTTTGCAGCTCAGTTCCTACTGCACTGTGATGGAAACTTCAATATGAATCGTCTGCCAGTGGTCAGTAGCATTACATGTCTTGTTTGGCTGTACTGCTGTATGTGGAAGGAGGGAAGATGGTCTTTCGTGCAATAACCAGTGTGTGTGTCATGTTTTTACTGACAAGGCTTACCATTCACATTTATTTGTTAGCCCCCTGAAATACACCCTATTATGTCCTTTCATCCATGTGGCTGCCTCAGAGGCAGGTTGTCCTACAACAAGAAATTAAAAAGATTACTGTGTGGTTTTAAGCTACCTTCAGTCTCATTTGTTATCCTTACTTGTTAACTCATAGCAGGGTCACCATGCTTGTCTTGTTTGCCTTTGTCTTTCCAGTGGGGATGATAACAGTTCTTTTGCTGTCATTCTGAATGATAACTAATGCTTTTAAAGAAATGCATGTGTTTCTATGTAAACATAGGCAGACCTCAGCAGAAGATCTCATGTCTACAGCATGTGTGCTAAATATGCTATTTTCTCCCAAAAGGAGAGGGAAGAGTGCTGTGTACTCCCCTCTCCATTAAGGTTCTCCCTGCTTCCCCAGTAGTGATCATGGTGAAGTAATAAATTGGGGTGGGAGGAATCTATTTGAAATAACTTTATGTGCTATCCTGCAAAGTGAGATCCACCCATTGCTGGAGGGTTTGACTCAGAGCTTCAGAAACCCCATGCTTAGTTTGCAAAGGAAGTGGCTAGCTGAGAGTACGAAAAGTTAGGCTCTGCAACTTGCATACACAGAAGATAAGGTATCTCTGGTCTTCTAGAAGTGTGACAGAAGGGAATCACAGGGAGAAGTATGGAGGTAAAGAAAAAGGTTTCTGTAACCATTTCTACAGATTGAAGAATTTTAGAAGGATGGTGTCAGCTGTTACACTGTGTAGGTGTTATAGTAATGCCTGTGATAAGGCAAAATTGATAATTTTTCTCAGACTTGCTCTTTCATGAAATCAGATTGCTTGGGCTTCCTGTGGACTTTCAAGTGTTCATTTTAAAATGTTAATGCTCCTGTATCTTACTGGGAAGATGTTGGAATGCTTTTAAGTTCCTCTTCCTTCAGGATAATTCAGATTAATGAATTAAATTATACTAAAAGTTTTCTTGTAGGTGGGATGAGAAGGTAACTGACAGCTAAGAATGAGTTATGGCAAACTACTGTAATGCTGAATGACCTGTAAGAACACTCACTTCTTACAACTTGAAATTAATACTCATTCTGTATTGTATTAAGTAAGAATATTAAATAATCTGCCTCTGGATTTGACACAGGGCTGTGCTAAAGAACTGGGCATCCTTCCTCTTCAAATTGTGTTTCTCTTGATCTGTAATGTTACAAGCACAATTAATCACTATGTAGTTGCTTTATAAAGGTAGCTTTGGTTATTCTGAGCTTCCCGCAACTAGAAGGTTTTGGCAGAATCAGCACCTGCTGAGTGAGTCCTGTTTCATTATGAGCCACATCTACAGGAATCAAAGTGTTGCTGTGGAAGGGAGGCTCCGAGAATGATGTGAGCAGCTGAGTTGGGAGGAAAATGAGATGGAAGTCTGGTTCTGTTTTGTTTCTTTGTCCAAAACTCTGGATGTCTGAAACTTTAAAATGGCTTAATTTTTTTTTTTTTTTGAGTTTTGAGCACACACTTTTACATTTGAAGTCTGAGAGTCACAGGTATGTCATGCTTGTGGAATCAAGGGACTTACTCATGCCTAACTATTTTATTTAATCTGGTGGTAGCTGTTTGAACAAGTAAACAATGGCTTTGAAAAGAAGTGTAAATTGACAGAGAAGTTGGATGCTGTTCAGAAGGTGCAGACTGGTCTACCTGTTGTTCAGTTAGTCAAAATAGTATTTTTAAATTTCAATTAGAGAAGCTTCATCAGAGACCTCGGTATGCTTTTATTCAGTCTGAATAAAAAGCCTTTGCTTTTGCAGTATCTGTGGGACAGTAATATTTTTGTAATTGCAGCTGTTCAGGTACCACCTCAGTGGTCTGAAACATCCTGTGCCAGCACATCGAGTTTGTTTCATCTATTGAATTCCGGGTCATGGCTATCCTCTGTGAATCCACAGAAGGCTTTATTTGAGGCTCCCGATTCTTTTTTTCTTCAGATGGTGTAACCTGAACATCATTGCCTTGTTTGCCGCTTGCTAGGAGTGAATTCAGTACTAGTGGTACGTGTTCTCAGGAGATTTTTCAGCTGTAGAAAATGCTTTCTGATGCTCCTGCTCTGTTGGAGCCTGTTTGGCTGCCTTCAAGACCAATTTCAAGATATGCTTTAATTTGGTGCTGTTATGGTTGTAGTTGTGGTGCTCTATCTTGGCAGTGTGTTGATCTAGGTTAGGAGTATGGTAATTCTTGTCCATTAAGAGTAATTCTGTATTTTGTATCTAAACTTGTTATGGTTCTCCAATAGTATAACAAGAAGAACTAATGAATACCATAAATCCCTCCACTGTTTTTGCAAGACTGTAACAAGGGGGTCTCCTCTTCAGTTGAAATGACTGGAGCACTGGAAATAACACTGTGTTTTGCATTCTGTACTTAAGAGTTATAAAGCCTTTAATGCAGGGGTGTTGTCGTGGTTTAACCCCAGCCAGCAACTAAGCACCATGCAGCCACTCAGTCGCTTCCCCCTGCACCCAGTCAGATGGGGGAGAAAATCGGGAAAAGAAGTAAAACTTGTGGGTTGAGATAAGAATGGTTTAATAGAACAGAAAAGAAGAAACTAATAATGATAACACTAATAAAATGACAACAGTAGTAATAAAAGGATTGGAATGTACAAATGATGCACAGTGCAATTGCTCACCACCTGCCGATTGATGCCCAGTTAGTCCCCGAGCAGCAATCCCCCTGCCCCCACTCCCCCCAGTTTATATACTGGGCATGACATCACATGGTATACCCCTTTGGCCAGTTTGGGTCAGCTGCCCTGGCTGTGTCCCCTCCCAACCTCTTGTGCCCCTCCAGCCTTCTTGCTGGCTGGGCATCAGAAGCTGAAAAAATCCTTGACTTTAGATTAAACATTACTTAGCAACAACTGAAAACATCATTGTGTTATCAACATTATTCTCATACCTAGCTCAAAAACACAGCACTATACCAGCTACTAGGAAGACAATTAACTCTTATCCCAGCTGAAACCAGGACAGGTGCGCTCTTGCTGTGTGCTTACATCAAGTCCGGCACAACAGGGTCTTGCAATCTCTTGACACTCTGGACACTACCCAAATGTATGTAACGTTTGTGTGATTTCTGAATGTAAATGTGATTGTGTTCCTTTTCAGCTGCAGAACAACTCGTCTCAAGCAAGACCCAGTTTTGAAGCAGGGGGTAGTACCTGGATTCTGCTTAAACTGCTTTCTTCCATTGAATTCAAACGCACAAAAAAGGTATCTTCTTAATAGAAAAAGACATCTGTACTGTGTTCTGCAAGTGCTTCCTGTACATGTTTTCTAAATATACTCTTCCTTCCTTTGGAAAGCAGATTAGAATGAGAGGGGAGTTAACATTGGTGTAGTGGATTTTGGCATGTTTGGAGTGTTAGGAGGCAAGAGGAAAGGTGATGTAAGATCTGGATGAAGTGAAACTTGTTGTAATTGTTCCTTTTCTTCTTCACATGGCGTTGTTTGCAAGTCTTTACAATAAGTGTTTTTGTTCATCCTTTTGAAGATAGTTGTAGAGGCCACAACCGCAAAAGAGAGAGGCTGTAACTATACCTTCCCACACAGGCTCTGAATAATGTGTATGTTAAATATTGCCTCAACACTGAATTACGACAATGATAATAAAATATAGGACTTCGACAAAACTGCAGCTAAGACAGAAACCTGCTCTCTTTTTGCTTGCAGTATGGATTTTGCTGGGTTACATTATCCTGTAAGCAATAATCCTAACCTGACTGGAGGAGAAGGACAGATCAGAATTTGAACTGTTCCCTGTTTCTTCAGCTCTTGTCAGACTGCTAGTCAGACAGTAGTTCTTTAGAGAACAGTCTGACTGTTATGGTCGAGAGGGATGTAAGAAGTGCTCTTTATCAAAGGTTTGGCTAATCTGCTCTGAACACCAACTAGTGTTCTACTCCCAGCTCACTGCACTCGGACAGAATAGATTATAAAGTGGGTGGACAAGTTGGTTTGGTGGAAGCAGGGGTTCAACGCTTCGGGCCATGTTGTAAAATTACCTTAAAATAACAACAGTTGGATGTTCATCCTGGACCTGATGTGTCCAGGGGCCATTTCCTTCCAGAGCAGTTCATCTAGTCTCTGAGCTTTCTGTCTGGCAGGGTGAACTTCCTCAGATCCCACAGTGTCCTTGCCCCCAGAGGTATTCCTGCAGTATGCAACACACCTAAGCATTGCTTAGATGGTTGAGGCACACTGTCTTTCAGTGTCATCGGAAACTCTGGTATATGGTCACAAGCACAAGCATTTCTTTGAAAGCTTGAAAAACCTCTGAAGCATTTGGCTGGGCTAAAGGCATTTTCTTGTCATACCAGCTGTTACTTAAGTACCAGTTCATTATAACAAAGTGAATAATGAGAATGAAGCTGTGATACCTTTAAAGCAAAAGCTGTGTTGACAGAAGTAAACTACACAATGATGTGAAATAGCAGACCAGAAGGGTAATAAGAATCTAATACAGCAAACACTTCATGCCTGTCTGATAGCAAATTTGGTCAGGACTGTAGGTTGAAAACATGAGCTTTTCAGTAATTTGGTTTCTGTGTACATGACTAGTGAACTTCCTGGTTTCAAGGAAGCAGTTCTCTGTAATTTAGGAATTGAGTCAGACTAAAGGGAATTGAAATAATGTAGTGAGTTATTAAACACCAGACTGTAAATATCATAACCAACTGGTAGAGTGCCGGAGATGGTTGTGAAGAAATATGTCAGCTGTGCTAAGATGCAGGATTCATCTGCTGTCTTTTTGCTAATTTTTAGTCAGTTACAAGCTCTGAAACTGTGTAATATTTGAAACGGAATAGAACCTGTCTAGGTATGACTTGTTGACTTGCAAAAGGTCAGGTCATTAAAATGACTTGTTTGACACCTTTTGGAAATCAAGCACCTCCTTCAAGCAGACCAGCTCTATTTCTGAGCAGCTTCATGTGTGTCATTTCAATCTCAATTCTGAATAACTTCTAATGCAGGCTGAATTGAAATCAGAGCGAGCAGGAACTTGCTGTCAAAGGCTGGCCTTCTCTCTATTATGTTAAAATTCAAAACTGTATGTGTGTCAGTTTGATTTAAAAAGAAGCTGTTGCTTCAGAAGTTAGTAAAATGTATGCTTTTGTGTTTCTTACTGTATTTAAGAACTTGCATATGTCATCCATTGGGATGATTTAACACATTCTGCTTAAGACTTGAAAATGAGGATTTACTATTGTCTTAAGGCTTTGAGTGATACATTTTTAAGTGTTTCAGTAAGTTGTTAAAGGGCTTTCAAAACAGCACTTGTCTTAAATTTTCAGACAAGGTGTGAGTTCTAAGTGACACTCATAATAGTTATTACTGACAGATATTGGCAAGAAAAATACAATGAAGCAAAGAAAAAGTATTTCATGTATTGGTAGATTGTTGTGTAATATTTTCTGCCTCCGAGTCTCTCCTATGTTTTGAGAGTACTTTGCAAACAGTGAAAGGTGGAAAAACTGCTATTCACAAAGGCTCTCTGTTAAAGGAGAACTGCTAGAAAAGTTGCCGTTGTCGTTTTTAGGGCTTGCTCTTGTTTCATTACCAGTGTTCTCATAATTATGCTATTTCTAGGGATTTATTTTTTCTGTAGTACAAGATCTTTAATTGTGAATTTACTTAGAAATCCTCCTGGCTGTAAAATGTCTTAGCAGTGCTTTGCTACTGCCTTAAAGACTGTGAGCTGTGATTTTTAACTGTTAGGGCCAACTTGGCAGGATGTGACTGGTGGTGTGGAGAAGTGCTCATGTGAGTATAGTGTGGAATCATTTAACCTTTTTGGAGATAGGTTAGCTGTATGAAGCAGCCTCTGGCAGAGAAAGTGTATGGCAATGTTTTTATTTAGGCTTTCCATAAGAATATGTGGGTGTTTTTTCTTTTTCTGCCATATTCTCTCGCATCAGTGAATTGTTATCTCTGACTAAGCTCTTGTAGTATCTGCAACTAGTAATGCAGGAAAACAATATCTAAATGCCATAAACACTGCTTGTTTTGGAGCATAAGTTATCCACTGCTCTGTGGTTTAGAAAGGCACATCATGGTTCTGAGACGTGGGTTTTTTTCTGGCCTTCTGGCAGCATAAACTGACCTAGATTGCTTCTTTGACCTGTTAACTCTTGTGGTTGCTTTGTTTCACCAGGTTGTTTGAAACTTCCCCACACCTTCCTCCTGTTTTGGAAGCTCATTTTCTTAAACTGACTTGAAAAAAATCTGCTTGTAAAACAGTAGAATAGCTCAAAGAACAGTGCCCTTGTGAGGGCTGTAAATCCTGTCTTGCATCAGGGCATGCATTATGTTGTGGGTAGCTCATGGTGGTTGTTGACAAGGTTGTTCCCATGCTTTGCCTTACTGTGCTGTGAGAGGAGGATTCAGTATAGATGCATAGTTATTTTCTTCTGTTTTTACATTTGTTTATCAAACCTCCCCACAGCTGTTAATTAGCACCCAAATTGTCTTTTTAGGTTTCCTCTGATATTTGGGGGAGAGGTGGCAGCCCGTGATGAAGACAAGCAGAGAAACTTTTGGATAGCTTAAGAACATAAACACATAAGATCATGTTCATTTTCTCCTAAAGTAATTGCTTATGTGTTAAAGGCACCTTTATGTTCTGCCACACAGAAATGGTCAGCAGTCAGCCTCTCCCCATAGCAGACAGTGGGAAAAGGAAAAAGAAAAAAAGAACCAGAGCCACAGATCATGTCCCTGGGAAGTTTGAAGGTTGGTGGCAACTTCTAAGCTTTTAATTGTAATGGTCTGTATTCCCTCTGCTGTTCTCAGTTTTCTTACCTAAACAGTGCTTTTTGGCAAACTTTCTAAGCTAACGTTTCTGTTTTTCTTTATCCCCTGTATTTTGGTCTTCAGTCTCCTTTTTTTCTCTTAGTGCTGAAATCTGAGTCCTATTTATAATCTGGTTTGGTGTTTTGTTTTGTTTTTTTTTTTAGTAGGAACAGTGTTGATATCAAAATGCTTTGATTGAATAGATGTGAGAACAAATACTGCGAAGCACTGAAGGTAAAATACAGTTCAGTGCAACAAAGCTGACCAGTATAAAACTTATTAGTGGGCAAGTAGCATTGTCAGGTATGTTGCAAATCAAGAGGTGGCAGTCTTCTAGGTTTAAACATTCAAATTTCAATTATAAAATCTACTTGCAGAGATAGTGTTTTATGGTAGGCATTTTCTGATCAAGGAGTGGAATGTTTTCTACATGAAAAAAATTGGTTCCGAGTTTTACATGAAGACAGGGAAGGTGGATGAGGTCATAGCAATTGCTGAGATATAAAATGTTTCTTGTATGAACAAACTTGTAATTTTGATGCTGGAATGAAGTCTACTTTAAATTTTTCTGGTACTTGGAAGAGGGGAAGTAAAAAATGAGGCATAATTAAGGCTGGCACATCTACTTTAATACTGCATAAATCTATTTTCTGTCTTCATTACCAAGGGAATTTTTTCAGTTGCTGTCATATGAGGGATGCTCATCAGATAAATAGCTTGTCTTGATGTTGTTCACTGAAATGCTTTGGCTAAATGTGTCCTTTCTGCTGGATTTCTTTGGCAGACTTGTACAAGCTGACTGCTGAGCTTCTTGGTGAGGGAGCATATGCCAAAGTTCAGGGTGCCGTCAGCCTCCAAACTGGGAAAGAATATGCAGTAAAAGTAAGTGTAGAATGAAAGCAGCATCGCTTCTGTCTGTAACATGTCTTCTCCCTCCTAGTATCTCAGTGAAAACCTGTAATAGAGTGGGTAATAGCAAAACCTTTTAGAAAATTTTTGATGCTTGAAATGAGCCTGCTTTATAACCATTGAGATATCTGTCGTCTGAAGTATTGTGCCTCTGGAGTGAGCTGGTGTTATCAGCTGCAGATAGAATTCACAAATAGTAAATGACAGTGTGATGCTTAGATCTCAGAGCAAGCTTTCCTCTCATGTCCTGATTTGATTTCAGTCTTACCAGTTTTTAGCTCTTCTTATGAAAGAGACTGAGTCATTATCTAGCACGGCCTACCAAATAATGCAAGCTTTTGAGAATGCTGCTCCAAGTTCAGAGAGCATCAGTTACTGCCATTAGTTCATGTAAAGCTGTGTCTTATTTTTTGATGGAGGTGAATCTTCTGTAATATCATAATATTAAGTGTTAGGGCCCATTTACACATCTGTGGTTATCCCGAGTCCCCCATTTAATTACAAACACAAATAATAGTAATAAGAAAGCTTTATGCTTGATTCTTTTGGAGAAACCATAGATAGAAAATTTTAAGTCCCTTTAAAAGTCTAGTCCTATAGATTCCATAATTTTGTGTGTACTTTGTAGAATTGTTGAAAGTCTGGAATAAACAAACCACTACATTATGAATTAGATGTGATTGGATACCAAGTGTCATGTAGTACTGGTGAATGGTTGGCCATTCTGTACCAGAGAACTCTGGCTGTAAAAATGAGAAACCTATACTGGATACAGATGTTGGTAGTATTTGGGGTAATGGCATGAGCTTTCAGTTCACGTAGCAATCGTTCAGTCTCAGCCTCTGCGGAAAGCCCCTGTCCTTGTTGTCTTTCAGCCTGAGGAGTGTGTGATGGCACTTCTGATGGCAGTACAGAAGGGCTCTGAGATTGAATGTATGTTTTCTTTAATACGTTAGGTCCTATTATTGGGTCTCCATGAAGTTTGCACTATGAACCAAACTCTTTGTGGTGAATTTAGTACTACTTCTTTTTGACTGTTCAGTGTCTGATGTGACTCAAATCTGTTTTTGTTAGAACTCAAAAGGATATCCTTTTCTGCACATTGCAGAATTAGAATGATGCAAGAAAAAGCTTGTGGTATCAGGTCAGTGACTGTGTAACATGTGGATTTAGTTGCTTTCTTATCTTCTTGTACTTATTTCTCTTGTCCTTTGAATGCCTTCCAGAGCTCTGCTGGCACTGTAAATGAATGACGGATGATAAATTAAACAAACAAAGAAAGGTGGAGTGTTTCTGTCTGGTGGGCGTGCCTGAGATTCAAACTTTAGATCAGTTACTTAATTCCAGAGCCACATGCACAGGTCCTGCAGTAATTTTTCAAACATGAGCTCTAACTCTTTCCACAGATCATTGAAAAAAATGCTGGGCATAGTCGGAGTCGGGTTTTTCGTGAAATAGAAACACTGTACCAGTGTCAGGGTAACAAGTAAGTATAGAATCTTGTGTTTGTTTTATTTATTTAAAGTATCTTGAATATTTTTCAAATTTTTAAGCCTCTTATGTGTGAGTAAGGAGCTTTGCAGTAGTCTCCTTAAAACCAGTGGAAATTTAGACTTGACCTATTCAGAATAAGAATTTTCCCTTCTCTTACCTGTGAAGTTTAGGGAGATATTTACAAATTAAAAGTCACATAACTCAATTAGCAACTGGCTCACTGTAGCCTGAATGTGCTTCAGTGATGCGTGGCTTTTGTCTGAATGGGTAATGAACTTTTTGACGCTCTCCCTTGTGATTTCACCATCAGCAAAAGCTGACCTGATACCAGCTGCCGCTGAAAGGAACAGACTTGCTATTCCTTTCCTTAATGTGTGGTTTGTCCTCCTCTTTGTGTCAGCCTTCCTGCTTTTGCACTGGAACCCTTAGATCAACCAAAAGCTAATTTAGTTTTCATTTAGATGTGTGCTGACTTCACGTAGCTACAGGATGAAGCAACTTTAAAGCTGCTGCTTGTGTCTGAAAAGGAGGGAAAGGCTACACAGCCAGTGGCAGCATGCTCTGTGATGAGTTTAAGCCAATTCTGAAACTACTCCTTTAGATGTCTGTTAATCTAGAATGTATACAACAGCTGTTATCTATACTGCAGTTGTGCAGCTTATATTGAGCCTTTTTTTACAAATTTTTAGTACAACACTTCAAGATAATTTAAAACCAAACTTGTTTACCAAACTCATGGGCTTAAGTTGTGCTGTAGAGAAGCAGGTTACATTTTTGTTCTGTCTGTGGTTAAAAGCATATGGTCATCCAGTAAATAACTGATGAAAAACTCAAGCTGTCATCGCCACATGCAGAATTTGGATTTTGCGTGTACTGCAAGTATAGAAGAATCTGACTTACATGTTTGACATTCTCAAGGCAACATGGGGCGTTTGTGCTGCAAAGACTGTACACTAGCTAAACAGGAGTTAGTTAGTCTAAAAATGGTAACTAAGGCGCTGGATTTAATGTCATGGTGACAGATGCCTGTCTCCTTCAAGCACTGCGTGTTCTGCCTTGTGATTTCCAGAGAGAAAGAATGCCAATTTAGGTTTTTTTTTTTGTTGTTCTTGCCTTCAGCACAAATGCAATGTTCTAAATTATTAAATACAACCTATTACCAGCTATCTTCCTGTCAGTTGAGCAGTGGTGGAACTCTTTCACAATCCTGTCTGATTTTGGTGTTTGGCCTGTTTCTTCCGCTTAAATTTCAGTGTGAGTTGGAAATGTAGTTTTAATGCCATAGGCAACCAAAGCAACTTGTTTAATTAAACTTTTATTTTTGGGTACTTCTGGCACTTCCTAATTATCCATGCTGAAACTCTTCATTGCTGTGTTTACACTCTATGCTTGTTTCTTCTATTTCCTCTCTCTCTTTTTCTTTTTTTTTTTTTTTTTTAAGGAACATTTTGGAGTTGATAGAATTTTTTGAAGATGACACAAGATACTACCTTGTCTTTGAGAAGCTGCGAGGAGGTACTGTGCAGTAACTGTGCCTTTGTTCATTGAATCACCTTGGTCCTGTTTGTCTCAGTGTTTTAAAGTAGAAAATGAAGACCTTACTTTAAATGCTTGAGAATTTTAAGACAAAGAAGTAGTAGAGGAACTAATATACAAAGCTTGAAGTATGGTTATTCTTGAATATTGATGGGTCTGGTCATGCATTTGGAATCCCTTTCTGTAGTTAAGTGATGGAAATGTCAGCTCTGTTAAAGTAGGAGCTTTGGAATATAGTTAGTAGGTCACAGTACCTTCAGGCAAGGGGAGACACACAGTATGTCAGATATTATGCACGATCTTAGTACAGCATCTATATACTCTGGTAGCATTTTCCCTTGATGTAGGATTGACTTAGTTTCCTGAAACTCATGGAGTACTGTTGCAAAAAACCACCTTGCTTCTGCCTCAGGTTGCTGTAATTGTGGAGTAGTCTGCTTTTGGCTGTTTGAGGGCCAATCAAGTGAGCATGTGTGGTCACTGGTCTCTAGCATTTAACACTCACCTGGGGAGTGGGAAGGCTACATCAAGTGCTTTGTGGACTTTGTCACATTTTTCTGCATTGAGCGTAATTACAGTATCCATTAATTGCATGACTGTGCAAAACCATGAGTTAAAAGTATGGCCCACCCTTCAAAGAAAAACTGAGTTTGTGAAGGAGTATACTTCTGTCCATAGAACATCATCTATTGTCACTGGTCAAGAAAGTTTTCAGTAGCAAACTGTACGGGCAAGAAAGCAAATTCTTTCAGTATAGATGCAGAAGTTTTTTTTAAAAAGAGAAGGACATGGGTTTTTTTCCTTGAGTAAAAGCTTTTGTTTACCTTCCCTTAAAATTACTGCATCATTTCATTGTGGTTTCCTCTAACACTGTTCCTCTTAATGCACAGACTTCTCTGACAAATTAGCTCAAATAGGGCTCAACTGGGATGAATCTGCATTTGTCTATTTTCCCATCTTCACATTCTTCCATTAGTTAACCCTTTCCTTTGACTGTGGGACTATGGTTGTCAGTGTACCTGCACAGCTGCTGAGAGGATAATAATGCTACAACTTCTTCCCTCTCTTAGTGTTTTTACAGTGGTCAACTAGGGCTGAGACTGGTTTTCTCTTTGAAAAATTTCAGCATTTGTAGTGTTAGGTATGTGGGTTTGAAGAAAGAAATAATGGGAATTAGCATCAGACCAGCTTCTGATGCACTACAGATTCTGGTGTAAGCAGCATGGGTGGCAAGAACGAGAACATTAATCTTCAATGCAACGTTTACTTTAGTAACTGTAGTCTCAGATACTGATGTTACCTACAATGTTGGGGCATAACTTGGGCTTTCCATTTACAGCTTTGCCTTTGTGTAGCTGTGGTAACTGAAGGAGCTGTGCTCCCATTTTAGCTGGGTTCAGTTCACCATGATACGCAGAAGCCATTTAATATCCTTGCCTGACAACATTTTATAACTGAAAACGTTAAAGTCCAGCTTATTATACTGAACTTGCATGATTTAGGAGTCCTTTCCACTTTCTTTTTTTCTCTCTGAAATGCATTTTGGGAGGTGCTATATGATGCTTTCTTTCTGTTGAATACTAAAGAGGTGGTAACAACTGGCAGGAGTGCCCTGCTATTCTTTCTGTTTGTGGGATTCCTCTACATGGGCTGAATATAAAGTCTGTAGAGTATGTTTTCATTGATATTGATATAATTCTTATCTGAAAGAGTTCGGAACATCAGCTCTATTCAGAAGGGTAATCTGAAATAAACCTGCTGGGTGAAATGAACACTTCAGGTGGCTTAGTATCATTTCCTGCAAAATCTGGGGTCTTTTCCACAGGGATAGAAACATTCAAGAACTGATACTACTTTCAAAAGGTGTAAAGAACAACTATACTAGGAAAACCCTTTGAGCTCAGTGCCCTTAAGAAGTCTGTAGCAAACTAGAAAGTGTTTTTGGCAAGGAAAACCTGTGTTTGAAGTCTGATAACCTGGTCCAAAGTGGCTTTCCTCCACCCATCTGACACAGCATATCTGTGCATATCTGAAGAGTCTTTTGTCATATCAAAGCGTATCCAAAGAGTCTTTTGTCCATCTTTCTTCTTTTTGACTGTCTTTCTGGTTTCCTCTCTGAATCCTTGCTGTGGAGGAGTGGCAGCAGCTTTGATAGTATAAGAATAGGAATTACGACAATAGAGAATGGGAGGTTTCCTTCCACACCTAGAACTGAAGAATAAAAATGAAATCACCTGAGATATAAAATGTTTACTGTATTGGAGGCTAATAACAAATGGCAGTTACTTCTTGGATTTGTCTGCCTGATTGCATTTATAAACATACCTCTCTGAGTAAGAAAATGAAAGACAGTAGTAAGGCTATTTAGTGGGCTTGGATCTCTGTGGACTACATTAATTGTTTTTTTTTAAGACATTTTTAATGTTCTGAGAAGATTGATGGAATTCACTTAAAGAAGATAAGGAATCAAACCTCCCTTTATCCTTTGTTAAAGGGATACCAGTGGAGCTTTGCCTGCAAGATACCAGTCCTTCATTATGTTCATATTTGAGAGGTCTTTTGTCAGATTTCATGTGCCTGGGCAAATTTTGCCTTAAGTCAGTGTATGAGCCTTACCTTGATGTTAGTGGGAATTTTAATGTGTATTTAAAAGTAGAATGTCTTTTTATTTTGATGGTGTTGAGATAAAAAAAACGTGTATACTTGACTTTCAGTGCAGAGTCTCAATTGCCATGTTACACAAAATGAGGAATGTTAGTTCGAGCATGGCCACCTGTGACCTGGGGGAGGGTGGGTTTTGCCGAAGTGCTATGTACATCCTTAGATGATGTTTGAGTTCTACTAGTGCTATTAGTAAGTTTCCACTGTTCACAGTGTGTGGAAAACAGACCAGTCAGTGCTGGGGCAGTAAAAAGTGCTTGCCCCTCATGCTGTGCTTAAGCTAGGG
The DNA here is from genome assembly GCF_900496995.4 of Aquila chrysaetos chrysaetos. Classification (NCBI taxonomy): domain Eukaryota; kingdom Metazoa; phylum Chordata; class Aves; order Accipitriformes; family Accipitridae; genus Aquila; species Aquila chrysaetos. The sequence goes on along the minus strand of NC_044015.1, from coordinate 33,046,070 downwards.
CTGCAATGTTTGAAAATTATGTTCTAGCATGCTTAAGTATTGAAGCTGCTCAGTTGTACCTTTTCCTGCTTAGTCATTCCCCTGTTTGGTCCCTGGAAGTTGCCTGCAGTGAAAGGCTGTTACAAAATACGAGAAATGAGGTTATGGATTCATGATACTTGGTACTAGCTCATCATTATTTTCTGAGGCTCTTTTCATAAAAAAACATGGGATTGTGATACTTCAGTTTCTGCCATGTAAACATACTAGGACAGAATGTTAGTTGCAAATAACTCTCCTAAATTACTTCTGGCCCTGTTCAAGCTGAGATCGGTTCTTCCTTTATGGCAGACTAGTAGTGGCTATTGCCTTTTTATCCTTGTATTGACAAAGCCTTTTCTCAGCCCAGGCAGCATTCATACTAAGGTTTTCCCTTTCACCTGTTACTCTGACAGGTTCAATTCTGGCCCATATACAAAAGCGGAAGCACTTCAATGAACGAGAAGCTAGCAAAGTGGTGAGAGATATTGCCTCTGCTCTGGATTTTCTTCATACAAAAGGTAAGAGAAGGCTGTCTCCATCTTTACTGGTTGATATTGTACTCTTAGGTTATGGAGCACATTTTATCTGTAAGTAGTCAGCCTTTGCTAGCATTTCTATTTACAGCAATGCCAGATGACTTCTTCTGTTTTCCTCTATAATATTATTTTCATAATGTGGTAGTTTAAGTAATCAGCTGTGGTAAGATGGTACAGACTTTTGATGAGAAGTTACATCAGCATCCAGGGAGAATTAACATTAGGGTTAAATCTGTTTGCTTGTTCTTGTTACCTGAGCACCATGTAAAGGTTACTCAAAAGGGACCTAATACTCTTTTTAATTTCCTCCTCTTTCAGGTCTACAGAGATGCTTTTCTGTATTTACCGAGAATTCTGCTGGTTACAGGGCCTCTTTGTTGTAGCTTTTGGTCTCTACATTTAGACCCCCACTGTTGGGTTGAGAGACCTACAAGTGAACCATAGTCGTTGTTTGAAGGTGTCTTAATTTCATTTGGAATTTGCTCAGATTTAAAATCAGTTCTGTTTGTAGAGAGTTCTTTTATGTTAAAATGTTCTTTTGCTGCTTTTTCTAGTTGGGAGTACTTCTGTTTCATTTCAAAATATCTGTATGCATTACGGTCATCCCAGAGTGTACGTGTGTGTTGAATGTGATAGATACCTTTAAAATCTTTCCTATGTCATAATTATCTGGTCTTGCATAGATTAAGCAGCTTCAGTTAATGTTACAGTGACTACCTCTGAATAGAATGGCATGTAATTGGAGGCTATGTTTATTGGTTATTTATTTTGATAAATTTTTCTCTCCACTTATTTTGCCATCCTGATTAGCCAGGTAGATCTCAGCAGATCTACGTTTGCTGTCTAAGTTGTTTAGTACCGTCCCCAGTTCAATAAATGTTTAATTGTAGGTTTTACTTGTAAGTCATGGTACTGCTTATATGCTTAAGTTGGAATTACAGCATTGGTACCTCGGTAGGTTGAACCCATTAAAAAGAAAAGCATAGCAATACATAGGGAATAAAGAAAGTGGTAAACCTGAGGAATATGGATCTTGTCACATGTTGTGACTATGTTGTAAGAAGTTAATTTGAATGTGGAAACAAACTTAATTCGCATTAAGATTTTTGGTAATCTTCATAGCCTGTCTATGTGATAACTCAACTTTAAACCTACAGAGAATGTACTCTTTGAATACCTGTGTTTAGAAGATTTTGACTTTGGGATACAGGGTGAATAAGGAACAGGAAGCTTGGGCTGAACATGCGGAGAAATACTTCCTTGATATGTTAGGGCTATAGTAGGTTGCTTAACAGCTGAAAGTCTAGGAACACTGTTCAAGGAAGTTTAATATTGACTCAGCTAATGTATTTCTGTAGTTCTCTCTCAGCTTTTAGTTTTAATTCCCCTTTCCCCAACAAGAGGGGAGTGATTCATTAAAATAGCCTTAGAATGTGGGGACATGGCTTGCAGAATCGGCTGCAACAGCATCCCCTTTCATTTTATTGTCCTCTTTATGGTTCTTTCGTGTGACATTAAAATAATTAGTAAGTAGCATATACAACACTAAAGTAAACAGGAAATTAAAGCATTTTTATTGCACAGCTTACTGGTGAAGTGCTATAGCTAGATGCTTTAAAAAAAAATAAATTGAATCAGGACAACTAATTCTTTTGCCAGGAGTAGTTTAGAACTCTGCTGGATGATAATACCATCTTACGCCCACTTGGGATATGTGTGCTTTATTGGTAATAATCCACTGGAGGAGTGTTTAAAGGCAGTTGTTTCCTCAGCGCTGTGTGCAACTGGAAAATAAAATGTTATATAATCAGACATTTTAATTCAAACAACAATACAAAAAAGTGCTGTTGGGTTTCACATTGCAAGCCAAGCCAACTGTTGGGAGTTTTGTCAGCCTTGCTGTAAATGTCAGCATGGGCCATCTTGACGGATTCATTATGCCATCTTCCATGCATAAGCAACGTGAACTGCATGATTGTGAAAGTTCTGATTCCTTGAGATCGATGCCACGCTATGCTGTTAATGTTGTATTTTAAGTCATGTCTTGTGGTGTGTGCTGAAGAAAAGTCATTAGAAGCTCCCTTACGTAGAATGTGGTGGGATATTTTCTTTCTTGTACTCTGAAGTGGTATCAAGTGTGTTTGGAGCGTAATTTTTTTTTTAAGCAAGGCTAGAGTGCAGTTAAATTACAGCTAAGTTGCTCATTTGATTTGATTTTTTTGCTTCTCATTTTTTGCCTTACCATTAAGTTTGATCATATTAAATGGTGAACTTCCAGAAATTGTGCGTTTAGGCATTTGAAGAACTGCTTTGACAATGCAGAACCACCCTTGCATGTGAATTGCACAGATAGATAACTTTGTGCTTCCCTATTGGATTTGCCTGTTCCGATAGCAGTTGAATTAATGAAGAAGCCCTTTGGTTGTTCTCCTCTAGCTTTTCTTCTGCATCTCCAACCAAACCCTTTAATTTTTCTTTTGCTTCAGCAATGAGTACGTACCTCACCATTAAAAAGATGGTATTTTCATCTGGGAACTCAGGGTTTTTTTTGGGCAGAGTGTCTCAGGTATTGTCTGTGCTGGTAGGAGTTCAGCGAACCACCAGTTGATCCATCTGGAAAGAAGGACCTTACTGTAGAAGGCACAAAAATCTTTTGAGTAAACTGTGTACACAAGTAAACTTTCCTACAGGTCAGTCATCTTAATAAGCTGGTTTTAATTAACATAATTAATTTGGGCTAAGCCAAAAAGTTCCAGTGTTAGCAGGTTCTTATTTGCTTGACTGACTCTCATGTACATATAAGGATGATAAAGGTATAGCAGGATGCAACAGTGACTTTTAACAAATACACTTTGCAATTATTTGCAGTATCATTAAGGGGGGATTGTGTAGCAAACTCAGGCCTAGAATATTTCCTAGGCCACCTTCTAATAGAGAAGTAATGAGAAATAAAACAGGAGAGTATCTTCCCTAATGAACATTTGTACTCTTGTTTAGGTATTGCTCACAGGGACCTGAAGCCTGAAAACATCCTGTGCGAATCTCCAGAAAAGGTGCTACTCTGGTCTCTTAACCTGAAGTGTATTTTTTTAACTCGGTTTCCAAAAACAGTCCTCATGTTATGTTTCTTCTCTTCTTGAAAACTTTTGAACCCACTAGTGAACTTCAACTAAATTTAACAGAACTGAAGCCTGAAAGAGACTAAATTCTTCTTTGAGCTGTAAAAATGTAAGCATCTGGCTAAGAGATAAAAAGCCAACTGTTCTTAGAGAGGGCATAGCAATTACAACGTAGCACCTCATCTGTTCTGAGGCAGTACCCAGATGGACAAGCAACATTTACAGGCCAGCTGGTCACAATACATATAGTTCCCAAACTGCCCCGATGTGTACTGGCTCTTGCCTAGCCAAATAAAAAAATAATGTAATAGGATCAGATGCTGGCAGCATGGGAGCAACTGGGGCAGAGGAGGCAAATGCAAGGAGTGGAATATAGCTGTAAGTGACTGGGTTTCACTAGTCCTGCTGCTAGTACAACTGGTTCTGTCCTGGGGTTTTCCACGTGGTGCTGTATTCATGCATCTTGCATTAATCCCGGTCTTCTGGACCTCTTACTGTTTTGTCCTTGGTTTTAGATATCACCAGTAAAAATATGTGACTTTGATCTTGGTAGTGGGGTGAAGCTGAACAGTGCGTGTACTCCAATAACTACTCCTGAATTAACAACACCGGTAAGAGACCTACTGTGGCTTTCTGCTTTTTCTCTTCTACCATAAAACAATTTTTCTTATCTCCAGAGGAGAGCTTCCAAAGGGCTTACTGCAACTACACCCAGTGGTGGATAGTTCATTTAAAGTGGGTGTATGTGTGATAAATACTGTCTTGGTTTCCCAGTCATAGAACACATATACAAAAGCACAGAAGCTCACCATGTTAATTCTCCTGTTGGCCAGAAAGTAACACATTGATCCTGTTCATCTCTTACTCCATCAAATGAGGAAGCTTTTCGTGGAGGTTTTTTGTGTGCTTGTGGACTTAGTTTGAACCTTAGTTTTGTGTTCATTTCCCGATGTTTGGGTTCTGTAGCTAAGACCCATAAACTAAGGGGAATGCAAGTTCCGTAATCAGCGTGTGGCTTTATAATACACGTTAGTTTGAAAAACCACAGTGCTGTGCTTTTGGCATTACTGTGAAAGAAAAATCTGACAGTTCTACAGAAGTCTGTTATAGAAATCACCTCCCATGATATACTTGCTCACTTTCTAAAAGGCTAGTAACTAATAGATAAGATCTAAAAACGGGAAATATGTAAATTAATATTTTGAGCCTGTATAAAGGATCATAGATTCGTATGGAACAGTTTATGATTCTGCTAAAGAACAGTAGGAACTCTTTTGCTTTCTGTTAGGTCCCTGTAGTCCTTAAACCTGAAATGTGTTAATTTTATCTTGCGCAGTATGCTCACAAAATGTTTCAAAGCTCTTGGCAATTCCATTTAACCATTGAGGGATGCAGCAGTTGTGATTTGGCTTAACAAAATGAGACCCGCAGTGAAAGCAAGTAGTAAACTTCAGTAGTCCCTGATGACTGATTCTGCTTTTAGACCAAGCTGCCTACTATAAAGAGAGGAGAATGATAAATCTGAGTCTTGTTTTGATTTGACCCTCCCTTTGAAAACTTGCTTGAATTCGGTTTCCTAGTGTGGGTCTGCAGAATACATGGCACCCGAAGTGGTCGAAGTCTTCACGGAGGAGGCCACGTTCTACGATAAGCGGTGTGATCTTTGGAGCCTGGGAGTGATCCTGTACATCATGCTCAGTGGTTACCCCCCTTTTGTGGGCAACTGTGGCACAGACTGTGGCTGGGACAGAGGAGAGGTCTGCAGAGTTTGCCAGGTGAATGTGCATGTGTGGGAGAATGGGCATACGTGGGATAGTGTAGTTTGTCCCATGAACTTAGGGTGTAAGACTTGTCGTAATGCCGGCAATGAAGAGCGGTGTCTGTAACCCAACCAGTTATGTCCTCTTCCCTATCCCGCAATCCTTCTCTATTCTGTAATTCTTGATCTGGTTTATGGTAGTCACCACAATTCCTCAGATAAGTTGAGCCCCAGGAGAGTTGCCATGCACAGTCTGAATTTATTCTTTCTAAAAACTGAGTATATTGGCTGCACTGTTACAGGGAGGATGGGGGGGGGAAGGTGTTTTGAGCAGACAGTGTATCATGTCTGTCTTAGGATGTGCTGAATCACTCTCTGGAGCTGCCTGTCACTCTCTATTACTCCATAAGGAGACTGGATGGTTTCAGTTGTCACCCACCACACAAGGTGGATAAAACTGAGTGAGAAGAATCCCACCTGAGAAGTCTTCCATTGCATTCTAGTTGCTATTTAAATTAAAGACCCTTTCCTTTACTAGAACAAGCTTTTTGAGAGCATTCAGGAAGGCAAGTATGAATTTCCTGACAAGGACTGGTCGCATATATCCTCTGAGGCCAAAGATCTCATCTCAAAGTTGCTCGTTTGCGACGCCAAAGAACGACTTAGTGCTGCTCAAGTTTTGCAACATGCATGGGTTCAAGGAGTATGTATACCCCTTTATTTTTTTTTTTTAAGGGTTATTCTTCTTTCAAAGTGACGAACAAGCTGTTCCCTGTCTCTGAACTTTTAATAGCATCGTTGCATGTTTTACTGTTCTTATCTTGATTAATTAAATGATACACAGTGGGTTTATTCTTTCTGGAGCTCTGTGTGCTAAATATTTGGATGAGTCTGTCAAGCTTTAAGTGTTTGGTTGGTTTTCTTGTTTGTTTTTTAATTATTGCTTTATGCATTTTTAAATGGCTTTCTTGTGAATACCAAGCACTGCAGTACGTGAATCATGTTACTCTTTAATACAGTAAGGCAGAATGCTGGTAGATAGGGTTTTAAAAGAACAGCAGTGTCCTCTTTTGCTTTAGTTCCCAGTTCAGGAAAGAAGGGATAGACCTTCTGGAGAGCTGCCAAAGCTTTAGCCTTATACCTGCAAACTGTGGTATCTTCTTGTGAGGGGAGACAGATTATGAAATGTGATTTGTAAACCAACAGTGATTTGGAAACCCACAATGAATTAGTTTATATGCAATATCCATTAGTTGTAAAGATTTGGAGGAATCGCCTGTTTTTTATCGCTCTTGGGAAAGCTTGGTTCCCAGCTGCTAATACATAACTAACTTTTCTTAACTGCTTCTTCTAGCAGGCTCCTGAAAGGGGATTACCTACCCCTCAAGTTCTTCAAAGGTAATTTTTTTTTTTAAATGTCTGTAAACTTGGCCAAGAATCATTACTGAAAGAATGGGGAGAGATAGGAGGTGACAAATTGGGGGGTAAGATCCCTGGTGGAGAGTGGAACTTCATAAATGTGCAGCACTAATTTTGTTAAGAACATCAGAAATATTAAAGCTCCGATTTTTCTTTATGATCTAATCTTTCTTGTTTGTGGGAAAGGCATTGGAGAGGATTCCTGTGGTGCAGTGCTAATCTTAGACAGGAAATAATGATGATTTTGGCAGTTTGCTGCCCAGGAGGGGAAAAAAGGCATAAAGGCGTGCGTTACCCAAAGACACCACTTTCTGATGGATGAATAATCATCATATACACATGGATCTGACTTCCACTGTAGTTGGAGGTAATCACAGTATCAGTTTAACTGTGTGAGCCGGGCAAGCCTCATTTGAAGTGATTTGATGGTAGATTCCTATGTCGGAGAGCCCGAGTCACATATCTCTGTTTCTATTTCCATGTCTGCCACTGGCAATTCCAGGTGGTTCTTCCTGTCAGAAGTGTATTTCCTTAAGCCAGATGTGCAATTATAGTGGGATTGCAGTTCTCTGAAGACAACAGTATTGCCCCATATGCCCATCCTTTTATAACATGTAGAAATTAAGCATGGCATCTCAGGTGGCTTCCCGGGTTTACATTGGAAGTACTTGGCAGAACGAGGACTAGAACTGCAGCTCTTTCCAAAATCCCAGAGTGTTTCTGTTATGTATTGCTGGTCCTTGCAATGAGAAGAGATGCAAATATTAACTGGTTATTTTGCCTGCTGTGTCCATGTTTTGATAGGAGAAATAAAACTTCCTGGAAAAAGATGCTCTGCCATGAGGGTAACCAGGTGAAGTGACTCTTTGTGCATGTTGTAACTGCTTTCTCCTTTTCCCTTGAAAGGAACAGTAGCACAAAAGACCTGACGCTTTTTGCTGCTGAGGCTATAGCCCTTAACCGCCAGTTGTCTCAGCACGAGAATGAACTCAGCGCAGAGCAGGAGAACGTTGCCCATGCTGTGTGCTCCATGAAGCTTTCTCCACCGTCCAAGTCCCGCCTCGCCAAGCGCAGAGCAATGACGCACGCCACCAAAACCAGTGACTTTCAGCCAGTTCCCCATAAAGCCTTTTAAACTTCTTTCCTGCTATGGATTGGCAAGATCAGCCTGTGTTCTTATTTGGAATTTCAGCACTGATAAAAGCTTCTCTGCTTCTGACACTTTGATTGGAAGCTTGCTCTTGTGATGTGACTTGTAACTTTAAGGGGACAGCTTTTTATGGGAATGTTTTTTGCCTGTCAGGTTTGGTGCATTAAGATAATTTAACTGATCCTCTTAAACTGGAGAAGATGGGTTTGCTGCTGTATTATTTGAGGTGATAAATCACTAAGCTTTCCTTATTTTCTTCTTAGAAGAGTATGCTTTAAAATGCAAACTTGAAAACATCAGAAAAAAACAACTTTCTTGCTTTGCCCAGCAGAGCATCAAGCCTCTCCCTGCCTATGGCTGCTCTCCTTGATGGTACATCTTGCGAGGTGCTGCTGCTAGTCACAGCAGCAGGGACTGTTTTCAATCAACAGTGCCCTTGTCTCTTTCTGTAGACTCAGGAAATGAAGGTGATGACTGGGTGGATCTGTCTCTGTTGTCTTCACTGGGCTTAGACTGTGAGGATGGTACTGTAAAGGTGCAAGGATCACTCAGGCTTGTAGGGATGAAGAGGACCGGGTTGCTTTTTTAATCCTGTTGATAGTTAGTGTGTCAGTATGTAGGATGAAAGCTGGTGGTGTGTTATTTCTTTATCTGACACCTTTTTGTTCTTAACTAAAATGTACTCCATATAATCTCTCTTTTTATTGGTTGGGTTTTTTTTGTGTGTGTCCAGTATGTCCCCTTCTCTGGCAGTTACAGTCTTAAGTCTGATAGCCACAGTATAACAGACTGTTTATGTAACAGTTTATGTTTAGTATCTGGGTTTTTTTATATATTAATGCTATCCTCAGTTATACCTTCCTTTCTGTAAACTTGTATTTCTCCAAGTCCTTTTGTGTGTGTTACCTGGAGTTCTTAATGTGAATGGACAGACTTCAGTGAATTTTGGTGTCTGAATAATTTAGGATTATCAAATGCAAAGGTACATCTATACAAAAATGGTGCTGCAGCTGTTGCATTCTGCCACCTGCAGTGATCTCAGGCTGGGTGTCTAGATTTTAGCTTCCAGTTTTAGTACTGTGGTGCACCAGAGGTCAGGAGTAATTTGGAAGGGTACTGGCTGAAAAGCTGAAGATTTTGGGTGACCAAGGTGAGGTGTCCATGGAGAAGGACATGGATGTTGAGCACTTTCTGAAACGTAAGCTGTGAAAATTGGGCCGCTAAGATGCCCAACATGATGCACCTTAAACTTGCTGGCCATTTCTGAAACCCTTTGCCAGGGCATTGCGTGCAGGGTGGAGAGGGGGAGGAGGAGGCGGCCCCCAAGTGCCAGCACAAAACCATCCTGAGCAGAATGAGAAGGAATAAAGTAGCAAATCCAACATGCGCTTGGAAATTGAAAGGTCAAAGCTGAGTGTCTTTGCATGGCCTATTCAGAGCGGTTTTACATTATCTTTTAGCAGTGTGCATACAGCTATTTTTATACAACATGCTGTATTTTGTGACTAATATTAAAGTTGTTATTTAAAAGATTTTATACATTGTGCCAGTGGATGGATTATGAAATGTCTTTTGCTTTGTTTTTATTAAAATGCTTTAAGTTATGGATTTAACACATGTGGCAGTTCTGTGTGGTTTTTTTCCTCTTAATTTTTGGTGACATAAGAAAATAGAGAACTACTTACTTCCTTACTTCTGTGTGACATTGGATTTAAGACAATGTTAAGTCTCTGAAGACTGAGCATACCTCCCTCTTCTATTGCTTTATCAATTTCTGGAGGCTCCTGTGATCTCAGTTTTCTTGAGGTAAAATGAAGATATGACTGCACAGAGGGGGCTGGAAGGGATCCTGTGATCCTTTTGACCTTCGTAGGAGATAGATAACTGAGGGCCAGTGAGTTCAGGAACTTACCAGCACTGTTACATTTCATGTTCTTCCCTTTGATTTGTGCATGAAGCAAAAATCCTGCAGCTTGGCCAGGAGTGGTGGTACGATGCAAAATACTCGTCTTGGATGCAGCCGTGAAGCCTTTCAGACTCCAAAAGTCTAAACAGCAGCATTCGCATGGAAGTGTGTAAAGGGGACATTAACGGTGCTGCTTGCCCAGAGACGATGGGGTCTGCTAGATGTATTCACGTGTTGGTAAGTGGTCCTTTGCAGACTTTGCTTTGCACCTGCTGCCTTTCGCTGGTGGTAGAGGTAGCCCCAGAGAGCAAGTTAGTGGAGCAAAGACCAAAGCTGCTCTTCCTGTGTTCTTGGGTGAACTATTGGTCTGGACAGTGAGTCCTTTACCCTCTCTCTCCAAAACCCAGTGTGGAAAGCGAATCTGATGCATGTGTCTTCTGCACAGTGAGGAAGAAGCTGGCTTGCTAGCCAGATTTGCTTTCCCTTTATAAAAGAGAGCTTGGGAGGAGAGAATGAAATGTCCAAAGAAAACCTTAGTTCAGGGATATTCGTGCCGTTACCTTCAGCTAGTGGAACTGCAGTCTAGGTGAGCAAGTACTCCTCTGGGCTTGAAGCCTCCTGTTGCATGAGGAGAAGGATTCAGCTGTTGGATGTGTGAACTGCAAAGGATTTTAAGTACTGGTGTGTGAAACATTGGAAGTGCCCAGCAGGACTTGCACTAAATAGTTAAACTTTGCCTGATGGTTATGACAAGCCTTTGAGCTGATGGCTTCGGGCCCCATCTGGCTCTTGCAGTGCTTTCAGCTGCCTGGTGGATGCTGCCAGCAGCCGCCTCCGTGTGTGACCTGTATTAAAGCATCCTTGCTCCCCACTGGTACATGCAAACTCATCTGTTTGGGACTTGAAGCTATGATGTCGGGCTTTTCACTGAAGAGCTGAAATCTGGACATGCTTTTCCTTCTTCTGCAAGGCAGTAACCTCTGGCAGAGAAGACAACAAGCAGCAGGTACAGTAGATGCCAGAGCTGTGTAATGCTGGGAACTGAGAAAACCTCTCCAAACAGAGAAGAGGTGTTGATTTAAGCCAATTGTTCTGCTCGCAGGTGTAGTCTAGTTTTGGCTGCCTCTTGCAGAGTAATTTTTTTTAGTTTCTTTGGAGGTCTGCGGCTGAGAGTTTATAATGGAATTTGGGTGGGGAAGGTTGTTTTGCCGGAGAGGTGGGATGCAGCACTCCCCAGTGCCCTGTGAGCCTTGTGCCTGTCATAATCGGATCATTGCATCTGTGACAAGCACAGTGGGTTTTAGTTCCTTTTCCAGTGAAGTCTGAACAGAGCAGGGGTCCCAAACCAGGTGGCAGGGCCTTTATTTGTACTCACCTTTCTTTGAAAGGAAATACGCCATATTGGCATCAAATGCTTTTGTTTGAGCTGTGCTTTAAAGCTATCTGCTTCTCCTTCCCTCTTCCTCCCGGGCAAGAGAGGTAGCAGAGAGCACAGGAGACCTTGTAGCGGTGGTACAAGCGCGATGTTTCAGTGATACAGGTCTTGGATCTTTGCCTCAAAATGAGGAGTCGGATTCATCTGATGGTCCAGCAGTCTCTCATCACAGGTGCCTCTTTCCCTCTGATCTCTATCTTTCAATGAGAGTTCAGCTTTCTGTAGGTGTTTTATCCCCAGAAGGCCTAATTTAGTAGGCCTTCATGATGCTTTTTTCATGTCAGTGGGGAAAAGGCACTTGTTTCTAGGTGGGAAGTCACTAAATCCAGAGACTCTGGAATATGTCATTTTGAAGTAGTGCTGGGTTTGCTCTTGTGGCCTGAATGTCTCTTGTTCAGGCAGCCGGTAGAACATGACTCCACTTTGTCTCTGAATCCCACCGTCTCCCCTTCGGAAAGGGCTGAATCTCTGTGCCATGCTTTTTCAGTTACTGGTGATAAAATAACGCCAGGCAGCTTATGTGGGCTCCCTGGCTTCTGAGAAGTGAAAGGGGCTGCAGAAAATGTCTCTTTGGTGGGGAAGTAGAGTGGGTAAGGCAAAAGGTGACTTCGAAGAATTCAGAAATATCTTCTGACCAGCAAGGAGAGCAAGCAGCAAAGCAGCTAAGCTGATCTTTAATGTCTGCTAAGGTGGTCCCCAGGAAAATTATTCTTCCCCCCCGCAAACTTTTCCTGGGAGGTGGGCAACCAAGCCAAGGGATAGGCATCAGCATGATTAAGGGGGGGTAATTTCAAACAAATGACAACCAAACAGTCTCAAAGTACCCCTCTTCTGTCCCCTCGGGAGCCGGTGGCACAGGATGCTCTGTAGGTTTTTGCTGACCTTTATGTGCAATATTCCACAAAGTGCATTCAGCCTTGTACTTACCAGTGCGGTTTCTGCATTGTTGGTTGCATAAAAGGAAGCTCCTGTTTTTCATTGTGTGGTATTCTCTTCTGCTCTCTCTTCCTTCCCCACGTGTTTATTGAATCCTTTATCAGGGATGGAAAGATGCTGTTATTTTTTTGAGGGCTGTGGGTGGGCTGGCTTTCAAGGTAGAGAGCAGCTTGGTTAATTTTCAAAACTAATAATTTTCTTTGGGCCACTCCAGTGGCAGCAACAGTCTTCAAATTTGGCTTCCATGGAAACATACTGCCATGGTAACTGAAAGGCCTGACAATCCTAAAGAAATATTTGCTTGTACCCTTCCTTCTCTCCTTCGTTCTGTTTCCCGTGCAATGTGTGTGTTTGGTTACCCCTGCTAGATTCAGTCAGTGCTTTTAAAATGCTCCAGGCACAGAAATGCACTTCTGTGGGAAGAAAACAAAAAAGTTGTAAAAGCGATGGTGGCATTTCACTGGCATTGTTAGTAAAAAAGCTGTTTTGAGTCTGGAGGGACATGTCAGCCACAAATTCCCTTCCACCGGGGAAAAAAACCCTAAAAGAAATGCTTCATCCATAGATTATTTTGTGCGGACTGGCTGGCATGGGCTGGTTCAGGGAATCAGACCCTGCACCCAGTCCGACATCTGTAATACTGAGGATGGTGAGAATTGACTCATCTAGTGGTTATGTGACAAGAGTACCTGTGTTTTGCTGGGTCCCTTCCAGCTGATTAATTTGACGCTAGATTTTCTGTTGCTGCCTGTCACAGCTGCTTTCATACCAAGATTGGTTAGCAAAGTTTGGCAGGGTGACAAGTAGCCCCAGTTCAGCAACTTTGCGCTGATTCAGTCTGGAGTGGGAGGGAAGGGGGAATGGGGCCTTCTGAAATGTTTGGCTAAGTGAGAAGCAGGGTGAGGGCAAGGACTCTGCGTGGCAGAGGGTGCAGAGGAGCATGGAATCTGCTTGCTGTTTATGCTTTCTGTTTGATCTAGAACAAAGCTCATGACCTAACCTGGTACCACATCCGATCAAAATTCTATGGCTAGTTCTTAGGCGACACTGTGTATGTGTATGGGCGAGAATCTTACCTCCCCCACTGTTGCCTTACCCTAAATCACCACTCTCTGGACTTCAGAGACTTCTTCTGGTCAGCTGCCTTGAGAATCGTAACGCCTGCACCCAGCTCCAGGCTACTTGTGGGGAAAGCAGAGTCGCCTCACTTATTTCCTCCTCCTTTTTTTAATCCCCAGTTTCACCCTATTCTTCATCCAGATGTTCCCCTTGCAGCAGCTCTAGATCCACGTGCTTAGCCGGGGGGTGCTCCTGCAGACTGCCACGGCCTCTACAGACTGCTGTAGAGCAAAACTGAGAAACAACTCATGGAGCTACATGTAGGAGGAGAACAGACACAGACTGTGACACAGCTTGGTGAATTGGGAATGTGGGAAGGGTAAAGTCCTGTCCTCGTCAGTCAGAGAGCTGGGTTATAGGAATAATCCCAATATAAACTGTTCTAGCTTTAAGTTACTGGGGGCAACGAAAGGTATACCTATGTGTCTCTACTAATGTTTTGCATGGCTTAATTGCAGCTGGCTTAACCAGCGCACTAGGTTGTTTTGTGGTTGCTGTGCCTGCTGGGGGTAGTACCTGCTAGCTTTGGGGATGCGAGAGCTGCAACGTCCTTTTGTTATGAGCAGAAATAGCTGTTTGCTGGACACCTGTGTGGGCGGTCTTGCTTGTCACTAAGCTTTGCCAGGGGCTTTTGTTGGTGACACCAACAATCTGGTTGCTTCTGGTGATGGTGGATGAAGAAGGTTGGCTTTTCTTCTCTAGCGGAGGGGAGCTGAATGAAAGTGAGAGGTTGCATTGGGCTGAGACAACAAGTGATGCTGGAGAGGGAAGGGCAGAAACGGCTGCGCTCAGCACTGTTGGGACGATCCAGGAGTGGATTCCTCTTGATAAGAGGCAAGCGAGTATTGTGTTTTGTTTCTGTGTGACATTATCCATGGGGACATGCTGTTTTCAGAGAAAAAAATATATCGCTGCCATGAAAAACTTTTGTGGCGCAAATGCCTTCCACGCTTAACCTAAGCACTGAGCTCTGGTACAAACCTTGCAACTGACTTCAGCAAGCGTTGGTCTAACACTGCCTGGTTTCCTCTTATATTGAGCTGTGTCATATCCTTGCTGCTCTACGGAGTAATCTTAACCTAGTTTGGGTACTTCTGGGCTGTGTTTACAGCAACTGCCAACGCTCTCCAAGGTAAGTGGGGGATGCTGTCCAGAACACGCTTTTTGCTGTGTTTTGTGAAAGGATTGTGTCACCCCCGGCTATGGAAAATCCCCTTTATCCCCCACACGCCCTTCTAGCAGCAGCTGGATGCAGCTTTCCTCATGGCCTGCCTTAAACTGTCTCACAGTGTTATCATGCCCCGCAAAGCCATTTCTGTGGTGTTTCATCAGAGCAGAGCACTTTCTTTCTCATCATTACACCTGCTCTCAGCTTCATTGCAATGCAGGAAGGGCTGTCTGTAAAACTTCCCCCTGTTCTGAGCATTTTACTTCAAGTTTTACCTGAAACTGGAACAGGCTCCATCTTCTGCGGGAAATACCATGAGGGCCCTCCGAGGTTTGACCATCCCACTTCTTTTCGGTTTAGGTCTAAACCACTCGGGCAGCTTTGGAAGCCTTCATCCCGCTATTCACACCAAACGTGCTACTGGCGCATCACATTTCCCCATGCAGTTGCACGACAGAAAGCCAGCAGTGATATCTGTACTAGAGGCTTGAACGTAGCCCTAGGGCTTGGGCTGGAAACGCAGAACAGTCTGTCTGATCCTAACTGGAAACCTCTCTGGCATATAAATAAGGTCTGCTGCAGTCACAGGCTGCGATTATGAATTTATAAGGTAAGTGATCAGATTAATTGAGCAGCAGTGGGAGTGTTCAATTACACTGGCTTTTGATTAATTACCCTTTGTCGGACCATGTCAGCACGCTTCCTAATGCCAAAAGCATTGCCTGAGGTCTGCGGAGCGGCAAGGCCTTTGCTTTAACCAATGGCAAAGCCAAACGTGTCTCAAGACAAATAGTTTCTCCCCTGCCTTCTTGATTTTGTGGAGAAATTGCCAAAGTCTCAACCAAGTATTTGAAGCCTTTTTGGCCAATTTGCTTTTGGTTCTAAAAAACTGGGGTGATGGGGGGGGGATTTTTAGGAAATCAAATGGCAACTTGGACTGGTCCTCTCTATGGATATATCAGCTCTGCACAGTGTAGCATTGCAAAAGTACACCAAACAGTCATCTGAAAGCGACCCTGTTAGTATTTTGGTTTTGTGCTTTCCCTCCACACACATTATCCCAAAGGATGATCAATCTACAGGGTCTCTGGGGAAGACACCAAGCTGGCACTGGAGCTGCTCCAAGAATTGCTGCTCCATCTGTTCGGCCTGTGTCTCGTGGCTTCCCTGGAGCTCTTTGAGAGCTGGAAGTGATGTAAGCCCTCTAGCTCAATTTGTCTGCTGGAAGTCAGGGCTACTTGCTTTTCCCAACTTCAAAGCCACGTTCAGATGCCATGAGAGGCCTGGGCTGTTGTGAAGGCTGGAGGAGAGCCTGAAGGGAACATCTGAACACATCTGTAGCCACTCTGTACTCTTTAGTTCATGCAATGACCTCATCTTCCAATGTAAATATCTCTACTTTTGTAAACATTATTCCTTGTAATCACATTCCTTCTCAGCCTTCGCATGTCCAGGCAAATACACCGAGCCCTTTGGGTGGGAAAAGCCCCTTGTTCTGGCTCCGGCGGCGTGCGCTAAGGCATATCGCTGTTTTTGCACACTAGCACTGATGCTTCCCTGCTCCCCAGAAATCTCTCACCCGATTATGTTAAGATTTCTCTGGTGTCTTGGTATTTGCAGCCACTAACTTGCTTCTGCATACCAGTCCTTTTCTATCCTCTGGGAACAATAGACCAAAGGTCAAGTCTTCACTCTTACAGCAAAATTTCTAATTGCTCCCTAATGGCATTGCTGTTTGCTATTGAATTTCAGCCCTGTTACATTACTGAGGTGCTCAGCATCATGCTTGTGATATTCTGGTCCACTCCTAAGTGATGGCTCAGTGTCATCAGCAGATCTCATTGCCTGACTTCTCTTTCTGTCTGGGTCATCAACTAAAATGATTTAATTGCTTGATGAATTCCATTGTTGCTGCTTTCTCCTCATTTGTTAGATCCTCTCCCGTCAGCACAATCGTGGCATAAAAATTCTGGCTTCTATGCAGATTCCTCTCAGGGGCTAACATAATGGAAGTTACTTTTACACGAGATATATGTATAACCAATCTCTTCAGAAAAATATACAAAATCTACTTGCACAGTGTTTCTGGGTGAAAGAAAGAACCTGCCTGGGAATGAATGAGTGGGTGGTAGCCTGCTGCATAAGCAGCACTGCTCTTTCAGGCCCTGCAGTAGCTAAAGCACATGCTTCCCAGATCTCCAGATTCAAGTTTTGTCTTTGTAATGTCACATGCCAGTTAAAGTAAGCAGATCCCTATAGCTTATGAAGTTTCATAAAACTCATTGCCTTTTGCTTTAGCACAGGAAATATCCAGCTGTAAGAAAAAGTAGATTTCATGTGCATTTTTTTTTTCTGTTTTCTTCCCCCTTTCTGAGTATTTTTGGCGTAGCCAAAAATGCTTTGACAAGTCAAAATTTCTTCTGCTTTTGATTACCAGTTGATACCTAAATTACACAGTCCCTGTTTCTGAACCCTTCCAATAACACCCTTCTCCTCCCGTGTCCATGCTGCTTCTAGAGCGTGGACAGTTGTCCATGCTCTCCTGTGCAGTCCAGTCTGTGTACTGACTTCTCCAGTGGAGGACTTTGTCCCATAATCTTGAGGCGTCTCCAAGATACCCTCTCTGTTTTACCTCTCAGGTGGATGAAATCTCTCACCAGAGGCTGTGTCCTTACTTATCTCCCTCAGGAATTCAGACTGAGGTCCCGCTTTTGCCCACTTGCATGCAGCTTTCCAGCAATATGAGGATCCTCAAGGTCTTGACCACCCTGCTTAATTTTGTGCCTGAATCAAGCATTTTCTCTTTTCTGGTTACATGAGAACAGAAGCCAGACAGTCCTGACTTTCCCATCAGAGTTTTTGGTCTAGTTTATAGCTTTGTTAAGGGCACCAGCTGCCACATGTCAACTTCTCTTGCCATTGGCGCATGTGAGGCAACGCACTCCTCTCATGGGTGGTTCAGCTCTTCTGAATTACACGGTATTTATTGCACAATAACACACACACAAACTATTACTTTGGATCCTCATGGTGAGTTGTTTCAATGCTTAAAGCCTGCGGCTGGATATGGAAGATTTCCAACACCGCCAGTTACTCACATACTGCACGTAAACAGATCCCTTACATTATGGTTTTGGAAATATTCCCCCCTTGGGCTTCTTCATTATCAGTGCAAGACAGCAACAATACAGTCCAGTATCTGAATTATGAATGCCAGCTTCTGTCTGCTTCTGTGCAGCCAGTCAGCCTTGCCTGAGTTCCTGAGATGGGTTTAATTCCAAACTGAGTTTCGAGGAATACTGCCAAACTTTTCCAACAGCACCAAAGTCAATAAGCTTCCCTTCCCTCTCCACTCTTGTTGTAGCTTTTTTTATTATTATTATTTGTCATGTGTTTTTTCTTCTGTTGAATAATTCAGCTAATAGGCTGGCAGTTGAGTGCTTGAGAGCTGTGTTCCCTAATGAGGGAAGCAGCTTGCCAACTTTTTATCTTTCCAGTCGTTTGACTGCAAACCCAACATCGTTAACAAATCACCATGGAATAGCCATGGAAATACAGAACAAAATGTCGTTGTCTTAACTTAAGTGGGCAAGGAAGAAAAAATAAACAGAATGAAAGAAACTCAAGCCCTGCATGGGAAAACAAAGTATGAAAGTGAAGTGTGCATGGAGGGAAACGATGATAAGAGAAATCTCTTTGCAACTTCATTTCGTCTCAATATATGCAAACAGGAAAGCTGTATGGGAGAGAGGATGTTAACTCACCAAAGAGATGTAGTTGCAGTAATTCAGAGGATGGATGTAGGTGTATCTGTTGGCAGCTCTGCTTCTTTCCATGTTTATGTGAATAAAGGTTTGTACAGAGAGTGGGGTTTTTTTTTTTTCTTTGCCAACTTTTTTTTTTTTTTTTTAAACTGAATGTTTTATGGTCCATGTGACACAGATGGGATTTAAAAAACTAAATATGTGATGCCTTTTTGCACATCGCTTAAACCCCTTTAAAATAGCATTAAGATCATACTGGCTTG
The DNA here is from genome assembly GCF_900496995.4 of Aquila chrysaetos chrysaetos. NCBI lineage: Eukaryota > Metazoa > Chordata > Aves > Accipitriformes > Accipitridae > Aquila > Aquila chrysaetos. The sequence goes on along the minus strand of NC_044015.1, from coordinate 33,027,475 downwards.
AGTTTGTTCAGATCAAGATTCACACTGACATATTTCAGATGAATGTTTATTCCTTGGCCCTCCCTGCATTTGTTCTTTCCTGGATCCCCACCTCTGCTTACCAGAGCAAGGTTCAGCAGCTCTGGGTGCCTGAAGAGTCCCATTTGGCCTCCAAGCAAGTGAGGACATTAGCAAGGTCCCTCAACTCCTTTGCAGGACAATAACTGCCATAAATTGGGAATCGGGCAGAAATGCAAACTGATGTGGCTCAGACGAGTCCTCCCGCAAGCCAGCAGCTTGCCCGAGACCAGAATTCTCATCTTGAATCCCTGCCCAGTGAAATTCTGCAGCTGAACTAAAATTACACCAAGTGCTGAATCTGAGTTCAACATCGTTATCTTAACTGTGTGATGTTTTCTGCAATACAGGGAAGATACTCATCTTAGGTCTTGGGGCTGATTTCTCAGCAGCGGATGTGGGATGGGATGCTTAATGAGTTAGAGAATCATCTCAAATATTGACTTAAAAAATGTACATCTAAAAACATCACATATGGCAAAGGTCCCTATTATGCTATGTACTGTACAAACATGGCTCCAAGAGATTGTCCTGATCCTAGGAAGTGTGTTTTCTAATTTCTTTCCTGTTGTGTTGCCAGCATTTACACAAAATGCAGAACACTGAGCTGAACGGCAGATCTGGGCAAAATTTGGCGCTTCTGAATTGCGGTAAGCTGGTTTAATTGGAAATTAAAATCCCACTCATCTGGCCTGTAATCGCTATTAAAAGGGCCTTTGAAGACACAAGGCTGAATTAAATCAACCTTGCTATATGGACACCCAGGGAACTGCACCAAATTAGAGCAGTTAAAGATCTGACTCGTTATTTTTGTTTGCACTCAAAGCCTGGAGAAGGGAAATTGAGATGAACAGAAATGATGACAGTAAAAAACCAAAGGAAAACAGACAAAATGAATGACTGAGAGCTCATGGAGCGTTGCTCAAAATGGGTCCTCAGGGAATGCAAATTCCCAATTGTTGCTTCTGGAAGGCAGCTCCCCTTTTGTTTGCATGGATGTGTCGCTGAGCACCCTCCTCTCTGCCTCTTGCTTGTTTATAATCTGTCTTCTGTTTCAAATCAGTCTTGCTTGTTTCTTAGTCCATCCTTCAGCTATTGGTGGCAGGAGATAAAATACCCTTTTGCTTTTCATAGCAGGGATATATGTGAAATGAAGCCAGATGGCTGCCAAGATGAGCAATTGAGAGTGTCTGCACGTTATTAATTGCAGCTGCTGTTTTTGCAGTTGGAGGTGATGGGAGGGATCCCAGCAGCAGCCAGGAGCAGATGGATGAAAAGGGATATGTCTTGATGGTGTGTGATTAAAATCCACTGGGATGGGGCATGCTCAGCCCCACTCTGGGCTTAGGCCTTCTTTTGGATAGTGGGATCATAGGAATAGATTTATTCTAGCTTGCCTGTAAAGGTGATGGCCAGGAGCTTGCTTTGATGCACCGGTGTGATCTGGTTGTATTTGGTTGAAGCTGAGCTGATTTTCATTGTTTCTTGCTCTTCCTCTTTTGTTTTCCTCTTACTGCTGCATTACATTACCAAAAATACCTAAACCCATATCATTTACTGAGCTGTTTCCTCTGCTTGTTCTTGTTGCAGGCACAAACATCCATCTTTCTCTAAACACCTATCTCATCTGCCCAAATGAACTCACTGCTTCAAAGCAGAACTTCACCTTTAGGCAACCTGTTATTCCGTAATCGTGGCTTGTCTCCTGCTGAGCTAACGAGAGATCCAGCACTTAAGGTAGGGGTCTAGTTTGGTAATAGCTGAAGGGAAGGGTTGATAATCCCATCATCCTCTAAATTGGAGGTTGGAACATCTTGGCTTCTTGCTGAGAATTAGAAGGGCTGTTTTGGGTCAGGCTAAATCCTGTCTAACTCTGCATCCTGTTTCTGTCAGTGGCCAGGAGGAGATGCTGAAGTAGGACATGTAATTAGTATACTTTCCCTGCTCATAACCCCCAGCCTTTGACAGTCAGCAGCTTAAGGACTTCATGAACTGGAGGTGTGCTGTGCAGTCAGCAAAAGGCAGACATGTCTGTCGTCTTTATGAAGCTTAAAGAAGACTTGCCATTCCATGTTTCCTTCCTGTCAGATTCACCCATGACACAACACTCTTACAGCCTCATGGCTCAGAAGACAGGCTGAATTTTAGCTGAAATTGTTCTTCTTGATTCAGGATGTTTCAGGGTGGGTCCTGTAGGTAAAGAGTTTTGCTGTGTGCTGTCTTCTTAAGCTCTAAATTTGCAAGCTCTCTTCTGGATTTGTATTGATAGCAGCAGTGTCAGAGTGTGGTGTTCTGGCTGCGACCTCTTCATGGAAAAACCTGCTCTCCAGGTAAAAGGAAACAACAACAACAACAGCAACACGACTCAAAAAGAGTCCCTGTGAAAGGACCCTTTGATGAAACAATGTTGATGTAAAACTGTTCAGTTTTGTTGATGATGTCATGAGTACTATCCCAGTTAGAGCAGGAGAGGATCTGGCTTGTCATATTTGGAAGCCTGTGGTGATGACAGTGGCCTAAGATGGTACCTGACTGGTGAGCACCCAGGTACCTGAATCCCTGGGAACGTGCTTAAGGTTTTTCTTCTGTCCATGTCTGCCATCTGGCATTAAGGAATGTCTGGCACACCAGCTCTATCGGTGAGGGATATTGTGCCTCAGGCACTGCACACTTCCCTGCTCAGAGCTGCAAACTTTTTGACACCTGGAATTTGAGGGGTTTCAAACTTGGGGTTCCTGATTTTGGCCTGTTTGCACTTTCTGTTTGGCTTCGTGCCCTGAGGAAGGGCAGCAATGGTTGCCAGCCATGTGGTGAGTCAAGAAAGGAAGATCCCGAGCATTTCCCTTCCGGAGATGTATGACTTTGGGATGGTGACGTTATTGTGTTGATGGCATATTGTTGCCTGGACTATGGTTTTTGGGATGATGTCAGGGCTTTTGTATTAGGACATGGCCAAGAGGTCCCTGTGTTTCCTCACCAGAAGAAGCCTTCATGGGAGGGAGAATGAACTGACAGGCAGTTTGGGATGGCATAAGGTACTTCTCTAAATGCAAGGTATTGAAGGTGTACACTGTCCTTTCCCCTAGGATGGTGATAGGCTCAGTTACACTCAACACGACAGCTGTGCATAGAGCTATTTCTGTTCTGTGTATCTCTGAGATCAAGTCCAGTTTGGTTCTATTTCCTTAAAAAGTGTATTCCCCATATAAAATTTTTTTTTTTTTTTTTACATTTAGTTACAGCCACGTATACAATTACATATGTTTTCTGTGCCTGTGTTCACACATACAATTGCTCTAATTCTTAGCAAGGCTATTTCCTATCTGCTGTGATCTGACTACAGCAAAAATTAAAATAAAGATTAGATTAGTTGCCGTGGTAGCAGCTACCCCTGTCTCATATGACGCACAGATTCTGTGAAGCGAAGGAGCACATATCAATTTACACTCTTAATTTTTGGGACACTCAGGGTTCAGCTCTTCCCAGGAGGTCCTCTGATGAGAGCAAGTGATATCTCCCTGTTTCCACTCAGCAGGCTTATCTTCTTTGACTTTTTGTAATTCATAAGAGCTTCAGAGCTGCTGCCACCATCTCTTGGTAGAAACAGTCTCATCTTCATTTCAGTTTCTTTCTTAAAAAGAAAAAAAAAAGAGCGGGAGGATGATGAAAAAAGTCTGGTCTGGGGGATAGTGAGGCTGAGAGAGGTGTATTAGCCCCCTTGGGAAAGGAAACAGCCAGGGTCTCACAGGGTGTCAGTGCAGAGGCTGTGCGTGGACTGGAGTTATATGGCTAATAAGTAATTGCTAATGAGGGGGAGAATTGTCACATAACATCAGCAGTCATGAATTAGCAAAGAAGCGTGCAAAAGAGGGTAACTGTCAGATTTGCTAGGCTCTCGGTTCATTTGTTCTCATGACTGTACATCAAGGTTTTAAATGTTTCTGCTTTGTATTGGAGAAAAATAAACAGCCTTGTGTAGATGTAGTCAGACTAATGATGTCTTGTGGTGTGAGATCTCACTTGTTGCATCTCCCAGCTATCAGATCTTTTAAGGTGTAGCATAAGACAAATTATTGGGTCCACAGGAGAAGAGCACATGAAGAGATAATACACTTGACTGCAGTTAATGATTGCTGCTGTGTGTCTGTGTACTTTACAGGGATAATAGGTCTCTGATTCTGGCCCATCGGGTGCATATCCATAATGTCTTTCAATCTGCATCCTTGGTCCCTTCTCAGAATTTATTCCAGAGCTATCACCAGTCCAAAAGTTACATCTTACAGTGCAAAGGGCACAGTTGTGAGCCCGCTGGTAAGGAAGGGGTGAGAAGGGAAGGTCTGGGGGATGCCTCTCCCTCCAGTCTTCCCACATCATTTCTTATCCATTGTTCCTTGCCACTTTTTGTCTCCATCTCTCCCAAAAATGTATTTAAAGCCCCCATCTCCAGAAAAAACATGCTTACCTCAGGTGCATTATGTATCTAGTTCAGCCACAGACTGAACAAACCACAGACAAGGTGGCAAGGCATTTTGCAAAACGGCAGTGGAAAATCAGTTTAATACCACCTTGTCCCTCTGTATCTAGCTTGCTCGTAAAAATCAATCTCTCTCCTCCACACATGATGGACATCTCTCCCTGCTGATCTGCCTAGCAATTCGTGAACCTGCCCGATAGCACACCTCAGCCTTCCCAGCTGGAAGCCCAGCTCAGAGTTTCTTGCTGCCTTCTTCAGGGATGCAGATTATGGCACCTGCTTGTCCACTTCAGGGAGCTGGAAACAGCTTGGGGCTTCTCAGCAGCGTGGTCAGGACTGGATCTAACTAGCTGTTTCTGAAGTTAGGATGGCAAACCATAGGCTCTTGTGAAACATCAAATCATCTGTTGTCCTGAGTTTCCCATAGAAAACCCATTAGGAAGAACTTTCTTTGTGGTGGCGGCTTAACATGCTGAAAGAGGACAAAATGTCCCAGCTCACGCTGGAGAGGCAGCAGTATAGTTCAAAATATCTGTGTTGTCACAGCTGTAAGAACAGAAATACATTATGAGTGCTAATTATATTAATTAAAGTTGTGCTGCTGTTTGTGTGAATGTTTCCAGAGAGGAATACAGATTTTTCCCCATTATTTTATTTCCAGACAGAAGTGAGAGCTCTGACAGGGGCCAAGTCTGTACAAGGCAAGGACATACGTGCTGTGATTCCTGAAATATAATAAAATACCCAATGTATTTTAAAAATGCAGTCACTGAAAGCAATATTCCTGCTCTTCAGATTGATTCCCTAGAGATTTAGATGCATGAAACACACTTTTGTTTTCTTTTGTTTCTCATGACTTGACCCATGCACACAGACGTCTATCCTGGGAACTGCTTTGTGCCTCAGTTTACCTCTAGTTTCAAGACAGGAAGTGGGATAATTAATTTTCCTCTGTCTCCTTGTTTTATGGGGGACACCCAGTCTTCAGGATCTTAGCTTGTGTCTTCACATAGCCTAACACTATAGGACTGTCGCTTTTCCACTCTGATTGTAACAAAGCAATGTCAGTACTAAAGATGTGCTCCTCTATGTGGTCTGAGAGGAGTTGTGGGCTGTGAAGAACCCCTCTGGCTTCTGCGATGAGCTGGACTGTTTATTGAGCTTGCTGTTTCTCCTCCTTCCAGCCCCTGCTGCTCGGCTCAAACCCCAAGTGCATTTCCTGGGGAGCATTGCCATAGATTCCCTGGCGCTTTGCTTTCTGGCACCTTCATAAAGCTCTCGCTGCTTTTTTGTTCTCTTTTCCTCCTTTCCAGTCACCAGGGCCTCACTGCTAATAGCTAAAATAAGGCACCAGCTCTGAAGGGGCAAGGTCCTTTATGCCGCAGTGCTCTTGCCATGGCTAGGAAAGGGCAGCTGCTGGTGGCGTAAGTGGGAGTAACGGGCTGTCTCTTAAAACAAGTGCTCTATTTATGGGCTGTTAAGGACTCCCACAATAATGCAGAGTTCTGGATGTCTCCTTACGGGGGCTGCAGAAAGCATTGTCTCTTCTGCTTACGGCTTATTACCGAAGCAAACTACCGTGGGACGGAGACTGTAGGAAATGCGGGGTACCTGTGCCAGCTTGTGTCTTGTATTGATGCAATTGCCTTGGCTATCTTAGCACAGAGCAGCTTCAGTCTGCCCTGGCCTAGACCTTCTCGTTTTCTATCTAGATTCACTTGACAGTAGCCAACTGTTGCCCTTTCTTCAGCAAGAGCGTTTCTCCCTCTCTGCTTAGCAGCCTACTTTCTTAAAAACTTGTATGAACACAGCCTGCCTCCCAGACTGTCTGGGAGGCTTATAAGCTATTACAGAACCACATCCCATTCTGCTTTGAGCATCATGATACTTAATGCAAAAGGTGGAAGAAGTGGAGGGGCCAGTTCTAGTAAAACCCCCAATAAAATCTCCCTTTAGTAAAATGTTATTTTTAAAAGCAGCAAAACCTGATGCAGGAAGGAAGGTGTGTGCGCTGGGTGCAGGTCAGCAATGCTCGTGTTTGCCTGCTGTCTTCAGCACCTGACCTTGGTATTGGTGTTGCATCTTTGTCTCACTAGATTAAGAAAACCTTCCAGCTGCATCCCAGCTTGTGCCATAAGGAAGAAGAGTGGAAATCATAGATTTTGGGACTGGACAAGGCTTTGAAAAAACTTTCCTGCTGCCCCAAGGTGAGCTTGGTACATTAATAGGATCAGTACATGTATTTTTTTATGTTATTAGATGCAATAACTGTTACGTGTCTTTACAAGCTGCAGATTCAGATAGATCCAGGCTCAGTTGGTGTATGGTTTACTACAGAGGGAGAAAATGAGGACAAAGACTTTATTAGCATGATATGGGTGAGGGAGAATGGTTGGAAAAAGAGCAGTTTTATATGGGCTCGATCCTGTCCCAAAGAGTAGATGCAGTTGCACTGACCACAGTGGTCATGCCCACCCCAGAGGGCTTGCAAGACCTGAATGTGGGACGCAGATGCTGGCCTTGCTCATCAGAAGCAAGGGAGCAGGTAGCAAGATATTTTTGTTATCCTACATGTCATCCCTCACTGCTGCGGCCCCTTGCTTCACCTGCTACAGCAGCACTGTTTTAGCAGGGTCTAAGAGACTATCTTAGTGCAGCCACACTCCCTATCTGTCTGCCTAATCTTCCCCATTTCGAATGACATTCAGCTTTTTCTTTGTTTTGCTGCTGTTTGGTGGCCCAAAGATTTGAGTCTTTCCATCTTTCAGCCTGATACTTTCTGAGCAAATGTAATCTAATGCTTACAGTGGACTTTCTCAGGCACAATGTGTTGCACTTCCCAGTACAAGCTGTTTCTGTTGGCTCTAAACTGCAATAACAACTATCTTTAATCATCTTTCTTGTTCAGCTTGTGACAGGCAGCTTAACCACAGAAGATGAACTTGAGAATTTTCCTAGCCCACGTCTGGTATGATCCCAGGCTGGTTTCTATTTCCTACCTCTTTGTAATAATTAGTTGATGGTGAAACCTGAGTGGAAGTTGTCTGGCCTCAGAGAGCTGATGTTTTCTTCCTCTGATGGATGTAAACAGGAGGAGAGTGGGTGAAGAGCACTGGGTCACACTGCTCTCACAAGACTTACAGAGAGAAACAGCAGCTCATCTTCATCCTGAAATAATCACTTGCAAAGTCAGAGCTTTCCAGGCGGGATGTGTCAGCTGCAATCTCGGGAAGAGCTCCTGCCTTCTGAATCAGTGACCAAACGGTCCAGCACAGCAAGTGATGCATACCCGTTTACATCTTCTTCTGCTTTCTAGCGCCAGATCTTCACCAAAAACAGTCACAAAGTCTTCCCCACCCTAATGGCACGTTTCCCCAGGCAGCCTCGCTCTGCTCTTGCAGCCCCGGAGGCCCAGGATGGTGGTGACGAGATGTGGGGCAGAGGAAGGAGACCTGTGCTGGGTTAAAGGAGGCTGTAGGTGGGGAAGAAAGGAGGAAACCATGCTGGGACAAAAGGGCGATGAGCCTCTGAGAGCGCTCAGGTCTGGCAGGACAGGGTGGGATGCTGTTCTGGGGTGAATGGTCTTGCTTAATGCCAGAACTGTCTTCCCTATCCCTGCACCTACAATCAAAGGGGTCGCTCTGGCTGGAGCTGATGGAAACTTCTGGCCACAGAATTATCTTGGGTCATTGAAAATCAGGGAGAAGTGTAGACAAACAGCGTTTTTCACACATGTGCAGGGTGCCAGGCTCTGGGGATTGTATCTGGCAGTACCTGGGCTATAGGAACATTACAGGAGCCTGGTTTGGGTAAAGGGCTTGCAGACGGACCACGTGTTGCTTTTACTCCTTTGTTTTCTGTGGGTTCTGTGGGTTTCTGTGGGTGAGCTGAATGGTGTGTTGTTTGACAGAAATTGTTTCTGACATACTGGAATCAGTATTTGTCCTCAGCTGGACCTAGGAGACCTGCATAAGTGCCTCATGCAGCAGGACCAGGGACATTAACTCGGTGCGGGGGTTGGAGCCTGCAGTGCTGGAGCCGCGGGGCTCCACTCCAAAAAGCATCAGAAATAGCTAGAGAGAATGTTTTGAGAAGGGTCTGAAATACAGCTTGCCTGGCAGTGGTGCTGCCTATCCAAGGGAATTTTACAGGAAGCAAAAGATGACGAGGAAAGTGGGAGATAGGGGTCATTTTGCAAACTGGCTTGAAGTCAGTCTGTGTCCTTCACTCCTGAAGGAATTGCCCTCAGGCACCAGGTGTCTAACCCACAACATTTGCTGGGTATCCACAAGCTCTCGGCAGGGCAAATAAGGCTTCAGCAGGTGTCAGAAGCCGATACCTTATTGTGGGTTCCTTTTTCCAAATGAACTGAAGGCTGTTCTGGTCTAAGTCATGCCACTTTCCTCCCATCACAAAACATCTAAGCAGCCAAATATTGTTATTTATGTTTGGGGATTGTAGCTGTCCTTGAGTGTCTAAAGCAGGCTGAAAGATCCAATTTGTCTGCAGGATAGAAGACTTTGGTTTAGAGTCATGTTTTTGTGTGAACTAGATGCTGTCAGGCCTGGTAGCTGCTCGGGGATGTTGGTGGGATTTGCCCCGACTCTGGTTTCCTTTAGTAGCTGCAGGAGGCTTTGGGGATCGGTGGCTCTGGCCCAGCACACTGCCATGGGCTCCAGGCTCTGTGGGATCCCTGTAGCCATCCCAAGGCTCCAAGGTCTCTTCTGCAAAGCTGGGAGCTCAGCCCTGCTTAATCCATATGTCAGCATGCCGTGGGACCTGGTGCTAGTCCTTGGTCAGTCTAGGAGGAAAGCAGGCATCCAATCTTTGCAAGAAAATCGGCTTAGGTGCATGGAACCTGAGATGTTTTGGTTTTCTTGGTGAATCAAGGGTTTGAAAGACTTCTGATCAGCTCTGCCTAGTTCTGCTACTCACATCGCCACTCAAGGAACCGCGGTATCTGGTGCTGCACTGCAAACGCATAGCAGAGAGACAGCTCCCTGCCTTGAAAAATTGGGAGTCTCTGGTGTGGGTTGGTTCTTCTGGGTTCCTAAGTGGGTCCCCCGTGTGATCTATGTCCCTGCATTGTTCCTGTGGTGTTTCACCTTTGGTCTGTGTAATGTCCTGATTGCATTGTGATTTTTAATGCCGCTGTTGCAAGGAGCTCAAAGTGTTACAGGACGGAAGCAGGACACAATTTATGTTTAGTATTTTCTCAGTGAAATCAGCAGCTTTCCTGGCTGTATCCCCAGTCTTGGTGTTGATACGTTTCTCTCTGCTCCAGGCTAAAAGCAGCACCTGCATAATAGTCAGCTCTGAGATGATACCTTCTGGGCAGCCTGTTTAACAAATTATAGGTTGAGCAAATTAAAAGCAAACGGAAAAGGAATGATAACAAGTGGAAAAGGTGGTTGCTGGCAATTTCTCTGAGAGATCAGGGTATTTAATTCTTGGCTGACTCCGTAAGAGGCTGCTATTTTTCTCCAACCTTTACATTGACTTCCTTCCCTTCCCTCCAGCTCGCTGCAGAGTGATCTCAGCTGGATGCCTCGCAGGGCTGGATGCAGCCGCGGTGTGGGCAGGCACCTGCGTGACCACTGCTCACTCCACAGCGAGGAGGAGGCTTGGAGCATCACCTCTCCCACTCCTCGTCCCCAGCACAGTAAATCTGACCCCGGCTGTTCAGCGCTACAGATCCGTACTTGCGGTACCGCAGAAGCAGCACTCTGAAATGCCTGGGCAGATGCACGTACCTATTGCTGGGTCCAGCTGGCTAGGACTTGAATAGGTCTGAATTATTTTTTGGCCAGGTTTCTTTCAGAAGTGAGGCTTACATGGTGCTGTTCACGTGTGTGTCTCCCCGCTCTGCTCTTGTTTCTCTGTTCATCTCCGCTCTGGGCTGAGATGTGTCCCGCTCTTGCCCTTCCTCCTGCTCTCGCAAGGCCTGGGGGTATGGTTGGGAGGGCTAAAATCAAACGTCCATTTGGCTTCTGCTCTGGCAAATGAAAAGGCCAGATCAAAACCTGAATTAATGGCCATGGAGTCTCTGCAGCAATGTGTGGGGCAATTCCCTCTGCCTTGGAGGGACCAGCAGCCAATTCGGATGCTCTGATACCTTACTGGCATAATGCTAAGTCCCGCAGAGATTCTTGCCACTCCAAAAGATGCTTCTCTTGCCCCAGTTTTCTCCTCCTGCCTGTTTTGGAGAGCAGGGAGAGCTTCCAGCCCACCCCGCAGTCTGTCTTCTGGAACTGAGCCTCAGTACTGAGAGCATAAAACTTTGCAGCAAACCCATAAATTCCTGTGTAATGTTTCCTATGAATCCTCCTGGATTATACTGCGGGTTTTATTAATGCTTTCTAACAAATACGCCACTTGTGATATAACTAGCCAGTCAAGCGCTATCTGGGGAAATTTTATTGCATTAAATTTTTTTATTTTTATTTCTCCTGCAGTCAAGTCTTCTGCTACTCCCTCCCCACACAGACACTTCTGCCACTCAAGAGTATTAGAGTCAACTTTATGTTGCCTATAAAACTGGGTCATTGTCAACTCAGTCCCTCTGCTGCTATTTCTATTTCTCTGGTCATTCAGATGGCTGGAGACTTGGAGCAAGGTGCAGAGCAGGAGAGTTTATGGCTGAACAGATGAGCCAGGGAAACCGAGATGCTCAAAGTATAATTAACCATGTTTTGCAGAAGGGGTGAGCAAGGTGCAGAGAGATTGTGTCATACCGAAGGTACCACGTGGGAGTTGGGGCAGAGGTAAGAAGAAAAGGGCACATCTCCTCATTTCCTAAGTCACAACAACCTTTTCTCAGTGCCTGCCTGGTGCAGGAATCCCTGTCCTGTCTCATGGGTGGTGTGGTAATCGCCAGGAGCTGAGCAAAATCTCCTGGTCAGGAAAAAAACAACCAAAACTCTGTTGCATGATAAACACAGGGAAGGCTCGAGTTTGCAAACTGGCTGTTGTCCTCTGGGCTGCTCCAGGAGCCTCTCGAGTGTTTGCCTGCGGGGCGCTGTGGACCTCGAGGGCGCTGGTCCTTGACTCCCTGTCGAGAGTGGGCTAAGGCTGTACAGGAGCAGCTACACGGGAGACACAGGGGTAAGTTAGATGAGAAAAACATTTCTCTGTATACTGCACTTGTGCATCCCCAGACCCTCTGGATGATCCCTGGAGGGAGCAAAGAAGTAAACTGGACCCAAAATGCCAGAAAACGGCACTCTGGCTGAGCCAAGGGGTGAACTGTTTCCTCAGCGGCGAGGACGTTGCTGTGCTACAGGGGATAAATAGTTACACCTGAAATAATACTCATAGATTTCCAGGCATTGATCCAGCGCGGCTTGCAGGTCTCAGGTCTGGGAAATATGCTTGAATGGTTAAAAGGTATAAATTACTTTAAATTAATCATTGATTTAATCCGTCTCTCCAGAAGCTGGAATCACCATGTTATTGAGTCAGGAATAAGCTGCAGTTGCACACAGAACTGTATGAGAAACGCACATACTCAGTACTTTGGCTTCTTGCTCTTTCTGTGAAACATATACCATTTCCCACTGAGATGAGTAGGTGTTGTACGGGCCCCAGCAGCGAGCAGAAAATTTCACAGGGAAGTACAAGTGCACTTGCAATCCACCCAGCATCAAATTGCATCCATTCGAACACGCAGAGGAGCCAACAGTAGATTTCCCCTGGGTGAGATAGGGATGGGGGAGCATTTGCCTCCAGCCTTTACAAAATGGGGTTAAACGTGACAAACACCCAGCTGAGGCTGTGAACCTCCTGCGCCCAGGGATGCCGTGAGCAGAGGGATGATGCTGGCACTGCCGCCGGTTTCAGCGGCAGTCCTGCGGTGCAGCGGTGGAGTCCCTCTTCAAGGGCAATTCAGCGCCATGGCATAGGTAAGGGATCAGCTTCCTCATGGGCGAGCTGGTGGTAAAACCCTGGAGGTAGAGAAGATGTGGTGCCCTCGATGACGTGGAGCTTGTAAGGAGGATGTAGGCCCTGGAGAAAATGCTGGAGACCGGCTGATGAGCTGCTTCCCTTCCAAAGGAGTGCCGGCTTCTCTTGTAGGCAGCCTCACAGCTGGGGTAGCAGAGGGGCAAGGCTGGGGGCACTTACAAGAAGTATCCCCAATAATTTCATTGGAGGAAAGATGACAGCAAGGTGATGGCTAGAAAACTTGCTAAGGGAGCAGCAAGGAGTGATAAGGGACACGCTTAATTATTTAGAGACCATCACATACGGCAAGTCATTGAGTTACTGCACTTAATGAGTTAGCGGTTGTGAGGGGGCTCCTTTCAGCGGTGTGAATGCTCCAGGCCCATCTTGAGTTCAAAGGAAAACACATTAGCTGAAAGCTCTCCCCAAGGTACTTAATGAGGTGCCCCTGTTAGCTGAATCTCTAGAGCTGGCTCTGTGTATGCTCCCAGCCTGCTCTGATCACACGGTAAAGTTGCTGTGTGGTGCTGCTAACAGTTCGGTTCATAATTGGAAGGGGGTGGGAGCGTGCATAGTCGGCGGCTGCAGCTGAGCTGGTGGCTGGTGAGAGGTTATGCCATGGGCTCATCACTTGTGAACATCTTTCCCAGATCCCAAGAAGAGCTGAGAAAATCAAATCTGCAGAGAATCCAGCGACAGTCATTAAGAAGTGGGTTTCTTCTCTGGGGTTAAATTCTCCGCTGGCTGGGCAGAGGCTGCATGGCCGGGGAGTGTAATTAGCAGCAGGTCAGAATTCCAAATGAATGGTAAGCAGAAGCTCTGATCCCCATCCCTTTCTCTGAGGAGGTAGGGAAAGTTCAGTCCTCGTCTGACCAGAAAGCTGGGAGAATGCCTCCATACCCCCTGGTAACCGCCTGCCCTTTTTTAGAGAAAGTAATGATCAATTAAAGAGCACATGTAAAAGGTGAGGGGGAACCTTGTGTTTGGAGGGGACCGTTTTAATCCTTTTAAACAGTCACAGAAACACTCATCCACGATCTTTCCACTTGTTAGGTTTATTTATTTTTATTTTTCTTTCTCTTCCTTAATCATGTTTGCAGCATCCCAGGCTTTTCAGAAAACAGCTGGTGAATTCATCCTATATCCAAACACATTGCAATATTTTTGGGGCAGTCTCTCACTTGCTGGGCATGAGAAAATGGTTGCAAATCCTCCCTGGCTTCATTAGGTCCTGCAGATCTTTCCCCAGCAGTTTGCTGTAGCACTAACCGCCTCTCCCAGTCAAATCAGCGCTGGCCAGGCTTTTTCTCCCAGCCTCTGTTTCTTACCCTCAGCCTGAGCTGCTGCTTTGTTTATTGCACAGTTTGATCTTCAGGATGTCGGATACACAGACTGTTTTTTTCCTATTTGCTTAAAATAGTAGTGAATAATTCTAGGCACCGCTTCTGTTGCCTAAGGAATAGGCAAGCAGTGACTCCTCACACAGGCAGGTTAAGTGTCCTTACTCTCTTTTTGCAAATGATTTCATGTGAGAAAGAGAGAAGCCCTTAGCTTCTGCAGACCTTAGAGAGACTGAGTGCTCAGCTGATGGCTGCCGGTCCCCTGGGCAGTGGGGTGGGATGCTCACAGCATCTTTGCAGTTGTGCTGTGTCTCTGGGTGATGCACCAACCCTGGAAAGCCTCTCCCCATTGCCTCCCAGGCTGGGGGAGGCAGGGCTGGACCATGGTCTTGGGATGGGCCTCACCTTGACATAGTCTCCGTGCCTCAGTTTCCCACTCTGCCAAATGTGTGTATTACCATTCCTCTGTCCTCTTTGAGACAGAAATCCCTTACGTCCATGTGTTTATGTAGTACCTTTGGTCCCTGATCACTGTAGAAGGGGTGAAATGTGAGTCTTACAAAAAACATATTGCGTGGTGAGGGAAGGGGTGTCTGGCTTTGCCCGCATCTGTGGTACTGGAAAAGTGCTCCTGTAAACCAAGAACTGCTTCTAATGATGCTTTATGATTTCTCAGCTCTACAAGTTTTGCTACAGAGGATGTGAGATTTAATCAGAATTTCACATTATCCTGGTAGTGATGATAGCTGAGAGTCCCGTGCTTAATTCTTACCTGGTCTTAATCCGTCTCCTGGCTGGAGCAGTTAGCAGGGTCTCACCGATGGTCGAGGCAGCTTTTCCCCGTATCTGCACTGTCTGCGTGTGGGATGGGGAAAGGGAAATAGTGCAATTTCAGTGACTTCTAAAGTGAAATAGCACTAAAACGTGTCTACAGAAAGGTGCCTTTCTGTAGCTCCTGTCCTGCCCCAACAGTTGTCCACCCAGCTGTAGCAGACGAGTGAGACTTCATTGTGTCTGCCGGCAGAGTTACAGGCTGGAGGTGCTCACCTAGATCCTACCGCTCTGAGCTCACCTACACCAACACCTGCTGGCAGCTCTGAAATGGTGTGCGCTGCAGAAGAGAGGTACGGTTCCTCTTTCACTGGTCTATGGAACACATCAGTCTGTGAATGGCATGGGGAAGTAGGAGCCTCAGTTTTGTGCCAGTTGCTTAAAAGAAAAGATTCGGTTGTCTTGACAGCAAACACTGGTGGCTGCTCTTGGCTGGAGGTGAAACTTGTTTGACTTGGGGTTCTTCTCCTTTCTCTTCAACTACTGTAAATAAAACTCTGCAAAGATTATATGACCACACTACTGCTTTCTGCTGAGGATCTTATTCCAAAGGCTGCTGAACTAATCATGTATGAGCTGCCGTAGTTTTCACGGCACATAATTATCATGGGATTTTTTCCTCCTCAGGATCCTGCTCTTGAAGGCAAAAAGATGTCTACCACATGCAGCTCATCTCAAACCTGTGAGAAGCAGTTGCTCCCTACGGACCCATGGGTAGTTATGGGGTCTGCTGTGGGGGGTGTGCATGTCTCTGTCTGCTATAGACAAACTCAGCACTTCTGGTCTATGGTGTCTGAGAGCTGAATTCAGCCTGACAGCAGGTACTCTGAGGGAGAGGAGAACCTGTTCACTGTGTTTGGTGATGATGCTGGGAGGGTGGTGTAGGAAGTGAGAGGCAGAAAGATTAAGTGTATTAGGAGAGAGGCTTTGCAGCAGAGCTAATGAGTTGGAGTCAAGTGTTTTAAACAGATGCTTCCCCGGGCTCTGTGTAAAATAAAACTTGTGCAGGCACAATGATGCTAGGCAATGTTTGACGTGATGACCTTATAATCACTTCATTTAAGGATGTAATTAATGAGCTGTGCTTTGCCATGTTATAACTTGATATCCCATATGGAGGCTGCAGACATCTGCTCTCTACCAGAGGGTAAATATTCACAAGGCAGCATCCTACAGACCTTGTTCACAGCTCACTGAAGTCACTGCAACAACTTTCATGAAGTTATGTGGGATCCGGCTAAACCACAGAAGGATCCAAACAGTCTGGTTTTTTATGCATCCTTCAGTTGAGGAGAGCGGATACCCACTGAAAAGGTTTCCAGACCTTCACATAAGGACAAATAAGGACTCCCAATTCTGATCTTTAATTTTCACTTAAGTCTCACTTATTTTGCTGCTCTGAAGAGTTAGGGACTCACCTTGTGAAGTGTTCTACTGTTGTACTGCAGATGGAGCCATGAGGGCCCCAAGAGTTTTTGCAAGCCACGAAACCTTTCAAGAGATCACACCTGTGTCCAAGGTGTTAGGTATTTTGAAGGGACATGAACTACATCACCCTGACATTGCTTTTCAGCACTGCCTGTTGTATTGGGTCTGGCTGAGATGGAGTTAATTCTCCCCATAGCAGCCCTCATAGTGCTGTGCTCTGCATCAGTAGCTAGAAAGGTGTTGATAACACACCAGTGTTTTGGCTACTGCTGAGCAGCGCTGGCACAGCATCAAGGCTGTCTCCCCAACATTTTTGCCCCCCCCTCGACGGCAGGCTGGGGCAGGGCAAGATCTTGGGAGGGGACATAACCAGGACAGCTGACCTAAACTAACCAAACGGATATTCCATACCATATGACGTCAGCTCAGATATAAAAGCTAAGTAAAGGGAGATGGAAGGGGGGCATTTTTGTCTTCTGGAGCAACCACCACGCGTACTGAAGCCCTGCTTCCCAGGAAGTGGCCAGACATCGCCTGCTGATGGGAAGTAGAGAATAACATCATTTGTTTTATTTTGCTTTCGTGCGCAACCTTTGCTTTCACTTTATTAAACTGTCCTTACCTTGACCCACGAGCCTTTTGTTATATTTTCTCCCCCCTGTCCAGCTGAGGAGGGGGAGTGCTAGAGCGGCTTTGGTGGGCACCTGGCACCCAGCCAGGGTCAACCCACCACACCTGTATTTCCAGGTCTTAATCATCCTTGTAGACTGTGTGTTGCCATGTAAAGCCTCAACCCTTGGCTGAAGTCTGTTGGGTGAGAAACAAGAGCGTCAGTACCCTAAGCAGTGACGAACTGATCAAGGACATGTCTCCTCTTCAGACAGAAGCACCATCTGTTGATAATATTGAGTCTGTCATTCCTCAAAGCTAGATTTTCCAGGAATCCAAACTGCCTAGAGTAATGTGATTAATGCTGTTGGTAATTAGTAGCTCTTGTGATCTGGCACACTACAAGTTGACCATCAGGTGGATATAATTAAGTCTCTTCCTGCTGGCTCACAAAGATCTGTTCCAAAGGGATTTTGGTCTCCATGTCCAGGTTGAATGGGGACACTGTGGAAAATGATGAAATTACCAAGATGTGGAAAGCTATAATCCGTCATTTTACCCATAGTAACTAGCTTAGCCTGCCTCCACTGAGAAATAGACTTTGAGGGTCTAAATCACCATGTGGGTACTTTTCCCCATGAGGATGAGTGAAATGAACATATTTGTACCTGAGGCACCTGAGAGCACGCTTGCAGTCAGCCTCTGATATTGCCTGTGGCTCAACTGGGCAACAGTACCTTGCTCAAGGGGATACTTGAGTGGCTGGATGGACGGGAAGACACTGTGGGCAGGCCAGTAGACCATTTGGTGTATTTGGTTCCCTAGACTAAACTGATGTGGGATGTTACCCCATGTCAGAAGGTGGCACAGATGGCTGTCCTCTTTCTTGTGATTTGGGCTCAGCCACCAGAATTGGGTTCAGAGAAGACACGACGTTTGGATATTGTTTTCTTTCACAGTCCATCATTTCTGGTCTTCTTCATGATCAAAAGCCCAGTTCACCACTGCTGGTTTGTGATGCCACCTAAATCCCATCCTCAGAAACGTCCTTAAATTCACCTAAGAGATACTCCCAACAAAAGAACATAAATGCTTTTGGAAGGGCAGTTCCTTGTTCACGTGATGTTTCATGTATGGGGCCTGACTGTTCCCATGCACATCACTCTTTCTTGTGGTGTTACCTCTGCTTTATCTGGTGAAGCTACTGACCATAGAAAGTACATACTTACCTTAAGGCTTGTGAGTAGTCCCACTGAAGTCAACAGGTCCATACCTAGAAAAAGCACATATTTAAGTGCTCTGCTGGATCAGGACCTCACTTGCATGACTCCTATCCCACCAAGGCTGTTAATTACCTTGGCAGCTCAAAGGCAGATCAGATGTATCTGTGTATTCTTCCTGGAGAAGAAGGGGAAGTTAAGAAAAAATATTATAATATGTGACATACAGTGTATAAAGTATAATATATATTGCACACTGTGATTTCAGTTTATGAGGAGCCGACAGCCCTTTAACTAAAATCTCTACCAGTACTTCTTTTAAAGAAGATGTAACACTGAGGTCTTTGATGAACTGCATTTGAAATCTTGAGGTAGAGTTGCTGATGGGCACACTATGTGTTTTTGTCTCCTCCAGATCAACTATCCTTTGGTCTGATCTGGCTAGCAGAGAGGACCACGATGTGACAGAGGAGAATGAACTGGGTGTTTGCCTCCTGGGTGAATAAAGCCACGTAACTTCAGGCCTGCTCTTCCAGTGAAGATGCTTGCTAATTAGTTTGCCAGTGGGAACCTATGAGAATGAAACACAGGAGACACAATCCTCCCTGCAAGGTAATTAAAAATATTTGCCCCTTGCTGATAACTGACCTGCTGATTTCCTTCTGTTTGAGAAAGCTTCATAAAAAATTACTGTACTGTTTGTGTAACAGGACAGCCACTTGCATAGATGTTTCCTGTCTGCTAACTTTCTTCAGCTCAGTATTTTCAGAGGGTGTCATAGGAAGGAAAAACTTGTTTGAACATCTGGAAGCTTTTTTTTTCATTTGTGTGAAGGGGGAAAAATGATCTCTAGATTATTTAAAAAACCCCAACCAATCCACAAAGGTGCTATGGAAGTAGATCATCTGATGAGAGGGTAGAGGCAAAGCTTTTATGTCGCTGGAAGCCAGGCTGATGGTACATGCTGACAGCCTAGCTGAGACCCCTGTTCTGTCCAGGGCCCAAATCCCAAGCAGTGTGGCATGAAGACAACTCTTTATACCTTTCTCAGTCTATCTCCCAGCAGTGTCCTGTTCTGATTTCAGCTTCCTCGAGACCGTGTGCGGGAGTCTTGGAATGAGTGGATCATGCAGGAGAGGTCGGGTCCATGTCAGGTCACAGCTCTTTGAATGGAGGGGCTCCGTGGGTTCAGTGCTTTACAGGCACGTAGTGAGAAGCTGCCAGCACCCTGAGAAGATGCAATCTGATGAGGAAATACAGGTATTCTGTCTACAGTCTTCAGCTAAAATTGTTAATTGGGGGTTAATTGACCCCTGATCTGAAGGGGTTTGGTGTACGGCATGAGCAGGCATGGGGATGGGAGCATCTGCTAACGAATCTGGGAACAGCTGGCCCAGATGCTTTAGGTCATGAAGACAGTGCTGTGCATGATGAGAAAATTCCCAGGAAGAACAGAGTAAAAGTAGGAACTATCCCTGCTGAGATGCAGTGAATATATTGGATATTGCAGTCGTCCTGAGGGGGACTAGACATGAAGTGTGGCTGCCAACTCTCTCTGATCAGAAAAGCCATTTTTGGTCTATGTTCAGAAAAAACAAAAGCTTCATCCCTGACATGAGAACAATCATATGGGACAAGGTAAAAAAAAAAAATCTACTTTTTACCTATTACTCTGCCTCAACAGCTGTCAATAGCAGAGGCTTAGATTATAAGGACTGTGGCAAACCTAGAGCAAGCTTTCCCCCTCAGGCCATTCCCAGTGATCAGAAACATAGGGACATTGTGAACCAGAAGCTGCAGCTGGTCTGTTGTGTTTGACAGGTCCAGTTGTGTCTGTATTCTGGGTCTGAGCACATTAATACTGTTGTTCTCCACGGCAGAGTCCTGTGATTTTAATTACACACTGTACAAGGAGGTGTCTCCTTTGTGGATTTAAATATCCTGCACAGTAATTTCACAGCTGCCTCTAGGAATGACAAATATTAATTTCCTTTTTACCTCCTTCTTTCTGTACTTAATGCTATAGGCAGGTAAACATTGCTGCAGAAATTGGCCTTGCCCTCTTCTGAATTGTCAGAGACAGCACAGAGCACAGAGCTGGATACTGCCGTAGTGCAAACTTTCAGACAGATGTGGTGGCAGTTAGAATTGATTTGGAGCAACAGCAGATTCAGTCTGGTGGTTCCTTCCCTTAAGAGGCAATTAAAATGTAAATGCACAGAGCGATGCCAGTTCTGGAGACCTCGTGGAAATCTGCAGGGGGACATTTCTGCAGTGACCTTTGTCTAATGACCTTATTGGACCATAAACTCCCAGGCATTCTCTGTCTCCCACACGCTCCTTGCATGATGGATATGGTTCAGCGGGCAGCATCACAGGCTGCTGCTCTTTGGTCCTGTCGTGCTGAGGAATTGGGCTGTTGGCATGCTGCTGTTACCGCAAGCATGGCTGCTGCTCGTGCACTTCCACTCCAGTGTTAGTCCCAGCCAAAATCCTTTGAAACCTCTGTGAAAGTATGGATCGTCCTTACCCTTCCCACCTTTTTTCAGTTATTCTTGCAGAGAGAAACCCCCCAAAACCAGCGTGATATCTAAGGGCTTCATATGTGGTAGTCACCATCCAGACCCGCTTCAGACCAGGAGGTGGTGACACTGAAACCCAGCCTTTGTGGTTGCAAGAGTGCTTGAGCTAGATTTCTTAGTAACATAAACCAGAGTCAGGAACTGACAATGGGAAAAGGCGGGCAGGCAATTTTGCCTCTCATTCAGGAATTTCTGACTTAAGCTATGTCCCGGCAGAAGCTGGGAAGGAACAGCTTCTCCCAGAGGAATATCATTTCTAGTTAGATGAGGGTGGGGATCTTGCCTCTTAATAAGGCAGGGCTTCCTAGTACCTGGCAAGTCTGAAATTAGGCAACATCAGTCTGGCAAAACCCCCTTGGCAAATCATGAATGCTCATGAGCTATCAAAGCTCTCCAAGGCAATGAGTCTGCTCTGATTTATACCAGTGGGAAATCTAGCCTTTAATTTTGGTTCTTGAATTAGCAGTTGTTTTAATCATGTGAATGCAGTCTGCCAGGTTGTCAGGGCCACAAATGCGAAACTCAGAATTATTGCTTCAGTGGAGCCCTAAATATGTAATGTTTCAGTAAAGTCTTTTTATTGGGTTTATGGACCATGAAGCAGAAAGTGTGATGGAGAGTCATGCAACAGCCAACCTGAAGCGGGCGCAGCCTTCTTCATCGCTGCCTTGTGCAATTAGGGAACAGCTCACAGGTCATTTGATATTAATTAGCCCCCTTTGGAGCTTGAGCACTTTATGAATGCTATTATACAACATGATAGCAGGGGACTCGAATCAATGACCGTGGTGGTCTCTTTCCCTCTGACAGCCACGGTTCCTAAATAAACACGGCTTATAGGGCTGTTTCCCCTGAGCTCTATGGAGCCACACCAAGAATGAGTTCAGCCACTCCAGTTTCTACCCAGCAACAGTCAGCAAACACTAAACACTGGTTCTGCTGCGTGTGGAACTGTCTCTTTCAGATGTGCCACGTGGAGATTTTCTCCAGAAAATCTTCCATCGTGCACTCTCCCATCACTCTTCTGGTAGCTTGTTTTTCCCTGAGTTTCTAGGATGGCCTGTAAGGTAAAATGCAATACGATGCAGTAGAGGATGCTGCTGTGTTAAGAATACTGAGGCTGGAGTAGTGCCTGGAGAATAGAAAGAAGTAAGTGTTCATTCCCCTTCAGCAATTTCTCTCTTTGACCTTTGTTTTTCTCCATCTCTACGTTACCTTTCTCCTTCTCTCTCTCTCTCGAGACCATGAAAGCAATCATTTAAAAAAGAGGGGAGCATGATTCATGTTCAGTCAGCTCCAGCCTGATTCGTATAGGATTCTTCTGCAATAAGCTGGAGGAGAGCCTCTGTTCAGTTGTCACTGGCAGCATCCAGGCTAGTCATAGCAGTGTGGGCATGGAGAGCAGATGAGGGCATGTCAGTGTCGGCACCGCTTAAGCTGCAGAAGGATTACCTATACTCTACCCAGTGCA
Source organism: Aquila chrysaetos chrysaetos (assembly GCF_900496995.4). NCBI lineage: Eukaryota > Metazoa > Chordata > Aves > Accipitriformes > Accipitridae > Aquila > Aquila chrysaetos. Next base: position 33,005,522 of record NC_044015.1, on the reverse strand, counting down.
TAACTTGCGGTTTGCCTTGTTTCCTGCTGTCACCAACTCTGGAAGCAGTGATTGGCTTCTTAATATGGGAGCTAAGATCTCGGCTATGCTTGCAACAGGGTCTAGCATCAGGCATGTTTTTAGAGCAAGTACCTTTAAGCGTACCTGAGATCTGCTTGCCACGTTAAAACATTAGTTTTGAATCTGAGGACGGTTTTTTGGATTTGCCAGCTCCCACACCCTGAACGTTTCCACCTGTGGGAGGTCCTGTCTCAGCACCCCTTACTGCCGACCGCCCAGCATCCTGCATCCCTCCAGGATCCAAAGGCACCCGGGCACCGGTTGTACTTATTTATTTATTTCAATTCGTAACGTGCGTCTCAAACCTCTCGCGTTTAAGAGCTCCCTGCCTCTCTGCAGCAAGCGGGGAGCCTGCATTTTACTGCTTGGCATTTGGCGGTGGTTTTTTTCCCCTCCTCTCCCCGCGCTTTGTTCTCCGCCCCGGGGACCGCGGCGGGGGGGGGGCCGGAGCGGGGCTGGGGCTGCCCGTCGGCGGAGCCGCGGTCCGGGGTTTTTCCTCTCCCCGGGTAGTGGGGGGAAAAAAGGGGGCTGTTCTGCTCAGGGCACCTCTGTCAGCCGAAGGGGGGGAGAGCTGCAGCCTTGAAGTAGAAAAGGAAGAAGAAAAAGAGCGGGGAGAGGGGGAGAGCCTGCCGGACGGGGGGGGGGGGGAGCCTTGCGGGGAACCGGGGGCTGGAGGAGGAGGAGGAGGCAGGAGAGGATGCGGCGGGGCAGCGATGCTGCGTCCGAACTCCCTTCTGCCTAAGGAGAAGGACATCGTCCTCCGAAGGGAAGGAGGAAAGTGGGGAGAAGGCGGCCAAGCTCGCAGAGAGCTTGCTGAGCTCTCCCGGGGACTGCCCGGGGCTCCCCTGGCACCCGAGCAAAGTTTCCCGAGCTCGGTGAAGAGAGGGGAGGAGGCATGTGAGATCCTTCTCCTCCGAGCGCTCAGCTGGGCTTCTAGCCCCTGCCCTGCTGGGACTAGCCACGGCTTTGTCATCCCCGACTGAAGGGTGAAGGGGAGACCCGGGGCACCCGCTCTCTCCATCGCCTTCCCCGGCTCCACGCTCCAGCCCAGGTAAGTGTCCTCCCCTTCCAGACACCGAGGCTCTCTCTGCCCTGCCGGAGAGTTTCCCAGCACTTTGCCCGGGGAAAAAGTCTTCTGCTTCTCCTGAGAGCTAAAAGGGTGCCTGCGTGTGTGTTCGTGAGTCTGTCTGTGTGCGGGGGGTGGTTATAGCTGTCTGCCTGCAATTTCTGTTTGCTGATCACTGTCATTATTTCACTGTGCCATCACACCTCTAGAAAGGAGACTCATCTGGGGTCTGTCAAATATTTTGGCTGTGCTGCTGCGGTGAGACAGTGTGGTGGGATGACAGCTCGATCCCCCTTGCCACAACTAAGAGGGAAGCATGCTTAGCTGTGCGTGTTGTGCTGCTGGTATGGCTTTAAATGATGCTCCTAAAATGCTGGCTGAGTATCTCCGTACGCCCTTCGAGCTCTAGGAACTCTCAGAGCTACGAATGAAAGTCTCTCTTTGTCCCCCTGAGAATATAGGGAGGGATGGATATTCCCCTGGAAGAAATCACTATAGCCTCTGGATTTCCATCACTCTAGCTTGGATGTGCAGCTGCTTTTGCATAGCAGTGCTCAGCAGTAATGCATTTCAAGCTGAAATGTTGTTTGGAGAAGAAACCTAGACTCTAACAGATAAGGAAAGGACCTGTTTCACACAGAGAGCTCAAAGAGAACTTTTTCCACTCCTGTTGGAACAAAAGTTGGTCATTTTGGACAGGATAATTTGGCTAGAAAGTTGGTCAATTTTGAACCCATTAACTTGGCTGAAGTGGAAGGTAAAAGCTGCCAGATATTCACAGGCAGGTCAGCAGTGGGAGCTGACCCACATCAGTGAGTTCTTGTGACTGCAAAGCAGATGGAGAGTGACCCTTCTCCCCACAGCATCAGCCTGTGCTCTAGGAGATGGCAGGAGAATGAAGATGCTTCTGTTCTATATGGCAATGAGAATAAAGATGGACTTTGTGTTGTTGCAGGGTCTTATCAGGTAGAGGATGGTATAAGGCATTCTGTGGCTTTGGTTTGTTTTTTTGCTTTATCCTTCACTGCTCTGCTGGCTTTTCATCCCCATTTCATCTGGTTTTCCAACAGGAATCCCCTGTGTATAATCCCTGATGTCTCATATGGAGATCAAGACAAGAGTAAACAGTGATCTACTTTCTAAATATTCCCACTCCAAACATGCTGTCTTCTATGTACTGTTGGTTATCCTATGGTGTTTGTGCAGGTCATGTCCTAGCCCTGTGATGGTGCTGTCTTCCAAGGACTTCTGTCCCCAGGCTGATGGGAGAGATCCCCACTCCAGGCAGAGTTCCCCTTAGATTCTCCAATGACTCCATTGCTTTATGCTAGGAAAGGTCCATTATCCCATATAGGTGCTCCAAGCAAAGAGGATGGGAAAGAAGTTTTGTCTTGGACATAGCATGGTCAGAACCTTTACGGTGCAGCTATAGAAAGGGTATGACAAGCCCCAGAATTGCTCACACAGTTGAAATGAGATCTCAACCCTGGCTCTATTTTTGACCACTCCAGCTAGCTCTGTCCCATGGTTCTGAGTGTATCTCCATATACATAATGTGAATGAGCCAGATTCGGCTCCCTACGCTTTTCTTTGACACCACCTCAGCAGGTTTGATGCCTTGCTCCCTCAGTCACTCCCAGGTGCTTTTATTCCCCACCTAAGAGCGTTCCCAGACACCCAGTCCAACGGGATGGGACTCCTGACAAGCTCCTCATCACTGCTTTAGCCACAGTGGTTTATTTGCAAACTTGCTTTCTTCCCTCTTCACTTGCCAGGAGGCAGGTAGCTGTCGTTGCCTGACCAGTCCCTTGGCACAGCCTGGGAGCTGTCTGCCTGTCCTAGGCTGGCCCAAGGAGCAGCAGGTGCCTCTTCCAGTTAAGCTGCAGGGTGAGGTGTCTCTGTCCCTATGTGCCACATCCCTATTTCTGTACTGTAGATCTGGTCCCCTCTCCTTCTGGGAAGTGGCCATGAATGCCTGGGAAGCTGGTGGTGACTGTACCCACCCTGAGCTCAGCTGGGTCATTCTCTCATGTCATTTATCCTTCCAGAGCGGATCTGTAGTTCTAGATCTGCAGTTTTACCTGCTGGGGTGAGCTGTCCTTGGATGGGCTGCCCTGATTTATATCATTGCCAATGGTGCTTGAATAAGCCCTCTTGTCCCCCTCCTCCCCTGTTACAGCCTGGGGAGGTCCAGTGAGGATTTTACCCAAGCTTAACCCCCTACGCTCATGAAGCTGTAACGATGAACAAAAATTGCCAGGCAGAGAAAATGAGCTACCAGGGACCAGGCTGGGTGACATCGCTGCAGCCTTGAAAGCAGCCAGAAACAGCATGGTCTCTTCCGAGTGACGACCACTGACAGATGTGATGGGCAACAGGTTGAATCTCCTCGTGAAAAATCTCAGTGGGAGCATGACCTCTGGTCTCTGCCTTGCCTAGGAGCAGAGGCAGCCAGCTTGTTTGTGCATCCTGCTGGAGCCCAGCAGCTGTGATAGCCGCCCAGCTCTCCCAGGAGGGGGAATTCTTGCAGGGTGGAAGCAGGTGAGTGCTAAGGAGTCAGGAGGGAGAAACCTTGGGGGAGTGAATCTGTGATATGATTTAACCACAAGGAGCAACGCAGTTCCCTGCCGAGCACTTTTCAGTGGGAGGATGTAGGGCAAACCAAGGGGAAGAGCCACGCTGAGGGGTCTGCAGCCTCTGTGTGCCAAAGATTCAGACTGGCATCCCTAAGAGCTGGTCTGAGAACCGTCTGTGTGTATGTGTGTCTTTAACCAGAAGCTATCTTGCTGCTGGTCCAAGGCTGGTGAAGGAGGCAGAATCAGGGCTTCAGCTCACATCAGTGTGCCAGGGTTCCCAGACAGAACAAAAGGCCAATGAGTGTATGTTAGCCTGGCTAATGGAGAAAATGCCCTTTCTCTCTTGCACACTCCCAGTTCTCCTGAAAAATCTTTGCTTGCAGAGAGACTCCTCCCCAGTCAGGCATCCCCAGATGAGGAAGGATTTAATCCTGTCTTTAAGGATCCTAAAGCACTCATCCGAGACACAGCTCCAGCTGATGTCTCACTGAATAGGAACTTCACTGAAAGTTCACTGCTGCACTTCATTCAGGTCTAAACAAAAGCCCAAGCCAAGGAAACGAGATATGACACTGGATAGAGCAGCAGAGAGCTTTGCCTCAGCTGGAGGTGCGGGAAAATTTTATAACCTAGGAAACATGTTGAAAATGCCCAGCTGGTCCCACTGGCATATTTCAGGGTGATGGTTTGTTTTTTTTTAATTTAGTGGCTGCAGAGTGTTAATAGCACAACAGTGATTCTTGGCTCTTGCAGTAGAAACCTGTGTGGTATCAGTTTTACCTTGGCAACCCTTTTCAAAGTGATTTGACAGCAGAGGAGGGCAGAAGCTAGGGAGCGAGGCAGGGGACTAGGAGAGAGCAGACTGCTACTGTTTGCAGTCAGGCTGGGAAGACAAATGCTCTCCTGCCTCTAAAATCATAGGCATCACCAGCAAACTGCTGGCAATTTGGCTTCTGGCAATTTGGCTTCCCAGCAAAGTACAGTGAACACAAAGCCGACTCTCATCACATCCACTAATCTCCTCCATGGAGAAGCTGCTGTTGTCAAGTCAGAGCTATGTGTTCCTACCTTGGGTCCTAGGCAGATCCCCACACAGGGTCTTTTCCAGCTTCATTATCTCAGTTTCCATGAGCCTCCATCCAGGAGCCTATGTTGCTTGTGCACAAACCTTGTACAAGTTTGGTTTTAGATTTGCTGAGGGAAACAAGCTTCCCTGCCCCCTTCTACGGGATCTCCTGTGATCACATCAAACATGGTGTGATGCATGGTAGAAAGTATGGTCCAGCAGGCAAAACACCCACGCTTGCTCCATTTTATCACAGACTTCTATGACTGACAGCAAGTCATTCAGTATCTGTGAATGGAATTTATCGCACTGAGCATCTGACTGTTAACTGCTCAAGCCATCGCCAAGGTTCCCTCTGCAGTCAGCTCAGCCCTCCGTTGTGGACATCTTTTGGGGATGTTCTGGATCATCTTCTGGGACCTTTTATTCTCCACTGGCTAGAAAGGCAACCTGGATGACTAGTTTCAATTGCTGGACAACTGAGACGTGGAGCAAAGAGTCCCACTTTCTGTTACAGTTTGGGACCTTTACGCATCCAAGAATATATTGCACTCACATTGCAGTGAGGGATGTTCAGAGCAGTGCTGGGGTCTGTTGTTATTTTGGGCAGGTGTTGTGTGGGTGATGATAAACACTGTGAGGCCAGCTACTGCCCAAATGGGCAGCAGGATGTATTGCCTGTCCTGAATAACCTGTATTTTAAGGGAAGGGTGGATGGAGTAGAGGGAGAAAGCAGGCTTGGATTTGTACTTAGTTGTTGGCACCAGCAAACCCAGAGAAGATGCTGCTCACCATGAATGGTGGTGGAAAGGTGCCTTTGGTTCACTGCTCTAACAGCTGCATGCTTTTCTGTTCCTCTCCAGGGATTTCAAGGCAGCAGGAGATCAGAGCTAGCCTTCTCAATACAGTGTACACCCTGTGAGGACTGAAGTGACCTCTGAGACTCATCTCAACATGTTCAGTGAAAAGAGCAGCGCCTCTTTATCCCAGAAACCCATCCAGAAAAAGACACGACCTCAGGGCCTCCCCTCCCCTGCTCTCTGCTGCGCTTGTGGACTTTGCATCATGCTGGCAGGGATCAACATCACTTTAGTAGGAGCATTTGCCTTTGGGACCTTCCTCCCTGTGAACAACCCTCCCATCATCATTGGACCCATCTTGCTGGTGGTGGCCTTCACATTCTTCGGTGCCTGCTGCATCTGCAGCCGGAGGCCGCCAGCTCATGGGGCCAGGAAATCCAAACCAGGTTCCAACATTGGGCTCATCAAACCTGGCAACACAGCCTTTGAAATTGAAACTAGTGAGCACACGGTGCAGGATACCACCGCTGTTCAGCTGAGCCCCACAAATTCACCCATCTCCTCAAAAAAGTCCACACCGGTTCATGAGAACGCGAAGACTTGCAAGCTCTTCACCATGGAAGGCAATGGGCCGGTGGCCAAGTACACGACAGGAGGAGAGGCGATACAGCTCAACTTGCCCAGGGACCTGGCCGCATCCTAAAGCCAGGCAGAGCTTTTGTTAGCAGCCAGCCAGGCACTGCAATGGGTGGGCTGGAAATCCGTGATGTACCATCGGTCAGAGGTGTGGGGAAGGTGCTTGCGAAAAGCCAGCAGACAGGCAGGTCTCTGTCACCTCTTTAAGGAAGGTGGATGCAACAGCAGAAAAATTCCGGATTTTTGCTGAAAGGAACATGCCCATTACACGGCTTTAAAAAGAGAATTGATAATGATATTGCTGTGAAAGGATGACTCTCAGTTCTTGGGGCTACACCGGCTTTTTGGGGGAGCAGATAGGAAGAGGGGAATTAATTAATTTGTCTAGCATAACGTGGAAGTCTGATGGCTGGAAAGAGGGGCTACACGGGGCTGACAAATGACAGCTCTTTCTTCCCAGTAGGGAAGCAATTCTTGAACATAAAAGAAGCAGGAATGCAGTAAATTACAGCTTGCTGCCACTCAGTCACAAGAAGATTTCAGCATTTTTAGTGCCAGGCTTTTTGGCAGTAGGGACAAAGCTATGTGTTTGCTATTGAATAAGCGGTGTGAAACAATCTCCCCTCCCTTGAAATCCTTGCTCTGTCTTGCCTTCATTGGAGTGACTTTACCACCCATTATAAGAGACAATGAATCACAAGGATCACAATTAACACTGGTATTTTCCTCTTGTTTTAATCAGGTTGGGCTTCAGCTGTGCTGCTTGGTGCAGTACGTTTCTTGGAAGGTCAGCCAGGCTGAATCCTTGGGGACAAGCTCTTGGAGTAACCAGAGATTGGCAGGAGCCTGAAAATGAAATCTTTGGGCAATGATTATGTACTGAATGCTAGGCAGCTTCCTTCCCATCTTTTTGTGGAAGGCTGGCCTGGGATACACATCAGCTTGGGACAAGGGGCAGGTAACTGTATGGGCTTCAGTATACCTGTGCTGGAAGATGGTGACTGTCTCTCCTTCCCTGAAGTGGCTGCGAGATCCATTACACAGAGTGGGCAGTCAGGAGTGGATCTCCTTGCTGCAGGAAACCGGCTGCTCAATGTGCTCATGGGCTTGCAAAGCAATGGGATGAGTTTGCAGAAGAGAATTTCTCTAGAGCTGTTCAATGCAAAGACACCACCTCTGCCTCAGAAAGACTCTGATCTGATGGATTATTGCTGCAAAGGCTTTGTGTTCTTCCCTGTGCGATGCTGGCTGGGAAGACGGTGCCGTGCTAAATGGGCCTTTGCTCTGACTCCTGTAGAGGCTGTTCACATGTCTGATGACATATGGGACCAGTGTGGGGAAGGACAGCTGTGCAACAGCTGTGGGGAGGCAGCAGCAGGAGAGTGGGTTTTGAGTAGGAACAGCTGCATAGGTCCTCTATTTATGGAAATCCTATATTTGAAACGGGGCTTTTGGGACTTTGAGTGACTAGGAAGTCATATGGACACAAGAGCGACCATAGCAGAGCATTCCAAGGGACCAGCTAGCCCAGCATCCCATTTCTGACAAGGCCAAGAGCAAGGTCTGGAGAAGAGTGTAAAGACAGGGAAAAACCAGGATGTTGCTTGCCCAAAATGCTCTCCCAGCCTCCAATGCGCTATTGCTTAGGAGCTTCCTGAGCTGGAAGTGGTGCCTGCATTTAGTAGCCCTGAATGGATTTCTTCTTCATGAAATATTCCATTTGCGCCTTGAATGTCTGTCAACTTTCATAATTTGTGATCCTGCAGCAGGGAGTTGCACAGTTTAATGAGAGGCCATAAAGTTCTCTATCCTTGGCTTATTTTCATCCTGCACCCTACTAATTCCCTTTGATGCCCTAAATTTCCCAGATTAGAAGGGCCAGCAAACAGTCCACGCCCCCCCACCACTCAGGTTTTCTGGGCCCTTTGTCACGTTTCCTTCAGTCATCTCCTTCTTATGGTACTTCACATCTCTTGTAGCCAGAGGGAGGTAATGCTGAGGACAACACAGCCCTGAGGCATTAGCCAGCAGAAATGGGTATATGGAGAGGCAGGAGGACTGAAAGGGAAATGCTGGAGGAGAGGGAGAGGTTATGACATGGCCAAGGCTCCCCTGGGCCACCAGCAGACCTCTGCATGGCCAGTCCATGAGAGCCATATGGCCGGTGTGCTGGGTTAAGTGATGGCACGTGGAGTACAGTCCATGCAGAAGGTGTCCTAGTTGCTCCGGGGAGCTGCTGTGCAGCTGATGGCCCCTTCATGAGCTCGGGTAGGCTGAGGTTCAATTTCATTCCTTCATGAGAGGTAACCAAACACTCTGTCTTGATGTAGGTCCTTCTTGAGTGCTCTAAGTGTTTGCTGCCTTGAACAGCTCCTTCTACACCAAGGAATTACGTCTGTGATTTTAGCAGGGTTGGTCTACTGGCTAGGAGAGGCAGAAGCAGGCTTGGGGGAAGGATGTTTGTGTGAGCCTGGGAAAATGTGGGTTCAAGTCTTTGGTACAGCCTCCAGGTCCTGGACAAATCATTTAATTGTGCTACTGCTCAGCTCCCTGCCTGTGCGAGAGGGAAAATACGTGCTCCCAACTCCACTTAAAGCTGCTTTAAAGATGAACACATTGCCAAGCATCAGGTTCGGTATTAGGACACCTGAGTCTGGAGATTGCTTGAAGGTGGATGAGTCTGTACGGTCTGATCTCTGCATGATTTCCTTTAGAGCTCATTTTCAATGGGTGAGCTCTGCATCCAGCACTGGCTGCCCTTCGGCACACAGGAACTGCTGTACTGAACAAATGGCTCCCATGATTTTTGCCTGCCGGTGATTGCTGTAGCAATTAAACAGAATAGCTTGCTGTTATAGGTTTGATTCCCAGCTTGCTGGCTCGCCAGCCTTTTGGAATAGCACACAACAGGCTGGAAGTCCTTTAGAGGCATTGCCCACGTGAATATGGTTACTGCAGCACTTTGAGTACTTGGAGTCAAAAAATGGTAAAATCAGGTAGTAACCATACAACTCCTTTCTCTACTAGCTGAAGGCTTGAAAACCAAGTCTGCAGTGTGCGTGCTGGAATCCCTCCTTATTGCAGCTGCACCGTGAGATGTTACCAGTGATGGGTAATACAACGGCAGATCCCATACGAGTCGAAGGCAACGGCCCCTTGGGCAAGGACAGGAACAGAAGCAGGACTTTGAGGGCCGACTAAGAGTTTAGCGTGGTTCACACTTGCGTTGTGGCATCACAGCCAGTACCATACAGGGAACCCTGACACAGCCCCAGGACCTAGCGCATCCTGCGCTGCACGTGCAGGTTGCCATAAAGCCGGTGTTGCTCTGGGAGTTGACGCCCTTGGGACCCAAGAAACAACAACCAGCAGAGATGGCCCCTGGGCAAGCAGAGGTGTAGGACCAGTGAGATGCTGATCCCCTGGCGTGGAGGGTCTGTACGCCAAGCCGTGACCCCAACCGCCTGCCTGCACAGCAAGGTGGGCATGGGAACATCTGCTGCCTTCCGAAGCATGAATGCCCTGCTTTTGCCTTTTTCTGTCTTTCGGGATTTCCATGTCTGCCTGTCTGTCCGCCTCCGTGATCGGCTGTTACTGATGTTGTCGTGAATCTTGTGCCTCCTTGTGTAGCAGGAGACAGGGAGGGTTTCTTGTTCTCCCGGTCAGCATTTCTGATGTGAGTCTTTTTTTAAATTACTATTTATGTGTGTGCGATGTGGAATTTGGAAAAGACAGACCCATTAAAATAATTGCACTCAGTAAGCATTTGGCCCGCCTGCTCTTTCACTCTACCAACCACCTTCTCCCTTACCCTGAGACTGTGTGTGCCCCAAGGCTGTCTGTATTCATTTTACCTCGTGCTCCCCACTCTCGCACTTTATTTTCTAGCCAGCGCAACTAGCTGCAAGGAAAACGCCTCCCTAAGAGATCATGTTGCCTCTTGAATGCCATTGCTCCTTGAAGCCCTGGTTGCCCAGACACTGCTGCCACCACGGACTCCCACTATCATTGCTTTGGCTAACACAAGAGTCGCCCAATTCAGCCTTTTTTTCTGCATGTGTATGTTAACCCCCAGATGTGTACCTGAAAGGCCAGATGTGAATTGTGGGCCTCCAGTTTATTAGGGACATGGGAGGTGCAGGTTTGTGGGCTGGAGTGGGTGAGGACTGTGGGCTGTTATGAATTCAACCTCTCTGGTGACAGAGGACTGGACTGGATTATTTTAGCTGATCCTCCCCAGTCCTGGGTATAGATGATGTTTAATTTATGGTGCGGGGAAGGGGTGGAAGCTGTTTGTGTGTGTCTAGGATTGGTGCCATCACCTTTCCATGCTCCTTCTGGGCTTAGCCCAACATGGTCTCTTGGAGATGAGTCAAGGAGGGATAGCACAGCAAGAATAAAGAGGATTTGAGAGCCTTGCAAATTTACCTCGTCAAAGGGCTTCTCTCCCATGTGCAGCCAAGTGATTTGAGACGAGAGGAAATCTTTCCATTCCAGGCAGGCTGGCTGGTTAAAGACCTGGGAAATGAGCTGGCTAAGAAGGCTCCACTGACAATGTGTGTAAAACGAAAACCTGCTCCCTTCAGAAAGGATTTTTTTTGGCCATTAGGAAGAACTCCCTGGAAGGGTTTTTCTTTTTTAAAAGTGGGACCAGAGAGAAAAGCACAGAGGAGGGTTTGCTGAGCATCCACTGCTGCCCTCCTGGACTTGCAGCCTGTAGATTTCCTGCCATGGCAGCTGCCCAGCACTAACCTGGACCATGAGCTTCTCTCTCCATCTGGAAGAATAAAACAGAAACATTACATGAAATGTAATTAGCTTTTTCTAGTTCCCAGCCCAAATTTATTTGTGGCTAGTTCATTTCCTTTTATCCTTGTACCAACAATGGCTTTTAACCAAGATACCTTTTTGCCTCCTGGAAATTTGCATCCCTGAAACATTTTAGATTTGTTGCAGATTTCCTAGAGCTTCCCTTTCATTAGGCTGAGCTGGCTGATGCCTTCCATCCTTCTCTCCTGTGAAATGCCCACCCTTCCCCCGGAGCCCTCACTTCCCTCTCTACCCTATCGCTCTGATTTTGGCTCAGTAGCTCCATGAATGCTCATGAACTGCCATTCTTTTGCAGGACTCACAAGTCCACAGCAAAGGTACAAACCTTCCAGGTCTCTTGCGTACAAGAAATGGGGCATTTTTCCCTGGATAAGTCCTGGAAGAGGAAAAAAAAATATCCATGAAAGAGCAAAAATATCCATGAAAATGTGAAATTTCCATTTGCGAAGTCCCTCTGTTGAAAAAAAAATGAGCTTTTATGTCATTAGCCTCCAGTGAGCCCATAGCAAATGTGCTCAACTTAGAGGCTGAAAGGCTGGTTTTCTCCAACTGTCAGATGCTGTCAGCTCAGCTGAGCTTTCAGCAGCCATGGGAGAGACCCTCAGACATCGCCGGCTGCCCCACTACAACATGCTCTAGGAGAGGCTTGTATATTTGTTTTCTGAAACTCCTGGCTATCAGACTGATGACCCCAAAGAGCTCTTTTTTTGGGGTGGCCTCAGAGCAACACCCTGCCCATGTCCCCAGGGTGATGTGAAGCCACAGCAGATGCTCATCCTCTGCAGCAGCACCCCCCTCTAGATGGACCAAGGGTATGGAGCATCTCCCCTGGCGTTGTCCTACACCGTTTGCTCTCTCACACTTCCTAAGGAAGCTGGCAGCTTGACTTTTTTTCATTTTAATATCAATTTAAAACTCTTGGAGACTGGCTTCAGGCAGCGGTGGCCAGTTTGGGGGCTCCAGCGAGGAGGGGACCACTGTTCATCCAGGCTCACAGTGAACCATCAGGCTGCAGAAGACAGCTGGACCATCGGGGTTGGTCAGTGAGGATTGCTCCATACAGGCTCGTTTCCATGGCTTTGTTCAGTCTAATTTACAAAGTCTGTGGAGAGGAGTTTTTGCCATTTCCATCAGCAGATCTCCTGCTACTTGTAATCACTCTGTCTCTCCCTGTGGGACCTGCACACGCTGACATGGCTTTGAATTCTCAGAGCACAGAGGGTGTCTGGCCTGGGACGACAGATTATGTTTTTCAAGGCATCCTTGCATAGAAAGAGTCCCCAGGGGTTTTTCCAGGGAGCACATATTAATCAGGAAATTCTGATTTCTTGAAATTGGCCTGTCCTGAGAAGACACTGGTTCTCATGATGCTTTTGCCAGGAAAAAACTTCCCAGGTTCCAGATGAAATTTCCGATCCAGACACTTGAGAATTGCTCTATTATTCAATTCTCCAGGCAACCCTAAAATGAGATCTTGCTGGGCTCTGTCTCCACATGAGGACCAAACTTCAAAGGCAGCTTTGGGGCTACAGTCCCTTACCAGACGCCCTGCTTTCAATCAAGTCCAAAAAGCCAGATCTCTCTGCAGTGGTGATTTTAATCAGCTGTGCCTCCAGAGATCTGTGTACCCTCCCAAAACCATCGCAGGAGGTCTCTCCTGCTAAAATCTTTGCTGGAGTTTCCGGCATTAATCCGCTGTGGCAGTGAACACAGCTTCATATGTAGCGCTCTGGCCTGGTGCCAGATGGATATTTGATGAAGTTTGCTATAAAGTCAGACAGAAAAATTATTTCTTTTGCTGGCACATAGGCAGAAACGATGCTTCTTTCAGAGACAAACCCTCCCCTATGGTTACCTTGGTATGAGAAATCAGTATGATCTATGGTTCATCTTTTTACCTCCAGCTGAGCCAGGCAAACATGATGCTGTCATTAGGAGCTGATCCTCCCTCTCTCATTGCAAGGTGCTGGTGCTTTATCCTGTTTGCTGTCTCTGGGGCTCCGCATTCCCCATTTGGAGGCAGATTTTGCATTTGGGAAGGACGTGCTGCTGGCAGACCCAAGGAGTCTGGCTTCTGCAGCCTCCTTAGGGGTGGACACATCACTGCTGCCTGCACCCTGTGGCTGTTGTGCAAATAAGCAGCCTGCTTTGGAACCTTTCACAGGGCCACCGAGTTCACTGGAGAAAAATAACCTTTGGTTGGCAAATACAGCTGCACCTGGGAGCAGCAGAGCTGTTTGCTCCGGGGAGGTAAACCCAGGCAGCAGAGCATGGAAAGCTTCCCGAGGCTGCCCTCCCAGCTTCACGCTGCGTGATGGTCTCTAAATGGCTTTTCTTTCTTATCCTTCACCTGAAAACGCCAACCAGCCCCAAAGCCAAGGCAAATTTTTGCTGCATCCTTGCTGGATAAACCCTTTTCCATGGCCCTAAATCCTTGGAAATCCCTCTGAATGCTGTCTTACACCATGGTGGTGACCAGCAGTCCCATCCATGCCTCTGGTACTTGGCTCTGTAGGCATGAGTAAGGCAGTCCCTGCTCTGGGTAAAGAGAAAGAGAGCAGGCGAGAAAGGAAACTGAGGCACAGAGCTGAAAAGGGCGTCTCAGCTCAGATCAAAGCATTAATCTTGCTTTTCCCAGGGAAAGACATAAACAACTCTCAGCATCTGTAACATCCTGGGGCGAGGACTTCCATGCCTTAACTCTGTGTTGTGTGGAGACCCACCTGCTCATGCGTGCTGGCTTCATTTGGAAGAGAGGGAGGAAAAACCATCTCTTTTCTCTATTAAACCTCAAAACGCACCTTTTGAGTGGGCCAGATTCAGACCCTCAATAAATACCTGTAGATTCCCTTGTTCAGGGCAGCGATCTCCCAAGGTGAGAAATACAGAGACGGGTTTTCTCTGCAAGAAACTGAATGAATGATCCTGTGGGCTGTTGTTTTCCTGACATGATGAATTTCTCTGGCATAAAGCTGAATTTCCCAGCAGTTCTGGGCTATGTATATTTTCATACGTATTTTTTCATTTTCATTAAAAACATAGCTTTAGTTCTGAAAATCACATTTGTTCTAAATAAGAGCTGTCTGCTGGGAGAATTAATTCCTCCGATTTAAGTCACCTCCCTGGAAGTGTTGCTGTTGTCTTCGATTTCATGGCTCAGATGATTACGCTTTTCCAACACCCAAGAATAACAAGATTAGGGAATTTGTGGCAATGAAGGCAAATAGGACGAACTGGCTAAGAAAAAGGGAAGAGAAATTGAATTTTCCTGTTAAAAGAAAAGGAAATTGCTATTTCACAGAAACAGTTTTGCTTTTGGGAAGTAACAGCAGAGAAAACTCCCTGCTTGAACCAAAGTTATTAAACCTAACAGGCTCGTTGACACATTCAAAAAGCTTCATGATCCTTAGATATGCTATTTAAAGCTGATTTGGGAAGTATTAAATCCAGTCCTGTGGATTATAAATTAGTGGAAAAATGAGAGTAAATTGGCAGGAATTGAGGTCAAATGCACAGCTGCTGTAACCGCGGCAGTACTGCAGCGGAGGTACAGCCGTCTCCTGCTTCTCATTTCTGGCCAGACCTTTCCAGAGGGTTACGCATCCTCGTGGGGAATAGATGGGGGGTCCTGGTGGCATGGGGGAAAACTTGCCGTCTAGAAGATAAGTGGAGCCCCTGGGAAAAATCAATTCAGAGGGACTGGTCCGTGTTTGAAAATGATCTTGTTGGAGACAGGAGCATCCAGACATGGCAGTTACCATCCACCCATCAGCAGGGCACTGAGCGTCCCTCTGCCCCTGTGCACCTGGGAGGGAAATCCAGGAAAGCGGTTCAAACTAGTCCATTTTCCCTGATGATTTAGGCAAGCTGAGAGCGAGCCCATGGGCTCCTCGCAAGACACGGCTGGTGGAGGGGCACTCCAGGAGGCAGGGGAGGTGGGGAGCTGCAGGACCACGCTGAAAACGAGGATGCCGAGAGTTTGCCGATTGGGAGCGAAGATATTCTGAAATGGGGATGACCGCTGCATGAGCACGTGTGGCACACGGATGTGTGCGGGTATGTGTGCGCCCCACACTGCTACTGTCACAACTCAAAGGAGCACCAAGCTGACTTTCCTTTGTAATGCCACGGATGGGAAGAAAACAACGCCCTGAAAGGGACAACTGCTAAAAGGAAGGGCTCTTCTTCCATGACACCGGGAGCACTTTAGCAGGGCTAACACTCGCAACATCATTAAGCTTAATGTTTCTGTTATTTCTGCTGTCAATTCTCTTAATGGCGCTCCAGCAGCATGGAGTGGAGTGAGTCATAAAACTAATTATTAACTAGGTTATGGCACTGAAAAGGCATTCGAAGTTCAATTCAGCGCCAGCCCTGGTCGATGTGGATGGTGTACGTTCGTTAATGAGCAGGTGCAAAGTGCGTTTGCCGAGGAGACGAAAGGAGAAAGCCCATTCGGTGTGAAATATTTTGCCTTATTATCTTCACAGGGAAATACATAGCAACAGGTGGAGGGAGTGAATAGCAGTAAGGGCGTACATCTTGCTCCCCGCATTTTTAAAAGCACTTAAAACACAGGCATTCTGGGTTTTACTACATCAGTCCCTACACTGATGTAGGGACCCAGGGGTGTCAGGAGGTGTATTTGTGAGGAATGGCAAGAAGCTGTGGCTGCCACCAAGACCTGGGGGTCTGAGTAGAAATAAACAGTCAAAAGGGTGGGAGAAAGGAGTGAACATTCGCATTTTGGAGCTAGGGAAGTGGATGGACTGGGAGATGATGTGACTAAGGTCACACAAGGATTTGGTGGCAAAGAAGAAAACACTGCTTAGGTTCACTGCATCTTGTTGTTGCGACTTACCCACCAGACCTCCCTTTTACCTACATGTGCTTTCTGCTGGAGGCATGCGGTCACCCTTCCAGCCAGATTTTTAGCTGTGGTGACAAGGGTACATCAACTCACTCCCGGGCATCTGTCCTTTCTCTGCCCAAGGCTCGGTACCCACAGGAGGCTCAACCCAGGGCTAGAGCTGGTGGAGCAGCACTGAACTGGCAGCTCCTGAAAGTTCCTATCAAAGGCAAGAAAGCAAGTCCCAGCAAGGAGCAGACACCAGCTGTATCAATGCTATCGCTGCTGACAATGTTCTCAAGCAGGACAGGTCGCTCTCTGCTACAAGGTTGTATTTACTCCGTAAGATTATTGCTTAGCTCCTGCTGGGTATCTCTGCTGAGCTGATAAATGTCCATCAAGCGAACGGCAGAGCAAAAGCTCACATCAACAGCAATAAAGTCCAGTCTGCCAGGGTGGGTTTGTGTAAGGTTTTTGTATTTTGTTGTTTTCCTAGTTATGTGGAAAGGGTTTTGTTTTAATCAGAGATCAGGAGTGATAAAACACATTTCTGAAGGTAGGAAGATGATATCTGCGGAGATTGGCAGCAGCCACCTGGAATAGCAATTACAGACCCTGCAGATGCGGCATGGGTCTGGGCAGGCAAGAGGATCCAAGGTAACTGGTTTGCATTTTACGAGCATGGATCTGTGTTAATAAAAGTGAAGAGCTGGTGTGAGGAGTGACGGACTGCCTAGAGTGAAAAAAGCAGTGATTTATCTTCTTTTATGATCTGTGAAGCAAAACTGAGGGAAGGTGATGGTGATGGGATAGAAGCTCCTCTGTATTGAGCCATGCAATTGCCTGATGGACAGACTCCATCCCCATGACCAGAGGTGTGTGGTGACTAGCTCATATGTCCCATGGGAGCAGACCTGTGGCAGACAGCACAAGGCTAGGGTTGGACAGCCTTTCCCAGGGCCTCAGTGAGGCTGTGCATCCCACCACGGGGCTCTTGCGCATCCCCTGGCACCCAGGGAGGACTTGAGAGCCCCCTTGTTCATCCCAACCCAGGACTGATGTCTGTCTGCCGCTGCACTGCAGCAAGTCAGCTCATCAAACCCACATTAAACTTAGGCTGCATGAAAGACCAAGTTGTTTTCCCCAGGATTAGTCAGTTTAGTTGGCTCAGAAAGGGGTCTGTCAAATAGCCTAAGCAGAGCAAGGGAGGAGGTGGGCAGGAGCAGAGGGTTGGAGGAGCAGAGGGGTGGGAAGAAATGGGCAGCAATGGGGAGAATGTAAAAAAATAAAAGAGCATTTTTCTCCCCAAATAAATCAACACTGACTTGGTGAGAAAGATCTCAGAAGAAAATAAAAAGTTAAGTTGCAAAGAGTATTCAGGGGAAAAAAATGTTGTAGTCATTGGTGAGAGGAAGAGACCCCAACAACGCTGTCTAACCTGGGCTGCACTTGTATACCCACAGTATGATGAGGAGAGTAAAGAAACAGCCTTTGATTTTTCATCTGAGGTGTCATCCACACAGACATTGCCACACAGGTGGGTGCGGGGTGATTTCAGCTCACCTTCACGAATCTCTGATGCCGTCCCCGGTGCTGTGGTGGGGCGAGGAAGCCTTGGGCGAAGGGAATTCGCGAGAAGGAAGGACTGAAGGGCTGAGCAGGCTTTTGTTTTACATGAGTGAGCCACAAAAATACCGCAAGCTCCTTTGGCTCTCACATTCATTTGTGGCTGGCCACATAACTGTGATGGTTTTGGGGAAACCAGCATGGAAGAACTGGGATCTGGGCCTCATGGTGTAAGCATACCAGAATATGCATTGTTTATCCTAGCTCATTTTCGTGAGGTTTGAGGCAAGTAGCCTTACTCCTGCTTTCCCCATTTCCCAGCTACCCTAGCCAGCTGTGGAGAGGTAACAGATTTTATTCAATACTTGGAAAATGCCCCAAGGGCTCTACGCTGGGTTAGAAAATGATGCTGTTTAACTCTGTGGTGCCTGAGGCTGGCTTGCAAGGTCAGGAAAGAACATCGGGGGGATGGTTTTCACTGCTTGACCAGGAAAATGAGAAGGCCCCATGCTGCACATCTGCTGGGCAGAATCCGGCTCTGCCAGGCTTGCTGGCAGCCTGGGGTCACGGTGTGCTCCCGGCTGCTGAGCTCCAGTTGGCAGCTCTCGTTTGTGTGCAATCTTCTACCATTAAACACAGCCATGCAAAACCCTCTAATAGCCTTCAATCATTTTCCGGTTAATTCCCCTGGTTCCAGAGCCTTGTTTAAAGCTTATAGGCTAAAATCTATTTCCACGAAGACCTTTTTCTGGTCTGCAAGGTGGAAGTCAGGAGGCAGCAGTAAGAAAAAGAGCAGTCCTGAGAGTGTACTGCCCACTTTGAGTGCCTTACAAAGTGGGGTGAGTAAATGACTATTAATGTCTGTAGAGCTCTGCCTCTTTGCGGGCTGCAGCTATAATTTACTGTCCGTTCAGCTCTGAGCTTCAACTTGTCTCTTTATTTGTAAGGATAGCCTGACCTGAACCTGATTCTGTCCCTGCCACACCTGGCCTCAGCCTGATTTCTTAATGCTTTGAGGCTTCCCTACCTGTGGCACCATGGGGATGGTCCGCTGCTTCCCTTGGTCCTCACTCCAGCCTGGCTGATGGTGGCCCAGAAGCCACACATAAGTTAACCTTCAGCAAGGTGCATGTGAGCTACCTCTTAGCTTCTGGACCGGAGTCTGCCCAGGTTGAGGTAGATCTGGCATGTGACACTGTGTGGGTATCAGGTCAAATGGCTTAAGTTCTCCAGGTTTTTGATGCTCTGATATGCACTGGTCTGCCAGAGCTCAATTTTCTGAAGACCTGATAACTTTATGCCTAGGCACAGTCCTAACAGCCAGCAGGTAGATGACAGTGGTGTGCCTGAGTCACCTTTCCAAGGTGAGGTGCAATCTTTGATGGGTTAATGGCAGCTCTGAGGGCTTGGCATCCAGCAATAATTGAGGATTACACCTAACTATGGACCAAAACGACCATACCTGCCTGTTTCCCCGGGGGAAGCAAAATTGTGCTTGCAAATTCTGGAACTCTTCCACTGACATAAAATCCAGTAGAGATGGGATCAGCTTCAGCTACCTGTTTTCCAGCCGAAGCTGACGAGCTCTTGGTGGTAGCGGCATAATATCGCCGATAGCACAAGCACTATCACTAATAACTAGACCTCTTTTGGTTACAGACCTTCTAATTTCAAGGAGGACATGTGTTTGAGAAGTCAGACCAGTATGGCAATGTTGCCCTGCCTGTCTCCCAAACTGCTTTAAGGCTAGGTCACCTGGTCATCACCTACTGGGAAAAAAAACAATAAGACATTTAGGTCTTTAAAAAAATAAAAAAAGAATTTCAGAGGCCCACTTTAGAATAACAATGTTTAGCATATCCCTGAGCAGAAAAATGATACAGGCTTGTATCTTTGGTCTGCTAATTTCAGAGGCTTTTGCTCCCATCTCACTGTGTATTCTTTCAGCTGGGCTTTTGTAGTTTCTTCTCTGTCTTTCCTGCCCTTGCCTTTCCCGTCTGTGTCCGATACCCTAGACCAATGAAACTCTTGCAGAAAATATGTAGTGGAAACCAAGGACTTCTGCCAAATATGTTAGTGTCAAGGAGTCAACATATTCTAGTTGGACCTGCTTTGGTGGTGACAAGTTCTAGACAAGCTCTGAGCAAGGTTTCACATTTCAGCTTCACAGTTTATTGGGACTGCAGCGATAACTATACTTCTAAATGGAAATAACTCTGTGCAGGCTCCTCAGATTGTTTCCATTCAGACTGACGCCTCCAGCTGCCCCCAAATCGAAGTTCCACAGCAGCAAAAAAAAGCTTTATAGTCTTGGCTTTAATTAACTCCCTACAGCAAGAGCCAGTTTGGCTGTAATGGGCAAATGGCTTTCAGATATGCTATTTATCAGCTCCCTAAATGTAATCAGAGTCAGTTTGATCCAATTAGGCAGTAAGCAGTACAGGATAGTACCATACAGCCTCCATGCAGCAGCACTCAGGACAAGGAGATGCAATACTGAAAAACTGTGACCTTCCCATCTAGGATACAATGTCGTCCTCCCTTCAGTTTCTGCGCCTAAGGTGAAAGTCCTTGATGCCTCAAAAAGCACTTCAGCGTCTACCACAGTCTGAGCCTATAACTCTGTGGCATGTCAGGTAGGCAAGCCTGACGTCTCTTCCAACCTGTAATGGGGTTCATGGTGCCAACACACAGTAATGTACCTGTCCTTTCTGCTCTGAAGGGCAGGCTGGTGCCTCTCCTGCCAAGAGCATGATTCCTGCCCTTTCTGACTCTTGAGGACTTACCTGGGGGGCAGCTTGGGAGGACTTTCTCCTTGTCAGCCAAGACTGCATTGGGCACGTGAGACACGTTGGAAAGGTCTCGTTGGCACGTGGATGCTTCCTGTTGTGGTTTTGTGATGCTCTGCTAATTGTGCTCATGAAGGGACCAGTGAAACAGCTATTATTTCCCCTGTTTTCTGTGTGCTCTCATCTGCACAGAAATGGATGAGGAGTAGAGGAAGGGATGTGTAATGGTCTGTGAACTGGGGTGATGATCTAGATTTAATCCCATGCTCTTTAATTTCGTTGCTCAGGACCTCTTTGCCGGTCTCAGTCTGGATCTTGCCCTTTTCCCAGAGCCCAGTCCCTACCATCTCAGGCCAACCTTGTAGTGCCAAATTGCATCCCCTTATACCAGGAGAAGCCCAGAGTAAACTCCCTGGTGATTTCAACAGGAGCTAAATCTGCAATGGAAAGCAGTGATTTCATGCTAAACTTGCCCTAAACCATCTGCGCTATGGCACTGTTTGAGGTTGTTCACTTTCTCCAACCCAAAACTGTTTCCTTCTCCAGCGATGAGACCGTTTGATGTCCTGGACTAAATGAATAGCCTTTCTAATGAGAAATAAGGGCTAAATCAGTTGCTTTTGGGCAAGGTGTTCACAGACTCAGGTGAAGACTGGGCACAAAACTGATGCTTTGGGGTCATTTGGGGTTTTCAACTGTGGTTTAATATTAATGGGAACTTATGAAAATGGTCAGTGTACCTGCTAAGACTTTTGTCTCGGTCATAGTATAACTTTAGTGTGTCCCCGTTACACGGTGTGTTTCCAGAGAGGCTAAGAGCAAGCTTGCTCCGCATGGGCCCAGCTGTGCAGTCCCTCCTGACATGACTAGGAGGGAGTTCATCTGCTCACAGCAGTAATTTCACTTTAATTACAGAAGCTCTGCTCTAAGCTGGAAGACCATCTGGATGTTTCTTGGGGACTCTGAGGGTTGCTAGGCCAATGATAGGGAAAGCGGCTTGGCCAGCGCATGTGATGGGAGGTGCCCCAAGATGCACGTGAAGCGTAGGCGATGCCAAATTCACCTGCCAGTGCTCCGTGCTGGTGGATGGCGTGGCTGCTGCCAGGTGGCCAGTGAGACAGTGCTGGCTCAGGCTGGACAGCTGGGAGATACAGAGAACAGATGGGGCGTGCTTCTGCTGGGGATGACTTTAGATGCTCTGGTGAAATCCGGCTCTGTTTTCCATCATTGCTAAGAAGCCAGGGCTACATGGGACTATTTATAGGCCAGCTTCCTCCCTCTGCGAGAGGAGCGGGGCCGGAGTCAAGCTTTGCTGAGGCATCCCTCCTTGGCTCTCCAGGCAGCCCTTGCTTTAAGGACCAACGAAGGCCAGGACTTGCCCTGCTGAGTCAGCAGATGTGTCCGTGTGCAGGGCCACGCATGTGTCCTGCATGGTCCGCTGCTTCTGCTCACCAAAACCCCAAAAAGGCACCCTTTTGGGTGGGAAGGAGGTGGTGCTGTGACTGGAGTGGTGGGGGCTTGAAGAGCTCCACTACTCTTGGTGCGAGGCTCTGCTGTGGGCAGAAGGAAAAAACCCAGTAGGGTTTAAATTAAGTACAGCTATCCTGCCTTCTTTCTAGTGGTTACCAGGCCTGTGGCAGTTGTGCTGAAGGCAAGCCCAAGCCTCATGAGCCAACCTACCCATGCAGTTGTCAAGCAAGTTAGATTTGCCCAAGCCCAGAAGGTAGATTTGCCCTCTGCTCATAACTGGCCTCTCCATGAGCTTTATTGGCCCTTCACAAACATGCCTCAGACAGCAGCTGAGCTTCACACTCTATAACCAAGGGGAGATATCATCCATCACCCTTACAGGGAGCAAATGACACAAGAGGTTATGCTTAAAGCAGCATTTTGTTGGGTGGAGTGTGCGGGGGCGAAGCTGCTGCTGCGCAGCAGCACCCAGCATCACCTCGAATGATGGCGTCATCCCTGAGCATCTGTGGTCATCAAACCTGTCGAAACAAAATTTGCTGCAGCTATTAAAAGAAAGGAAGTCTTGCACTACCTTAACTAACATTGTGCAACTTCCCCTCCTCTTGCAAAGAAGAAATCAGCTGCCACAGACCTCGCTTCTCTTTTCAGTTTTGGCTCGGAGGAGTTGACTCCATCCTACATCATTCTGTTGGGCCACATAGAAGCCCATCCCCACTGCAGACAGGCCGTCCTTCCCCAGAGCCACTTGTTTAATGCTGAATTCATTTACATTTCTTTTATGCGCTTGTGTTTTCTTCAGCGGACAGGCTATGAATTATTGCCTGATCTGCTTTTCTGTTCAGGAGGTTACAAGGGCCTAGTTAAACAGGAAAGAATATGCAAAAATGGAAGGTGACTTTCCACTTGAGCAATACTGAAGACTAGAAACACCAGACAGAAAGAAAAGAGCTTTTACATCAGTACCTGCAAAGCTTTTTGCCCTGAGTTTGGTGTTTATATAAAATTATCATCAAGCCATAAATTTAACTGAAAACTGACAGTCTGAATGACAGACTTCCCAGCAGTCAGCATATGAAATAGATACCAGTCAGGTGAATACAGGCTGTGCATTAGGAGGTGGGTTTTATCCAGAACAGCAGGCTGATTGATGAGGATGTACCAACATCAGGAGCACTGTCTGCTTGAGTGATGAGGTGCCTGAAAGCGGTGGCTCATGTTTGATGGATGCCAGAGATCAGATCCCAGGCAAGCAGAGCGGGTCAGGTGAGACCCAAGCATAGAGGCACTCGATGCTGCTGGACACGCACTGGAAGAAGACCCAAGAACCAGCGGGCACGGCCGAGAGGCTGGAATTGGGGTTGGGGCTGGGGATTAGACCAGACGGTGACCCAGGAGCTACATTGCTGATTAGCTCCGTGGAGTGTTTTCTGCTGCCTTTGATACATCAGGTGGGGAGTGCACCCCGAGAGGACCACTTAGCGTGGGTGCTGCCGAAGTTTGCTCTGAGTGGTTTGGTCAGAGCTTAAAAGCAGATGCAGATCAGATCAGAGGGACTGGGGTTATTTTGGCACTGGATGCAGTGGTGCTTGCAGCAGCAGCCACGACCACCAGTGCCTGGGAGATGCTTTGATGGTACTGGGGCAGTGAAGGCAAACCAGCACCATGCTAGTGTTTGGCAGGAAGAGCCAGCATTGAACATGGGTCTCATTTCCCACTGAATCGCTGCTTTCCACCGGAAAAAAACAGATTAACATCCCTGTAATGCCTGGGCTGCTGTGCTGCCGTCTTGCCAGGCTGGCTGAGCCGGTGCCGGCCGGGTCTGCCCCTTCTCAGGTGCCCACACCATGTCTCCGTGTGTCACGTCTTTCTCCTCTGTACCTGCTTCATTCTCCTCCGCCCACAGCTCTGGGGACCTGCGATGAGCTTGTGAGCCAGAGAGCTGCTCTCTGCGTCTTCCCCCCCCCCGCTCTGTTATTTTTCTCTTTCAGCTGTATCAGCCGGTCTAATAAAAGATATTGCCTCTCCCTGTAAACCTTGCCTCTAGAGACTTAACCGCACTGAGGTTGCTATAACAACAACTGAGCTCTTTGCCAGCAAGAAACGGAGGAAAAAGGTACTGGGAAGACCAAGAGAGACCTCAGCAGAGAGACCCCCCCATTGCATTATCCCTGCGAGGGGTAGGATGCAGCACCACCTGGGAAAAGACAGAGAAACATGAAGAAGGAGCATCTCTGGGGGAAGGAGGCTTTTGGGTCCTGACTCTGCTCAGGATGTGCTGTAGGACCCTCCCCATCATGCACGCAGGGCAGATCTCCTGGGAGAACGTTGGCCCTGTTCAGGTTAAAACCCATGCGTTGCTTCTGCATGGAAAGGCACTGGGTTTAGCATCGCTTGTCCCCAGTTACTGGGCTGCTCCCAGGACTCATTCGTGGGGCAAAATTCCCATCCTGGCCAAGAAGGAGATAGGTGACAAGGACTCTAATTAGGCGTTGTAGCAAACCGGGCACTTCCAGAGGGTAAATGGATGCCACATCCCCCTCTGGCTGCAAATGGCTGGGAAAATTTTCCTCTGCCCCTGAGCACAGCCCGCTTAAGCAGCAGGAGAGGGGCTGCTGTGGTTTCTTAGGCTGAAAAGAGCCAGCGAGGGCTCAGGTGAGGCAGAGGAGGTGGAAACTGCCAGCTAGAGCGTGCAAACACTTGTAGGGGATGATTGTCCTAGGATACGGTAACTTAAAAGCAGGAAAAAAATAGTAGGAGAGCTTATCTGGAGTAGCTATAGATACCTACAGACAGGGACAGTCTTCTCCATCCTTTTCTGTTCTTTTTAGCTGATTGCAAATGCCACAGTGAAGCTCTTCTAACTCCATCAGCTAGGGGTTTATTTGAACCAAATCTTCATTTTTCCCTCCCAAGTTATGGATTAGGGGCTCTGAATTGTTAAACAGCTGAGGATTGCCAAGAATAGAGAGTTTGTTAAGCACTCTGAGAGCTGGGCATTAGAGAAAGTTAAATTATTATTCTCGGATCCACTGCAGAGCTGAATATTTATGGCTCAATCTAGTTTTCCAGAGTCTCATCATTTCTTATGTCAACTGTACTTTATAGAAATGTCCATGGGGAAGGAATTGACTTTTGTCCCAGGCCCAAACTAAACAAGCTCAAGCAGTGATTATTTGGGTTTTGAAACAGTTGGATAATTTAATCTCAACATCTATCGATCTCCTTCTGCACTGGAATCCTATGGCTAAACATCTGCAAGGCAATTAATAGCCTAAAGTACAAATTCATTACAGATTTATCAATAGGTACTGAGTTTTAGACTGAGAAAAAATTGGTTTTTAATCTGCTTACTTTGGGGTAAAAAAAAGAAATGCAACTTCACGCAGCTGAAGGTAAATTTAAGGACATGCGAAAACTGCTCCATGTTGCTGGTGTGGTTTGAAAGGCTGATCCGTTTCAATCCACATGGTTCCCGGTTTGGAGCCAACAAGGGTAGATCTTTCAGCAAAATAACCAGCATTTCCCTCAAAAAGCAGATTTTTAAATAAAAAAAAAGTTACTCAGTTAAAATTTGAAAAAACAGTAGCAATGTCCAGCATTGCTAACCCTGATCCCTTCCCTGGCCAGCTGCTGGGGCTGAGTTTTGCGGGTCCTTCCCTGGCTGCGCTCCCTCCTGGAGGCAGCTGCCTTCTTCACTGGTTAGCGAAGTGATTCCCATACCAGATAATTAATTGGTGCAATCTGTTAATGAGGTTTACAATGTACTTTGTGGGCCATCTGGACAAAAGATGATTTGCGAGGATGACTGCAACGTGTCCCTGCCTTTTATCCTCGATAATGATTAAATATGGACTAATTATGGGGCGGGGGACAAACTGGTTACAAAGAGCCGGGCCTCACAGTGATGGATCTATCATCAATGAGTAGAAACTGCAGCTAATAGGAAAATCTATGCCTTTCTGAGGAGGACGGGGAGAGTCGATCAGTGCTGAGTGGTGTGGCACACCAGACCCTGCACTGGGCTTGGCTGGGGCCAGGGGCAAAGCTCAGGGAGCAGGAGGGATGCTGAGATGCAGGGTGGCCGCAGGACCGGCCAACCTGGCTTCAGGCACAGCGGATGCTTGAACCTCCCCAGCAGCTTCCCAGGTTCCCCCTGCCAAAATTTGGCCCATACTTCACCACCGTGGCTGGAAATCTAAAAGGCAGAAGGTTGTCAGGTTTTCTGAGCGTTGCAATTCATCACATCTTAATACAATAATCACCAGGTGTCTGGGAGATTATTTTAGCGTAGAAAAGAAATGTTCCAGCATGGGGGTGGGGAGGAAAAGTGAGAAGAAAGAGTACCATGCAGCCCTGGAGAAATGTCTTTTCTTTGGCCCCCGTCCTTGTCTCAGCCCCCAAATAATGTGATATTCATCTCATTCCCATTCGTCAGAGCTCGTTTCCCTTGCAAGGAAATAAAAAGTGCTCAGCTCCAGTTTATGCAGCAGGGGGATACATGAGTGTCTGGAAGGGAATCAGCTCAGTCAATCATGTGCAATGTAAACCCTCTGTGAAAACACCCCAGATCCACTTTGCAAAATGACTCCAATGAATGACAAAACAATATGCATGCACTCTTAAGGAAGTAAGAGATTAAACAAAGACCTAGAGCTTGTAGTCATTGCTGCTCTGGGGTAGGAATAATTTACAGTAATAGATGCCTGCCTAATGTGTATTTTAGCAGTTTTTGCAGGCTTTTCCCAATTCCCTTTCCTACCCAATACTTCAAATTTTTTTGTACCCAGAATAATTAGAAAAAACAGCCTCTTCTACTTACCAGTGCATAAATCTGCATCCATAGGTCGTTAGAGAACAAATGGCTGCAGAAAGATGTCCCTCCAAATTAGCAGCTATTTATTGCCTCTACAGCCAACAAGTCTTCTTCCAAAAAACTCTGTGCTGAGCAACCTTGCATCCACCAGTAAACACTCCTGTTTAGTACTTATGTTTAAAAGCTATTACTTTTTTTATTTTAATGTCAAAATACTCATCTGCAGAGAAAAAGACTCACTAGCCTATTGTCAGACTGGGTCTGGGAACTGGTATTTGTCAGCAGTAGGAACATTGACAGACCTGACCCATGGTCCCGAAGTCTTTGGATTAGTGAGATTACAGATTCTGGGGGCTTAGACCTGGAACGTCACCCGTGTGTTAAACCAGCACCTACAAGGACTAAAGCAAACACAAGTGTTTCTGCACCCCTCAAGCTCTGCCTTTGCCTCCCCTCATTTACCAGGTGCTCCCAGTCTGGCTGCACGTCTCCCTCACGCAGAGTTTTGTCCAGCACGTGAATGATGAGCTGCAAATACAAGTTGCCTTACGCTCTAGCTCTAATGCCTATTTTTATGCCCCTAATTCTCACCAGGCTTCCTATCAAAGCAATAGGGATGCTTAATATGGGGCTTAATAATTCTTTGAGGGGTCGAGCTATTTGAAATGATCACCCCTCCCTGCAGAAGCAGCACTTTGAGCTCATTGCTGCCTCTTCCCACTGTGCTGAGAATGAATGGTGTTTTATTTATAGGCAAGACACAAAGCTGAAGGCCCAGGATGAGAGCTGCCAGCTCTAGAGACAGAAATAATATCTGTGATTGACCTAAATGTCCAAGGCAACTGCTGACAGCCCAAACACAGCACAGGAGCGGAGCCTTTGACGAATAAATGGAAGGAAATTTTTACCCAAGGCTGCAAGAGAAGACCTTGGGAAATAAATACCCTCAGCCTTTCAGCAGCAGTCGCCGAAGGTAGACGACCAGATTACGTCCCACTGTTAAGCCAACCTCCCCGAGCACGGCAGAGAGCCCCCAGACCAAAGCCTGCGACTTGACAATATGCAAACACCAGAAGAGATCCTGAACTGGCATTTTCGTTCTTAAATTTTGCATGGGCCAGTGTGTGGGCTCAGAAATACCCTGGGTCAGAGCAGTGGGAGGCTGTGACCCTGGAGGGTGGCCCTGATAGCTGGCCACAGCACAGCAGGGAGCTGCCATCAGCTGGGTGAGTCCTGCGCTCAGCAGCCGCTGGTGAGTGATGGGTAATGCCCAGGCACCAGGTGTAATGCCTCAAAATCCTCATGTATCAGGGTGTGAGCCAAATGCTGCTGGAGGAAACTTTCTGGAGGCAATTTAGCCAGCAGCAATGCAGATCTGGGGACATCTGGGACTTTCTAGATTCACAGACCAACCATGGAGCTTATTTATTCCCCATAACCCTCCCTCAGCTCTCAAATCCGTCCCCACCCTTGACAAAAAGCAGCACCCTCCGCTGAAACCCCCAAGACAGTGTCATAAAAAAGCAGAGCAGCTGGAGAACTTTGCTGTGGCTGTGAGATGTGATGGCCACAGTCGTGGAGAAGACCCTGGGGCTGAACAGGGACCCTCAGAGATAAATATACCCTTGGCTTAGAGCTGATGGGGCAACCCAGGCACAGAGGGCTGTAGGAAATATATATCCTCGGTGAAGAGCAAGGTTGTATTTGTTTTCTGTGCTACTAGATGAAGCTGGTAGGTGTCACTGTCAATAAATACAATTGAAGAAAGAAGGACATGCATGTTCAGTTCAGATTTCTGTATCAAGCCTTCACTGCTCGGTTAGGGTGTGCATGTTTGGCATCGCACAATATTGGGTGTAAATCTAGATGTTGCACAAGCCACTTTAGGCTCACGGTTTAGGGATGGCTAGAGCACTGTCTCATCTTCTGTTCTCTACTGAAGTTATTGTCCACAAATGGGTTTTGCCTGATATTGACAGCCCACATAAAGGAAAGGATGGAGGAAAAGGAAAAGGTGGCAATGGGCTCTGAGCACCAATGCTAGCCCTGCATTGCCAGGGTAAGCAGATGCGACAGTTGTCCTGCAAACTTGTCAGCAAATTGTCAGCAGCTGCTGAAAGAGTAGATGGAACAGACGCACTCCTAATCCAGCCTAACCTGAGCTCAGATGAGTTGGCCCATGGTCTGGCACTCACTTTCAGCTGGTCTTAGTCCACCCCACTGCCAAGAGGAAGGTCCTGCCTCTATTACCCTAGCTGCCCCCTTCTTTCTATCAATACTACAAACCTGACCTGGCTGAAAAATCTGATGTCCTTTTCACCTCCAAAAAAGTTAGTTTCCTACTGGATCAGTTCCCTGCTTTGTCCCACAGTTGCTACTGCCAGTGACTCCCACCAGCCGTGGGAGACCTTCCTGCCTCAGTGCAGGCTTCACTCCAGGCAGGAGCATCCTCTTCCTCAGCACCCTGCCACAAACTGATGGGATAATGCAGCGCACGGCTGTGCAGAACGATGCTAGAGATGGGCCAATGGGTGCGTGGGTGGCTTTGCTGCTAAGCCACCTTGCTACGGACATTCAGTGAGGAAAACCCCAACCCTGGGCACCACCTCATCTGCCTGGTGGGTTTTTTTTTCATTTTTTTCCCCACACCATCTCACAAGCTTGGACTTCTGGAGCCTGTGCTCTGAGCCGTGGTTATTGCACACAATTTCCCCCTCAACTGCTCTGACAAGTAATAGAATTATCCTCCTTTCCCAGCTCATCGGCCAGGAGCTCTCCGGCTTTAATTCAGTGATAAATCTTTGCTCCATGGAGGGAGAAGGGCAAGAGGGGGGGGAGGGGGGATGGAGCAGTATAGCCACAAACAGGGAGCTGATAAATGCTAATGAATTTATAGGGATTACACCAATCCTTTAGCTGACGCCAGAAAGCCACATAGCTACACAGACCCACGCGATCTGCCTGCATTTGACTGCAATAAATAATTCAAAAGACAGGCAATTTGCCCTTTTGCTGTAATTAATTACAGTTGGCAACAAAAACAAGCCAGGGTAAACATTTCACTTGGCTGCAGGTGGACGGACGTGCTGTGACCCCGCGCCAGCTCGAAACCCGGCGAGCGCTTTGCCTGGCCCAGGCTGAGCCGTGGCCCCCCCGGCTCCCCGGGGCAGCAGGGACTGGGAGAAGGGGTGCTGGTAGTAGTGGTTGGCTCCCAGTTATTATAGTCTGGCCCAGGAACCGGCTTGGATCAAGCCACAGGACCCGGTCTGTAGGAGGGCTATGAGATGCAGCGGGTCCTGCCACGATCGCATTTCCCCTCCGAGACAGCCAACATGATTTTTTTTTTTTTAATTTTTTCCTTTTTTTTTCTTTTTTTCTTTTTTTTTTTTTTTTTTCCCCCTTTTCCAAGGCGATACAGGCAAAAAAGGCTGCCGGCTCTTGCCTGCCGGTAGCAGAGGTTTGGGCAGCAGAGGGAGCTCGCTCCTCTGGTATGAACAATTTCTCACCCGGAGCTGTGATTTGCCTGTCCTGAGGTTGTGGGTGCTCTGCACCGGGACGGAGGGCTGCCAGCTTCCCCATGGGGGGGGGCAGGTGTGCAACATCTGCTGCATCTTCTCAATTGGGGTAGATTCCCCACCATCCCTGTCTAATGGCTCTTTCTTGTGATGTGGTTGTGCTGCCTACAAACATAACATGCTGGAGTGTCCCTGCCCCAGAGAGCACCCTCCAGGGCTAGACTTTTCTGTATGTCAGGGCATCATAAAAGGGCTTGAGGTTGAAGGGCAAGTTAAGTTGTTATTTTGTCTTTCAGTACTTTGAAAGGCTTTTTTAATATAACTTTTTTTCATGCATTGACATTAACTTCAAGATGCAAGAAGAACAAGAGAGCAGTTTTCCTTTCTTTCTTTTCTTCCCCCCCCCGTCCTTTTAAACAGTACTGGTTTTGCCTGGGATAGAATTAATTTTCTTGATAGTAGTTTGTATGGTGCTATGTTTTGGATTTATGACAGGGATGGATGCCCCATCCCTGGAAGTGTTCAAGGCCAGGTTGGATGGGGCATCGAGCAACCTGGTCTAGTGGAAGGTGTCCCTGCCCATGGCACGTGGGTTGGAACTAGGTGATCTTTAAGGTCCTTTGCAACCCAAACCATTCTGTGATTCTATGATGTAGCTATTGCTGAGCAGGGCTTACACAGTGTCAAGGCTTTTCTGCTTCTCAATCTGCCCCACCAGTGAGTGGGCTGGGGATGCAGAAGAACCTGGGAGGGATCACAGCTGGGACAGCTGCCCCCACTGACCAAAGAGGTAACCCAGACCATATGATGTTGTGCTCAGCAATAAAAGCTGGGGGAAGAAGGAGGAAAGGGGGGATGTTCAGAGTTATGGTGTTTGTCTTCCCAGGTCACTCTTATGCGTGATGGAGCCCTGCTTGCCTGGGGATGGCTGAACACCTGCCTGCCCATGGGAAGTAGTGAATTAATTCCTTGGTTTGCTTTGCTTGCTCGCACAGCTTTTGCTATTAAACTGTCTTTATCTCAACTCACAAGTTTTCTCGCTTTCACCCTTCCGATTCTCTCCCCCACCACACCGGGGGGAGCAAGCAAGCGGCTGCGTGGGGCTTGAGCTGCCTGTTGGGGTTAAACCACAACATTACCTCACCTCCTTTGGCAAAACCAACCTCCATTCACACTATTTTCGTCGTTCCTGAGCACACATTGGAGTTTCCTCCATCCCTACCCAGACACGAACACCCGCATCCAGAATTTCAGGCGAAGAGCTCCTGACAGCTGCGCTCCTCCAAGCTCAAAGATTATTTCAGAGCAGTCCCTGGAAGACGCAGTAGATGGCACTCCAGATATGATATTCTGGGCCTAAAAGTCCACTCCTGAAGTTAAACTAAAATTAAAAATCCGGAGAAGTTCAGGAGAGCTTTAAGCCTCTTAATTTAAATACAGATGCTGAACGTCTGGAAGAAATTCCTGACTCTTGAAGCTGCTTTTCCCACCTTGTTCTATAAGAAAGGTCCCACCCCCGAGTTATCAGCACAGTTTGAGTGTGGGATCCCTGAAGTAGCAGGTAACCAAACAGAGAGATTTGGGGGAAGGCAAGTGGAGAAAAGGGCATGGCCAATTTTATTATCGTTAATAATAACAAATCCTTCTCTCAAAAAACTTCTCACCCCAGAAAGGACCCGGTATAAAGCTCGGTGGAGAAATGGCATTGGCTGCAGGTGCTTTTCTGCTGGCTTTCAGCTGTGGCTTGGCTTCAGGGAGGTGCCACATCCCTGACCCATTTTCTTTATATCTGCATGCAGGAGTCTTCTGAACATCGCAGCATTACACAGCCACTGAGGCTGCTGCTCTGTCTCCATGGCACCATCACAGAAATGCAATAGGAGGCACTGCTAGTCATAGAGGTTTGACAAAAAATAAGCAAATTATGTCTAATTGATTCTTAAATCCTGCTGAGCAGCTGGATGGATCATATGGGTGTATGGAGTCATCTCAGGTAAAGAAACAGCAAGACCTGGATTCACTGCAGTCAGGGTGTAGCTGTTGACTCCAGCAAGAACCTGTTCCCATTTCAAGTGCCTCTCCAGAAATCCTACCTTTTGCTTAGTTTCCATTTTTTTCCCCATGAAGTGCAGTGATCTTCATGTATTTCCTACAGTGTAGGTAAAAGTACTTACAGATATTCTTTAAAAACTGACACTTGAGGATTTTTTTTTTTTAAAAGCAAATTGTCTGTTTTTAAATAAAACAAAAGGCAACATGTAACCTCTATTTTTTTAGTCCGTTATTAAACTCTTTGATCTCAGGGGAAAAAAAAAGAAGATTACTACTATCCTGATAGCATATTGGCTTATTTCTCCATATTTATTTAGCCTTTTCTTGGTTGGTGTCACTGTAAAATGATAAGTACATCAGGCAAAAGGCATAAAATCATCTGTTACTAAACTAAAGTCCTCTGAAAGTGACTTTGTCCCAGGTAAAGTCCTCCAGGAAGCAGGGCGGGGAAAAGTCTCTTTGACTTTCAAGGCTGCTCCCTTGTTCCTCACGCAGGCTGCATTTTGGGGAACATTTTCCGAAATAGCTGATCTGGTCTGAGACAGCTTTGAGGTTAGAGGCACCCAAATCCCACTGCAAGGCCATGGGAGAAAAGCCATGGGAATGGTTTCTTTGTGGATAAACAATATCCTGCTTTAGATAGCTCTCCTTGGGCTCTGGCAGAAAAGGAAAGATGCTGGAAACCACAGGATGGCATGACACATGGGGGTTAGCTGCAGGTAGAACTGGTTGTGACTTTCTTTGTATATAATATACAGACATTGGCAAAATGGTTAAACTTTTGTAGACAAATGGCCTTCAACACACCATGAACTCCATGTTTGTCGCAACCATTGACCAGAGACCACTCTGAAGACTTTCCTTTGGTTTCACATAGGTCAGGATTGGGCATGAAAACAGTGCACAGTCCCTGCCACACGCATGCACGTGCATGCTCACAGCTTTTATAGCATTAATATCTTCAATGTTTCAACCAGCTGAGACCTTCATGCACAAGGTTTTCATGGAGGCGTTGTTCAGGGGAACATTCATTCCTGTCTTTTTGTGGGATACAGCAAGAAAAAAATCCACGTTTCTGTGTATTCGTCCAAAACTGGAGCTGCTAAGTTATAAGGAGAACATACCAGCAACCTTGCTGCAAAGGTTATGTACAACCTTCAGGTCTGTGCATGCCTTAGCACGTCTAAGGGAGGCTGGATTATAAATGTCTGTTCTTCACAACACCTCTCTGTGCATGTCAGTGGCAAAAGCAATAACAGGACATTTTATATTCTGCAGGTTACGTCCTACTTCAGTGACCCAGGTGCGAGAAACCTGATATTAAGTAAGCTGGGGAACTTGTGTTTCTCTCTTAATGGGATTCTGGCTGTCATTAATCCTTACGGAGATGTGTGTTACCAGAAGAAGGCATGTGTAATCAGCAAGACTGATGTGCTGGTTTTTGGATGAACTATGTTCAGTTGCCATGGTGTGGAAGGCCCTGCTGGGCTAATTCACGGTGCAAAGAGCGAGGAGCCATCCCCAGCGCAGAGGTACATGGGGAAGGCAGTGTGTGCACCGTATCCTTTGGCCGGGTGACGGAGGCGTGGGCATGTAAGGTGGCTGGCCAAGGGTGCTGTGCTGCAACGGGGCTCAGAGCTCTTCAGTGGTACTACGTGGAGATGTCCCACTGTGTGATTCATTTCTGATATGTAGTTTTTAGAAAATGAAGATCCCCAGAAGTAAGAAGTGAATATTATTAGGTATTTTCCCTGCACTGGGCAAAAACCACAGTGAAATTCTTCTTGGGCAGCAGGCCAGGAGTGGTCAGGACAAGAAGAGCCAGACAATGTGCAGGGAGGCAATGGGGTTCTGGTTCATTGCTGACCCCATGCTGTAGCCCATTGCCCCAGGAAGGCCCTGAGCCTAGCAAAGCGGGGTGCAGGATTCGGCACCCGCACCCGACCTGGCACAAAACCACCAGGTCTCCTTTGGTATCTGTACAGCACCTTATGCCTTTGGCCCTCTCCTGCAGCAAGCGGGAATGTGGCTCAGCCTCATCTCTGTAGAGCAGTTCAGCTCTCCAAGCTGGACTGAAGGGTGCTGGTGGGAACCCAGAAAGGCAAGGGGTGTCCTGCCTATCCCAGCAGTCGCTCAGGTGGTCCCCTCCAGGTTGCATCCATGTACGATCCCGAATCCCACGTTCAGCCATGGCGGTGAGCCCGCTGCCCTAGACAAGGTCAGAGGGGAGGCATGTAGCTTTTGATCTTCCCTCCTATTTTCTCTCTGAGCCTTGATTCACTGCCAAAATGTTGTGGTGGTTTTGGAGGAAAAGGGCCATTTTGCTGAAGAGAAAACTGTCCGTAGGGATACGAGCTCTCCAGGATCACCCTCGCTGGAGAAGAGGGCTTCCACCTGAGCAGGAGGAGTGGGATAACTGGGGCTGGGGGCTGTCCCGGAGCACCGGGCGCTTTGTCAGGTGGCAATGAGAGCTGAAATGGTCCTGTCACGGGGGCCCTGAGCACAGGACCACTGGGTGCTGCTCAGTGGGTGTCCCTGCTTTTTTCCCCCGAATAAAATTTGCAAAGTCTTGGGGAACGTGGGAATCTTTCAAAGCTCAGAAAGATTTGCAGGAGCAGAAATCTGTTTCACATCCCTTTTATATACATCAGCCTTCTCACAGGGGTTGTTTAAGACCTCCCAAAAGCTTCTGTACAGCAGAGTAGCTGCTGAAAAAGCACCGATATCCAGGAGGGTGACATTTGCACTGAGATGTGCTTACCTCTTCATTGTGTGCAAGAGCAGAGAACAACTAAATCAAACCCACAGCAAAATTCCCAGTCCCATGTACACGGTGATGTAGGGGAATTTAGGGGCTTGCTGCACCTCAAATAAGACAATAAACCTACGTATTCCACATAAAGGTCCTGAATACAAATACAATAATTGCTGAAATTCTCCTCCAGCACTCTTGTGTTTTAGCCAGCGCATTAACAAATATTTAACAAGCCTAAAAAAAGAAAAGACAGGAAAAATTAATAGGATATAAAAACCATCTTTAAGTACTTAAAGAGCAGCTTACAATCAATTAAAGACCTCATAAACACGAGAACATAAACATCATAAAAAAATTCCTGCATATTATAAAATGATTTGCCGTAGAGTGGCTTGCGTGAAGAGATTAGATATGCTTTGCAGCATAAAACATTATTCTGTAAAGGCATTATGTTTCAGCAAACACACCACGCTAATTGTATTAGAGGAAGTTCAGGTGAAGCATAATTCCTGGATTAGAAAATCGAAGACACAGGTTAAACAATATGTGTTGGTCAGACTGCTTGAAATTTGCTGGCAGATCTTAAATGGGATTTTTTTTTTTACATTGATTGAGTTACTTTTTTTTTTTTTCCTAGACTCTAAGATCTGTTTTTTAAGGGTACTAAAATTTTAAGCAACTTTAAGCAAATATAATGGAATATATTATGTATATGAAAGTAGGAAACATATTTTGTAGTTATTTCAGATATTTAAAAACCCCTACTAATTATAGAGTTGAAAACAGTTCCTAACATTGCTGTTATTTTAAAAATATTTCCCCACTGGCAAACTCTTTTAATCCACTAAATTATTTCTCAGATCTGAAAATAATTAACACATTCTACAGGGTACATATGCAGAATACAAACACTATAACCATTCAGAACATATTTTTGGCCAACAATGGATATGATCCATAGCTAAATGCCAGAGTTGGGCGCTGCGTTGTCCATGTCAGTGAATTTTTCAAGCAGCCGTGTGTGGCATTTCACACGTGTGCAGAGCAGGTGTTGGCATGTGCTGGCACTTACCTTAGTGCTTTTAGATAAGCCAGCATTAGCAACCTATAACTTTTTAAAAGAAAGCCCCCACTGCTTCTGCCCTCTTATAGCCAAACTTCATCTCAAACCTTCTCAGATGGAGAAGGAATAAAAATCTACAGAGTGAAATAATCTGGTTTTCTTAAGTTAGAAATACTGACTGTAGGAGGTATGGGATGCAAAGAAGAAATTCGTTTGGGTCCCACCACCCCTATTTTTTGACAGGGAGCACATGCACAAAGACAACACCTCCCTGCAGAAAAAACAGACTTTGTCTTGTCAAAACGATCCTGATCTGGTTTTGTATGACAGGAACCTACAATAAATAAAAAAAAGATCAAACAAGAAAGAGAAGAAAAATGGCAGTCACCCTGGGAGGAAGCTTCCTAGCGTATGATAAATTGGAAAATGGACATACAGAACATGCCGACATACATTTTTAATGGCCCAATTGCTCAATTAATTCTTTCCCTTTTCCCTTTTTAATGTGAAAATCGTCATAATTCCTCCCAGATTAGTATAGATACAGGCCGACAGTCTCTCCTGCTCAAGGTATTTGCAGGACATAATTCATTCATAAAGCCGTAATGCACTCATCTATCATCCGAAATATTTTTTTTTCTTTTTTTTTTTTTCTTTTCCTTTCCCCCTCTCCCGTTTGTGCTTGGGGCTCTCGCTGAGTCTCTGGGCACTGATGTATTAGCTGGCATATGCAAGCTATGAATTATCAACTGAAAGGAGTCAATTATCCACTCTAAAAATGAGTGTCTGGGCACCAATAGCCTGAGGGGCCTTTTTTGTATTTACGAAATGATTTCATGGCAAGTAGAGGTGTGTGTGGAAGGGGGATTGAAGGGGGGGAGAAGGGAAAGGTTTATTTTTTTCCCTTTTTCCTTGTGTCCACCCCTTAACCAGAGCAAGGCGAGAAAAAAAAAATTAAAATAAAAAGAACATTTTGAACTTTTAATGCAATAATCCATTTTTATATACACCGACTTTTAGGGGTGATTTCAGCTAGCTGGAAAGGAGACTCGTCTGGTGGCCATATTGCCTGGGCTTCTCCTCCTCTATCTGGTCTCAGCTCAGCCTTCAATCAAACGCAGAGCCCTGGCTGACTTCAGCTGCTAATAGACTGGATAGGAAATGGGATATTGGATAGTTTCATGGTCCCCAGTCACTGGCCGTGTGCCTTGTCATCTCTGCAGACATTGATTTCTCCCTCTCTTCCCCCCCACCCCCTGCTCTGCTAAGGGGCTGTGGCCCACCAAGAGGTAACACCGCATCAGCAAACCTTGCGTTGAGTTACGCTTAGGGAAATGAGGTCATTAGATGGAATTACAGCGGGTTTTGATAGCTTGGTAATAGGTTTTAATGATGGAATTTAACATAGGACCCCCACTAGGGACAAGGCTGATATACATCCAGACAGGTCACTTAATAAACCTCTACTCAGCACTTGAGTTGAGGAATTTAGGAGGCTCTGAAAACACAGCCCTTCTTAACCAAGCCAATACATCACTGGCAAGTAGTCTCTTTGGAAGGCTTTTTATTATTATTTTTGAGGTGTTTGATTGACTTAAAACATGCCGTTCCTTTAAATACGCACATTTATTTTACCAGATGCATTTTTGAGGAGGATTTCTTTAGGCGGCAGTTTTTCTTAGACGTGAACGGGCTGTTGTGCTCTTGGATGCTAAAGAGCTCATCTGATGGTGCGGTAAATTGTTTGGAAGTTTGAAGAGCTTAGCCGGCCTTTAATGTATTTGTTACTGACAGGTAAATTGCAGGTTAAGTGCAAAAGCAGCATTAGCTGAGGAGTCCTGGCTTCCACAAATCTACCTTGGCCTCTAATCTGAATACAAAAGGAAGGAAGGAATTAAATTTGACCCCTCGAATATGCTGTTCACTCAATCCTAGACTTATTTAGTAAGCTCCTTTAAGGTGCTTTCTGTTTGTTCTGGCCTCATCTCAAGCAGGTACAAGAATGCCCACAAAAGAGGACTCTTTACAGGTAGCAGAGTGGATCAAAGCCGGAGCCATTGCTTTGTGTGTCCCAACAATACCAAAGGGGCAGGCTTGAGGCTCTCTTGAAGGACAGTTCATTCAATTTGTTCTCCGAAGGCTATAATACCGTGATAGCTGCTGCAGAGCTGCACACTCCCCAAGCACAGGAGTCCCGTGAGAGCCACCAAGCCTCATGCTGAACGGTAGTTCATTTGTGTGCTACGTGGGTCCTCAAATCAAGCGCAGCGGAGGTGTCTATAGCCACGATTCCCTGCCCAGGGGGGTGGAATTCAAAGTTTTCCACAGAGGGACTTCACAGCAGGGTGTTGCTGAGCGAAGGGCACAGTGGTTGAGCCTTGGAAATGATAGGTGGCTTGTAGATGTAGGGTTTGGTCTTTCCTTGTTTGTTTTTGAACCTTAGCTGCAAACCCCTGTGTTAAATGCAATGTCCTCTATACATTGCAAAGGAGGGTCTCTAAATAGGAGAGTTGAGAAGAAAGGGTCTAGCAGCTAGGGACAGCCTGCTGGGACATGGAAGATGGAGGTTTTATTGACTGCTCCACCAGCACATTTGCCTATTACAGATTGCTCAGCTGAGGGGTATCTCTGAAAAGCAACCAGGTGATCTCCCTATATGGTCTCCATATTTTATAGTAAAGGAGAGAGGCTCTTCCAGAAGGTGCTTCAGAGCCAAAGTAAACACCTATCCATGAACGTCAATGAGAAATGCCTCCATCATGGTGTTCGATGTCCAGTTTAAACTAATTTCTAGGCTTGCTTTACAACCAAGGAGGCTGGTTTGATGAAAGAGTGGGCTGAGCTGGTCCAAGCTCACCTGGAAGAGTGTCCACGTTTCACTAGGGCGACACTGGTTTATGGTTAGCTGCCAATGGGTCCCACCACCCAGAACCGTACTCCCTTCGATTACTTGCCTAGTAGTGCCACTATTTCCCAGGAGCCAGGAGTAGCATTTAATGTTCATATTACAAAGCAGGTCAGAGACTCAAATATTTCCTGGGGGCACCCTGCTGGAGAGCCCAGGCCAGGAGGCTGTGGTGCCTCCCCTGGCGTGTTGGAGGGTGATGCAGTGGAGGTGCAGATCCCTAACCAAGTTCCTCAGAAGAGAGGCTGCAAAGATCTCCCACGTAGGCAGCCAGTGGGTCCAGGAGCAGAGGACCAGGGCTGTCCTCACTGCTGACTTGGGTCTGCTCACTGCTCTCCTTTGGCCTTCAGTAACCCCAGCCACAAGGGGATGACAAGTGCTTTCATGGATGTTTTGAATTAACCAAATTTGGCTTTGTGTCTCTTGTTGTTACCACCTGCTAGCAAAGCCCACCACCACAGAGACCCTGATCTTCCCTGTAGTTTAACCTTTTTCTTCTTCTTTTTTTCCCGCTTTTCTTGAACAAAGGTGTCATAAGTGATTTGCCAGCTCAGATGATATTTGCTCCAAGTGTGAACTATGTAGGCTGTGGAAAGCTGTCTGTTTAATTTTGAAATCCCTGATGAAGCTAAGAAACAAGGCCTGGAACAAAGAAGAAACTGCCACTTTTTGGCAAGAGTGTGCTGATTTACAAAGGGCATCCTTCAATTATTTAAGGAGCAGTCAGCAGTGCCATAACTTTAAGTATGAATCAAGTGGCATGACTGAAAAATTTGTCACAGTGTGTTAGATCAATGGTAATTACCTTACTGACATGAGTACTGTTATTATTTTACAGGGCTGCAAACAGGATCATGGACGTGAGGAAACACAAACTGCACTGTGATCAATACTCTCTGAAATATGACTCTCTGCGGCCCAAAATGGAGTTTTCGAGCCAGGCAAACCATTATAGACTGATTCTCTCCCTCCGCCTTTAGTTGGATACCCTGAAGTAAAACACAGCAGCAATTGGTCAACTTGTTTCTGGCTTTGAACAGGCAAATAGTCACTTATTATTTTTAAGGACAACTGTGTGCAGATAAAAAGTCTGTGCAGCCAAACTCTGGGTGAAGAGAGAGCTGTGGAGGGGGCGTGGGGAAGGAGGGCTCTGGCTCATGCTGTACGTGTTCTTTAAAACCTAAGACTAATCTCTCTGCTGCAGCACATGTTTAGCACCAAAGGTTTTCAGGTTCTCCCCCACCTCTGATTTCAAAGGGTTGTGGGACTCCTGATCGCTTGACATCACAGCCGGGACCTAGGGGATGTGGAAGCTTTCCTGTGTTTCCTCTCTGGACAACGATACGTGGCATGAGGCAACGTGGTGCGTGCCCTGTCCATTGGTGCTTAAAGGAAGTCCCACTCTTTGCTGCAGTGTTGGATGGGATGTCGGTGGGCACCAAGTGCGAGGTGGACAAACGGGTTGGCTGAATAGAGGGCAACAGATAGTGGAGGTAGGATCTAAAGCTGTCGCCTCTCTTCAACCCAGGCAACTAAGGGCTGCGTTTCCACTGATGGAGGACACCGTGTCTGGCATATCTATAAGCATGTACTTTGCACAGCTGTCTGTCACACAAACTGTGTACAGGATCATCAGTGTACAACCCCAGGAACGTGCTTGAACTCTAGTGCTTGTTGGGATTGCTTGTTAGTACAGTGCCCACAGCCTTGCCAAGCAAACCATTTAGATTTTCTCTGCAGTAGAAGGGATGGACTTGCCAAACCTATGAATGAAAGCTTGATCAGCTTACATGAAGGAGATGAAGAGTGCTCAACTAGAGACAAAATGGACATGCGTGGGGTAGACTCAGGATGTTTGTCAAGGCAAGCAGGTGGCTGGGCATAGACCAGCAAGCACAGCTGCCAGGATGAAGAGGGGTTAAATGAAAGGAAGGAAGGAGGAAGAGATTTGCTTGACATATGAAGAATGAGTCATTGTCCATAACTGAGAAAGGAGCTTGCTGAAAGGTCTACTACTTTGGCCATACTGGGCACATGGCAGGTGGGCAACATCCCAAATGCTGTGACTAGACAATCCCAGAGAGAGGACTGAACAACCAAGACCCACAAATGGCAGATCAAAGTTGAAAAGGTGACCTGAAAATCAATCACTCGGAGATAGCCACTAAGTGTATATGAAGTGCTATGTCACCCTGTGAAGAAGTGGAGGAAGAGAAAGCCAGTGGTGAAGGTCACTAGCAGAACAGGGGAATATTGCATCTGACCCAGGGCTTTCAACCACACTCCTCACCCTAAAACATGAGCACATGGGAATCTGATAACAATCAAAGATGCAATACTCCTGGCTTCAACGTTTTGAATAAATCAAAGAGCAAACTGATGAAGGACACAGGGGGAGAATTGTTCCCATGCTGCCCGACATCTTAAAGATCATTTATAAGACAATGAAAAGTAAGAAAATAGAGAGGGCTACTTGGGAATATCTGAATTTCTGGCATACCTATTCTTCTTTGGCTGCTGTTAGGAAATCTTGGTCTTTTTAGCAGGAAGGCGAAAGCATGTCTTTAGGTTATTTAGTGTTGTTTTGTCACATTATTCTGTCTTGTTGAATTCCAGAGTGCCATAAAGAATTAACTAGGTGCAGGAAAGTTTCATCTTATTGATGTTTTATCCACTATTTTGTGTCTGTGTATTAAGAAGATGAAACAGTTGAATGGCACATGATGCGAGGACATTATCTGATGAGAAACAAATGTTGAATGCAGTAGGAAGCAGCAAAAATGAGCAGTGCCTCTTGTGAGGTGAATAGTTCAGAAGTGGCTATGTATTATTTTGGAAAGGGTCACAAATTAAGGTGTAAATTCATGTACACCTTAAGTTGTGACCTCATAAAAATGATCAATGCTTAATGGTGCAGATAACAGGATTCATAAGAGAAATTTATTGGCCACTTTTGTGAAATAAATATATTTATACCATACCAGTGGGAAATAAAAACACATCAATAAATCATATAATATCTACAACTATACTAATAGCATGAGTAGCTGTTATAACCAACATTTTTAGACCTGCAGACACCCCCTCTGGCATGGTACAAATATAATACGTTCGCAGCAAAATGTACTTCAGTAAGAGACAGCCATGTATATCCCACTTGTGAGTTATCTAGGCAGGCACCCCTCATGAATTATGGTCCTCCCTCAAAACATGAGCCATGGAACAGAAAAATAGACACTCCACAACCATATAATATGGGTCAAATACAAAAGCGCAGTGGAAGAACAGGCTTGTAATCATAGAATCATAGAATATCTCAAGTTGGAAGGGACCCATAAGGATCACAGGGTCCAACTCCCATCGAGTCCAACAGATGTGCTTATCTGTTCAAAGCAAGGTGATCCCTCCACTTCCATGCTCTAAGCAAGGAGCAGATCTGGGCAGCAGTACTCATTTCACTGCTGAGTTTGCATCGGTTTTTATTTTCAGCTGGCTACCACCTAAGATAACATTCAAGGTAGGATCTTGCATGCTGTCCTACAAAAACATGTCTTGACTGTCTAGGACTCTGCGCTCTGCTGGGGAGCCAGGGAGTGGAAGTTCGTTTTTCCTGGGAGACCTCAAACAATTTCCCTGTGTCCCAAGGAGCTGTAAGCTTTGCCTGGCCCTGCCTTTAGCTTTGACAGGGTCTCCCAACAGTGACGTTCCCATTACAGGAGCAAACCTCAGCTTGCCCTGCTGACTGCAGCCACCACCCCAGAGTGTCCCATTTGCGTTAAAGACCAACAAGGGCAGGTTACACAGTCAAGCCTCTCATATAAAACCCGTTCTCGGGTTTCATGGCTGATCTACAAAGCCTTCATGAGATTCCCACCTCGACTTAAAGTTCCTGAACCTCAACTCAACCTTGTTTCATCATAGCCTGCCGGTTTGCACCAGGCACCAGGCTCTGAGCTGGTTGGCGGTCTGGTGTGTGGGTACAGATGTCATTCTGCTGCTGGGCTGGGGTGGACATTTGGGTATGGCAATCTCCAACCATCCCAGCAAGGCTCAGCCGAGAGGTAAGTATGTGCAATACCATGGAGCTCCTGCAAGGCACCTCCTAAGCCAAACACCCTTGAAATCCACGACAAATATGTATTGGCTTCAGCAAACTCTGGAACAGACCCATTTGGAGAGCTCAGGTCTCCGGTGCCGCATTGTCATATCTCTCCCCAGCACCAAATTCACTTGGAATCAGATCAAATCAAACACTTCTTGCAGCTATTTGCACTTTTCAGTGAATATCAGCTTTTGCCATGGTGGTGATAAATTCATGCTGTAATGTGACGTGTAGCAGTATGCTGCATTGGCAGGGTGGAGAGATGTAGAATTAAAAAAAAGCAAATACAGCCTAAATTGTTGGGTTTGTGTGAATTTGGGAGGCCATTATTCAAACACCAGCGTGCTTGACTTTATGAAGGAAAAAAAAGGACTCTTTTTCACTAGCAGAAAATAATAAATTGTCTTTGTGTTTTTTACGTATTTTCAGCTAAGCTGCCTCCTTTAAAAAAAGT
Organism: Aquila chrysaetos chrysaetos; assembly: GCF_900496995.4. Classification (NCBI taxonomy): domain Eukaryota; kingdom Metazoa; phylum Chordata; class Aves; order Accipitriformes; family Accipitridae; genus Aquila; species Aquila chrysaetos. Next base: position 32,962,152 of record NC_044015.1, on the reverse strand, counting down.
AGTTATGAATTTGCTTTCCAAATGTATTTTTCATTGTGTATTTTATCATCTTTAGTCCAATAAAATTTTCTTTAGAAACAACACATTATTGTGTCAGAAGGGGAGGAGGGTAAGAATACACCAGGGAGCCTTTTAAAAATGTTTAAGTATTAATTTATTTCATGATGAATTTTCCACTGTCATTTTCTTAATAGCATGCACATGAAATAATCATGTCTTAAAATGCTCTGTAATTGAAGGACATTTTCATTTCCTGATTACTGAGGGAATCCTGCTTTGAACCTTTATGACTGAAGGATGTAAGCACCAGCCTTTTTTTTTTTTTTTTTTTCATCTTTTAATTTATATATTTCTTCCCTCTGTTAGTCTGTTGGAACAATTTCATTCAGTGATAATTTTCACACGCATGGACCTTTCCTTCTGGATGAGAACAAATCCTGGTATGTTCCTCACTGATGCAGAGCAAGGACACTGTAGGAGCTGCAGCTCTTGCTGATTGTATTTTGGTTTACAGGGGATTTTGAGGTCACCTATAGGTAGGTCGGTAACAGGGACAGCTTCAGTTGCTGGATTTTGGCTAAAATAGGGAAGAGGTCTGCCTTGTCTTCATCGGATCTCTGTGGCCACCCACTTGCTGAGTCCCGTGAGGACCCCCATGGGGTTGTGGACATCGGGGTCCGGCTCAGGAGGCAGAGCCAGGTCAGAGCCCCTTTCCCCAGACTATTTTGGCTCGCTGTTGCCCAAGATCCCACGCCAATGGGGTGAGCCGATGGCTGGGCTGATTAGCTGGGTGCAGGGGATGTGTTGCAGGGTACACCGATGGGGATGTTCACTGGCCCGTGTGGCTCTCAGCTAGCCCCCGGCACACCCATGGAGCCAAAGACAAGAGCCACTGTGAAGGTCTGAGCTCAAAATGCTGAACACAAGCCCCTGCGCCCTGTCCCACCTCCCTCCCCAGAGGCTAAGGGCCAAACCCTCCTCCTGGGAGCCCCTTTGCACCCACAGCTCACGCAGGCTTTGGGGGCCGCGGGGAAAAGGATGACCATCACGACTCCGGAGAGGGGAAACTGAGGCACAAGAATGGGACTGACTTGTCCCCACTCATCCAGCAGCAGAACTGGAGGTAGCAGGGCTGGTGGGAAGGTTTTGCAAGCCCATAGTTTAGGGGTTTTCCCCAGCCAGATCTCTGCCCGTCTCAGGGCTTGGCTTCCATCCCAACGGAGCTCCCTGCACCCCAAATTCACCTCCCCTCCCTCTCCCCTCGACCAGCAGGAGAGGAGAAAAGACGGGGGGCTGGGGCAGGCAGGGGAAGCACCGCTTGCCAGGAAGAAAAGGAAGATTTATTAGTGTTTATCCAGAAATACCAGCTAGCCTGCTGCTGATCCAACTGAGCCCAGCAGGCTGCAGATTGGGGATTTGCACCGAGCCCGTTCTGCGCCAGGCCATCCATCACGCCCGGGCGGAGTGGGGCTGGCGGGGAGCTCGGGCCGGGCGCCCCGGGGGGCTGGCGGGGGCCGGGGGTGCGTGGAGGCGGGGGTGCCACCGGCCCCGGTCCCCCCGACTTGCGCCCCGTGAGCATCCTCGGCTGCCGCCTCCCGCCTCCCTTTCCCTCGCTCCCCATCTCCGTCTGGCTCCGGCCCGCACCGCGCAATCATTTTTCTCTCTTGGACTCGCTGAAGCAAGAGAGACATGTCAGTGCCTGATGAAACCCCATTTTCACTGATTAGCTCCCTTAAAAATATTTCATTTATCAGTGCCAAGATTTAAGTACTTCCCACTTGCAGGCAGCCAAGTGTGTCTTGTTGACTATGTAGCACGTCCATTTACATCGGCGCTGACAATGTTACAGCAAGTGCTAATGTCCCTTTGCCCCCCGCTCCCCCCCTCCGCCTCTCCCCGCAGCGTCTCCAGGCCGGCAAAGCTTAGACCTGTTTTATTGCAGACCTCTCCTCCTCATCTGTGGGAAGAAGAGAAAACGAGGAGGGAGGGAAGGAGAGCAGCGGGAGGGGGATAAAAAGACACTTCTGATGTGTGTCTCTCTTTTCTACAGGAGTCATTTGCAAAGTCATAAATTTCAATTTCCTCCTCCCCCATTCTATTATTACCTGGGCCTCAAACAAGTTTTACACTCATTTATTCCCAAATAGAAATGCAATTTCCTCGGCAAATGATACCTAGCTAGAACTCCATTTGTGTTCCACCAAGAAGACTTATTTTCTTCTTCTTTATATTTTTCCCCTTCTTTTTTTCTTTTAACACCTTCATTTGCATCTCACCCTTTAGGATAGTCCCCCTCTGCTCCCATTCCCTCCCTCGAGGGCACATAGAGGAGACAAGTCATTTCACTTTCTTTCCCAGCACCTCACCTAAGGTTTCCAGTGTTCAGGAGCTGGCAGGCTGAAGAAGGAGATTTGGGGCATATGTTTTTGTGTGTGAATGACAAAAAAAGGTGGAATTTGGGATAAATAAATAGAACCAAAGCCAGCTGCATTTCTCAGGTTAGAGAAATGCTGTTAGAGTGTGTTACATATTTTTTGGAGCCCTATCTCAGGTGGAAGGCAGCATTTACATCAGGACATCACCTAAGCATTCATACCTAGCCCCAAAACTCAGTGAGAACAATCAGAATGGGAAAAAAATGATCACACTGTGGAAATGAGAAAGTCCACTGTGTTGGGAAAATTTAGGAAGGCGGGGACAGGTGTCTTATACAAAAGACATATAGTTTCTGGGAACCAGTCCACCCACTGGAGTAGGATGTGTTTCACATTGTTTTTTGATCCAGCTGCAGTTGTTTAAGTATAGGTCAATAAAGATGCAAAAAGAAATTAAAGAAAAAAAAAAAAGGCAATACCATGGTTGCAAAAGGAGAAAAGGTCTGATAGAGAAGGCTCCTTTTTTTTGTTTTCTTTTGGGCCATGTCCTCATAGTGACAATCATGGGCCAAAGCAGAAGTCACACAAGCACTGGGAGCTGGTGGTGGAAATGCTGGGGGGAATTGGCTGACCCTAGAAATAAAAGTGGGTGATGAAGGTCCTGCGGGGTAGTAATGGCAGCTGCTGCATGTGTTTGGTGTCCGCAGGTCCTTAAGCAACTGCTGTGAACTGGGCTGTTAAAGTCAGATCTTGAAGGAAGAGTTGCCTGTTGTAACTTGAGGAGAACAAACCCAGACTGTAAAACAGGGTGGGCTTGAAGAAAATATTACGTGTGGGACTAATGAGCCGGACACGAATGGTAGGAACCAGAGAGCTGGAGAGTCTGCTGTGAACACTGCAACTGGGTCTCTGCTGTGAATGTCAAGCTCCTTGGCAGGACCTTATGCTGGAGGGTCTCTGTCTCTCTTGCTGGAAGGAGGAGGATTGCAGTCTCCAGAGTATCATCTCCACGACCCCTTTGGGACTTTGGGGGTTCATGTCTGGAGGGATTATTAAAGACCAAGTTAGAGTCCAGATCCCAGACTCGAGTTCTCTTTTGTTTTCTCTGTTAACAGATCGGTGAGCCCAGCAGCCTACCTCGGACAGCCCACATCACCTGTGTGGGGTGCCTTAGGGGTTGCAGCATCCAGCTCGGGTGATGCTCCGGACCTCCATGCAACAAGTCTTGATGTGACAGTTGTCTAATTTCACCCTGAGGCAATTGGCTCCCAGGCTTGACTGAGATGCTTTTTACATGACTTTGAAGTTGGAGTCACTCCACTGATGTCAGGACATTACCCTGGAGTTATTCCAGCACAAACAAGGGCCAGAGCTAGCATATTCCCAATATTCCCTGTGGATGAGTGACTTGCTGAGGAAGTCTGCTTTTCCTACTAGTGCCAAGGTAGTGGCTTGGCTGTGAATTTGCCTTTGGCTCTGTCTCTGTTTTCTGCTCCCCACCAGGTCAGCAAACTTATAGAAGAGCAAAACTTGTTTACTGAAGACCTTCTGGAGCAAGTCTTATTCAGCTTTTATTTCTCTTCTATTCATCCCTCACTTTGCACACTGCTGAAACTAAGCACAGGAAATGCCCAAGCTGAGATTCCATCACACTGACATTTTAACTGATTGTGCAAGACCTAAATACCAGTGCCACTGTTCATAGAAATGCCAGATACATATTCTTTAGGAAATGAATAAAGAAAATCAGCCATCCTTTAACTTCCCTTCTCCAGCAATAGATTTCCCATCCCAAGATTAAGAGCCTAGGAAACACTAAAGGCTAAATGCCAAGGAGATTCCTTTCATTGGCTCATTGGCGTCCTGACATTTCCACTGAAAACAGAGTGCTCTCATAGAAGAGAATAGAAAATGCCCAAGCCAACACAGCAGGAGTCTGAAAACCAATATAGTCTTATGGCTTTTGGCATGTCGCAAGTGACATAGTCAGCCACTTCCCTAATACAGGATAATATTCCTCTATCTGCAAGAATGTATGGGGGAAACATTGCACTTAGCACTGAATTGGCTTCATGCTGGCTCAGCATGGAGAGATAAATCTGTACGGGGGGATCTCAGCCTCAGGTGCCGTAAAGGGGCTCAGGGCACGTGAGGATTTCACTGTGGAGAAGACCCCTGGCTTTTAAGAGATGAAGCTGCCCTTGCTGCATTCATGGGTCTGAGCGTGAGAGTTACGTGCAGTGCTGGTGGAGAAGGCAGTAAGAGAAGGTGAGGCTTGCAGGTAGAGGTAACATCTTTTATTATACAAATTGTAACTTCATCTGCTTGTGAAGGTGTTACTTTCTCCAGCAATCTCAGCTGAGCTCAGAAATGGGCTGCCCTCCTTCTGCAAGCCAGACTCATTTGACATTTCTGTGATTTGTTTGAATTTTCTGCAGGGACTTGCATGTGAAGGATTAAACATCCTCCAGCCAAGGCTGGAAGGGGGAATAAACAGGCAGGACAAAGGTGCACTGGATTTGCTCCTCTGCACCTGCCTGCAGGACACTGACCCAAACCAAATTCCTTGTGGGTATTTTTGGAGCTAATCTTCAGGAGTAAGATTTCCCCATGTAGGGCACGACCCTGGGACTCACCTTATTCCCAGTGGCCCAAAAAGGGAGCAGGAGACCTCAGCTTGGTCCCAAGCACGAGGGACCAAGCGTAGGCAAGGTGCCTCTTGCTTCAGGCAGCGTAAAGGATATTTGGTTTGTGTAATAACCTGTGCTTGTCTTCTGGTGCAACTGTTTCAATCTTCCCTTTGGAAATGGCCAAATAGGAGATGTTCATTAACAAAATCCACTTCAGAAAAGCATTGAGCATACTGAACTCCTGCTTTGACTCTTTCATTCATCAGTGACTCTATTGCACACAGCACAATGAGCTTGGCAGATATTCTGCAAATAAATACAACAGTTGCAGATACTGAACTAGACCATGTTGGCCATGCACTGCATGGGCAGCCTGGATATCCCTGCTATGAAATTGATTCATTCATATGACAAAAAATATCAAAACCCACAGCAAAACCCAAACCTGTCAGCCCCAACTTCACCACTGGCCCTACCTTGAATTTGAAATATTTTAGAAGACACAGAGCAGTGACTCTCTTTCCATTTGACTCCTAACCATGCACCAGCCTCCATCGGATGAGCACGGTACTGGTCCATCCGTCACTTCCCCACTTCTGATGCCCCTGGCCATTTTGACGGCGCAACCATCCCACCGCTGTGCAGAGACTGCTGGTAGAGGAAAAGGCAGCAGTGTTGCTGAGAGAAAGTCGGAGCAAGTTCAGCTCTCAGCTGCTCCGCTCAGCATCCGCTTCAGCAGCTGGGATGCAGCATCCTGCAGGCGAAGCCACGCACATCTCTTCAATAACCCATTAGCAACATGCAGCCATGCGCTGGGCCAGCACACAGGGGATTCAGGGCTACCATCAGAGACGCAGGGATTGTAGGGGTATGGGGGGACCCTGACATTCAGATGGGAAGAGGCAGAGGAGGAGGCTCCATCCCTTCTGTCACTCACAGAACAACCAGCTTTGCAGTCTGTAAGGGAGGAGGTTGGTAGCTTTAATGTACTTTTGCACCTATCAGCTTGTCTGCTTATTTTCAAACTCCCTTAGAAGTCATGATGTTTAGCGTGACACATTTATTTACTAAGCTAGTAACCACAAAAATGAGCTGTGTGGCAGCTCCATTGAGCACAATGCTAATAATTGACAGGGCAGTCCACATTGTGAAATAGAGGTGAACAGAATGGGTTTTGTCAGATATTAAACTTGACCACAGACAGAGGTGGCTATTTTATTAGTAAGCTCTGAAGGGGAAATGCCATGCACCCACATTTACGCTGCTATAACAATTCTGGCTTTAGCTTCTATGAATCTTATTTTTTATCCATAGATCTAAAAGGGCTTTACAAAGAAATCACATCGAGGAGCAGAAACCAGGTTGCTTAACTCCTAGATCAACATGCAATCTGTTGAACCACATTTCTCAAACACTTCAGCCTTGTTGTCTTCCTTGGCTGCACAGGACAGTCCAAATCACAGGTAAAATGCCAAGGTTTTGCACTGAGAGATGCAGTCGCTCCGGGTCTTGGAGGCTTTGGTGAAACATTTAGATAGGCGTGTGGAGGGAAGGTTTGGAAAATCTGTATGTTAGGCAGTGTTTGTTATACTCAGGAGCATACAGAATTTGGCTTGTGTTAGCCAGCTTTTTGTTTTACCCTTAGGTAAAAGTGGACATAGGGCAATGGATGGATGGATGGATGGACGGACAGATGCAGGAAATTCAAGCATTCATGCCTCTTCCCCCCACCCTGTGGACCCAATCCAGTGAGTCATCTCTCAGCCCTTCTTGTCACACTGCAGTCTTGCCAGCTGTGGACCTGGCATCAGACGGTGTTTTGGGTGCTTCCAGAATTGTGTGCTTTCCACAGGGAACAGATGGAGCCAAGGGTGGGGAGGAAGAGCATGAAGGAGTAGCCAGGGCTGTGCTAACAGGGAAGTCTCACAAAGAAGCTTTCCACTTCCACAGCCTTGAAGCAAGTTCATAGCTTTGAGAGTGACCAAACCAGCCCCAACCAGAGGCAGGGAGCTGGCTCAAATAAAGAGCCTCTGGGACGATGCAGTGGCTGGCAGTGGCACCAGCTTTGCATCCCCCTCCAGCCAAGCCCGTCAGCCTGCTGGAGGGTTTCACTGCTTACTGAGTCGGTTTTCCCCCTTGTCAGGTGGATGAATGTTCACCTCCAGGCAGTAGGCTAATTTCTGGTTTTGTTTGTGACTATGCCAAGGTTAAATCCAAAGTTCTTAGAGAGATGAGACTAAAGCAATACAGGCCTAGTGTATGAACCCATGAAAATCAACAGGAGACTCTACCAGCCTCTAGACCCTAGTCCTGTGGGGAAGGGGGAAGACAACATAATTCATGTGACACTCATGGGATGTTCAGGGAATGGCAAAGAAGCATCTTCTGGTGTCTCCCAGGAAGGTGGTCTAACCACCAGGCTAGAGGGTCATACTCCTGTTACTCCTCCACTCCACCTTCTCCACTCCTAATCCCTCCTGAAATACCTGAAATACCATTTTTTATTCTAAATATTAGACAGACCTATTTCCCATGAGTGCTCCAACCTCACGAAGGCATGATGCAACTACCAAAAACGTGAGTCCCTCTGCCGTGTACATACATGGCTTCACCATCACTGCTTTTGGCACAAAAGGAGCAGGTGTCGGTCTTCTCAACAGGCTTTTGGGATGAAAAGAGGTGCCCCAGAGCCCAGGCTGAGCTTGGGGCTGCCGTGATCTGGCCTTTGAGAGGGACACTGACACTAATGAGGTGCTGGACTTGGGCACTTGCAGTGCTTAACTTTTCAGTGTCTCCCCTTCACGCTGGATTCATCCTTCTCATCTCTCCCTGGACTGCATTTGTAGGGCAACCACATCCCCACCCTTGACCCCTGCTGCTTATTCAGCTTGGAAGGACCATGAGGTCTGTCTGTCTCTGGCTGTGTCCCCACTCTCAGATGGACAGTGGGCATGAGACCTGATGCTTGCTTTCCACCCACACCATCAGGCCAGCAAGGCATGGGCATAGCTGATCTTGGGGTGAGAGCTGATGGACTGCAGTACTTTCGCCTCAGTCAGTGCCAAATTCATTGAGGCTAAAGGAATGCATTGGGTCCCAGCTCAGCTCTCCTCCCTCCAGATTGCTCTGCAGGTCCAGATGCAGCAGCTGTTTGCTGCAGACCTTAGGGTTTGCCACACTGATGGAGGACAAGTCTGGTCTTCAGAGCAAGATGCAAACACAAGTCTGTCCAGTCTCCAAGCACAAAGAGGACTCCAGATGCTGGGACAACAGACATGTCATTAGTATGGCAGGTTACAAGGCTAAGAGAGCTCAAGCTATCCCATGTGAAAATTGCAGAGTAGGTGCCCATGGCAAGGAAGTTAAAGTAAGGTTGGATGGAGCCCTTGAAAATGATAAGAACTGAGATTTAGCTAATCTCCACTAAATCCCTGTGGGATCTGGGGGGCTGTTATTTTCTTCTTCCCTTTTTTTTTTTCTTCCTTTAAGCTTAAAAACAAAAATAAATGCTTTCTCTTCTTTTGCTCCCCCTCCTCCTGAAATCCATAATGCTATAATTAAAATGTCATAGTGAGACCACTCAATATTTATCAACAGTCGGATGCTGGCAGGTACAGTTTGGGATCCAGATCCAAAGCTAGCATAAACTGGTAGAGCTAATGGGGGTTACCTAATTTACACTAGGAAACAATTTAGCCTGAGGTTTCACATTTTCTTGTCCATCCCTGAATATATAAAGGCTGGTTCAAAACTGTGTTTTCAAGAAGTTTCCTGTGAGTATTAATTTGAACAAGAGCAATCAAAAATCCCTGATATTTCATAAAGGCTGCATAGCTGCAGTTTCCCTCTGTAGGAGAGAAGTACTGTTTCATTTGCAGCATCTGTCCTTATAAATGGAGGAATAATACTTGTCTTCATCTGTTTTATTTATCTTATTGTTGTTGTCAACCAATACTTGCAGATTGTGGCTCAGTATTTATTGTTCACCCAACCATTCCACTTAGGCAAAATGCCTCTTAATATGCTCCATAAAGAAACTTTACCCATTTGGCTCATGGTGCTGTTAATTTGCATATCATTACCATCTCATTAGATTTATGGCTCTGATCGAATACTTCCACCACCCTGTTACTCTATGCTGGAAATCTACAGGCTTTTGTTAACGCTCTGTATCTCTGAAATGCCTCTTTTCTTTCTGTTCCATTTTCCTTTATTTTTTACGTCAGAAGGCTTTGTGCAGAAAACGTATATTCAAGGCTGGAGAAGTCAGCACTGCATGCTCACAGGGACAGTAGAGATAAAAGAGTCAGGAAAGACAGACAGAAATATGTGTCTGATGATGGTGTGTGGCCCCTCTGAGTTACAATTTAGGAAAGCACCAGCCACATGTAATCTTAATCCCCAGGCCCTCATTTTTCTTTGGGGCTCAATCCTTCTTCCAGTGATGGATCACGCCAAAGGTAATATTTTTGGCTCAGGTATCCTTCAAAAAAAATAGTAATACAACAGGTCAGTGACTGCAATCTCAAAGCAAACATGTTCATGCCAGCCGAGCTTTGCAGCCAATATTCCCACTAGTGAACAGGTGCTCTTATTTAAAATATTTGTAGTCATTTAATTCTTCGTGTCTCTGGTGATCACGTACAAGTGATTCACACTGCACAGTCTGTCCCTGAAGAGCCTGCGATGATCATAATTCAAACAGATCTATTACCTTTTAGCTTTCCAAATGTAATTATAATCCAATTAATTAGGTACTCTCAGTTGATTCTGGGTTTCTTCCTCCAATTTCAGTCTATTGCCATATGAAACTAATGGCTGTGAGTCCTTAAGATCATTCGCTATTAGTGCTCATTCTTCAGTAGAGGCTAATAAAGGCAGGCAAGTATTTGATAGTCAGCCTGAGGAAGCCATCCTAGCATTTTTTTTCACATGATATTCAAACAAGTTTTGCATCCTATTTTGACTTTCTGTTATTTGATGTCATTCTCTTTTCTGTGCAAAACACTTTTCTTGGGAGTCATAATGGGTTAAGAAGAAACCAAAAAAAGGCTGTTCCATTATGCTGCATTGGTTGCTTAACAAAACAGGCTCTGTCCCCATTACCCACGCCTCAAAGAAAAAAAGCTCCAAGCTCTGCTGGAAGGGCAGCATGTGTAATATCAGGTGAGGGCATAGCAAGGCGGTAGATGGTTTCCACTGTAGCTAGAAGGAAAGAATAAGCCCTCGTCCCAGCTGGGGAGGTGACCCAATTAAGTAACACAGGGGTAAAAAAAAAGGTAAAGTATAGAAAAAAGGTATTAAAAACTTTCTTTCCTTCTTTGCTTTCTTCAGAAAAGCTTTGAGGCATCCTTGCCAAACCCCAGGATAAACCCAAACCGAAGCTCCAGGACTGCTATGTCTACAGCCATGAGGAGGTAACCTTACTCCCCAAAAGCAGGACGGTCACAAGCACCCACCGTCAGACACAGAGGGTGAACCGTCCCTGGTTAAGCTCCCTCCAGGCGCCCATCGCACCAGGTCCTGACCAAGTCCAGCAGACACCTCAGTCAGCAACTCCAGGCACTGCAGAATGGCCTTGCAGCTCGCAGAACCAGCGTTCAGCCAAAGACCAGGACAAGCAGGGTGTCTGCACGAAACCACCTCTCCATGGGCTGGCAGGGTCTAATCCTGCAGCTATGTAAATGCGCATCTGTATCCTTCTCCAGCTTCACCAAAGTGTCTGCAGTCTCTGGGCCCCTGGGAATGGGTCATCTTGCAGCATTCATGCATAAATGGTGTGTGAATATGAATGAAGGAGCCAGGTATCAGCTCAGCTTTGCCTGTGACATTGGCCAGGTCACTTTATCCGTGAAGCTGTGATCCATCTTCTCTGTTATCAGTTCTTCTCATTAGATGTGAAAAATTACCAGCACTGTGGGGCTCTGATTTTTACCTGAAGTTTCTGAAGGCTGCAAAATGGAAGTTATGAGCATTAAAATGCTCTGATTTTCATTGAGAGCTCTCAGTAAGATCACTTGTTAATCATAACACATCACGCACTGACTTCCATCCAACCACAACCTTCTGGCCACATCAGTGGTGGTCCTGGATTAAAATCATGGACATATTCCATGGTGTAGCTGTCTTTGTGAGAATAGACATACACCTGAAGATGGGAACCTTAATCATAAATCAAACCATGAGGAGCAGAGGAATAAATTTCCAAGTAAAACACTCTTTATAAAGTTATCTTCTCTTCTCTTTTCTCTTCGCTTCTCTTCCACTTTTTTCTTTTTTTCATCTCTCTTTTCTTTTCTTTCCTTTTCTTTTCTTTTCTTTTCTTTTCTTTTCTTTTCTTTTCTTTTCTTTTCTTTTCTTTTCTTTTCTCTTCTTCAAAATGCTGTGGAAAAGACCTTTAAAAAGTGGGTGGAGGAGGAGGGCAGCAAGAGATAGCTCTGAGGTACATTTCAATCTGCATGGTTCAGGAAGGAAGGAATTTTCAATCTCCTCTCTATCATTTTCGATATCATTAATCCTGAACACTCCATTTTCCATGCTCGCCCGCCCAGGCCCAGAGAGTGAGCGACACATAAAGTGACACATATTCATCACTTGGCATTCGGTGCCGTGAAGGCTGTAATATAATATTAGTGTTGTGTTATCACTGTGTCTCTCTCACCAGCCTCGGCTGCGGCGACGGTAGATGACATGAATCGATCACCTGTGACATTTTTGATTTGGTGTCACTTTCCCCATTTCTGCCATTTGTTTTGGCAGTTAAGAGGTAATTGTGTGACATTAGCATGGAAAGACTCACTTTCCCGACCCTTCTTCCCAAGCAGGAAGAGGGGGATGAATCTCTTTTGTCTTGTTCCATGGGTTCAGAGAGGCTTGCAAGAGATGCGGTATTTGCTGCAGTCTCGCTCCCAGGTGGCTCCGTACGCTTCCCTAAAGCCAGCAGGGGATGCGATGTCTGAGCCAGGGACATCTCTCCCGCGGGATGCTGCTGAGCCACTCTCCTGAAGTGGGGAGCGCAGTGGGAGAAGGTGCCATTGTAAGACACCAACAAGCTGTGGGTCCCTGCTCTGCCAGAGGTTTCCTCAGGTGACTTTGGGTATGTCACCGAGTCCTCACCGGCACTGAGACACCAACTCCCCAGGTGGCTGCTGCTTGGTGAAGCGACGCTAAGAGGATCCCCGTTCAGGTGTGGACTGGGGGCTTTGGGCACCTCTTTGCTCTGCTGGAGTCACAGGACCTCATTCCTCCAGCTGCAGACCTGTCCCGTACAAGTGATTAATAACTTTAGTAATCAGGGGAGGGAAACTCAATTAATTTGCACTGCAGCCCTGGAATAATTTCAGCAACTGGCCGTGTCTCATCCTACATGGAAACCTGATTTTCTTCTCACTTTTTTCCTGAGCAATGTTTATCTTGGGTCTGATTTGCTCCCACAGTATTTCAGTGCAAAGTGTGACATAAACAGGGATAAAGAAGACAAGAACTTGCTCCAGAGTGATGAACACCAGCACCTATCAGAGAGGTCATAAAACCCCCATCAACCAGATGTCCCAGATGGGCTGGGACAATTCTGTAATGCGGGGAAGATGGCAGAATCCACACAGAAACGTGCAAGGTGCTGTCCATCCCAGATTTTTTGAAGGATAAAGGATTTTTGTCCCTTTACCTCAAAACATGGCCTTGGCCTAACATGCTATCAATTATAAAGATGTCATTTAATATAAATACAAGTGAGAATTTGAAAAACTTAAATCCAGAAAGCATTGCACCACAGGGGTTTATCTGGCAGCTCAGGGCTCACACAAGTCAGGAAAAGCCCATATACAGGGAAAGAAAATCTTCAGTGCAGGACCTTCAGACCTACAAGTCTCCAACACCAACACACTTACGGTCGTTCCAGCACTGGCCACCTTGTCATACATACTCAGCTATGGGAAGTCAATCGCTGGCTTCTGATATGCTATAAAGTTTAAAAGAGAAAGTTAAAAGAGAAAGGCAAAAACCATCTGAGTCCTGGGAATGGACTCCTGAAAACTGAAATACGCTATGGTTGTCCCTCCAGCTTTTATTCAACCAGTTAATAGCTGGGACCACTACTATGTGATGAAATGTGCAATGGGGTGGCAATGGGAGGCTTTGCTTTGACATCTGGAGCTTCCATTCGGGTCTTTTCATCACACCGTAGGGAAGAAGCATACCTTGGTGCTGAATCAACTGGGCTGGACTCACAGCAGCACCCTTACGATGAGGGTTTTCAGAAGTTAATGCTTGGCACCGAAACCTTAAACCTTGTGCCAGCCAAACCACATGCAGGGAAGCCACAATCCCAGCCAGTAAAACAGCAGGGATCTCTGCATTTTAATGCATCTTGTCACAGCAGATAAGGTGGATGTTAATACCCGCACACTCGCTTCACCAGGGACAGGGGACCTTTCGTTAATTTAGGAAACACCCTCCCTGTTGGGAGAATTTTTTGTAATTGTCCACTGGGAGCTTCCTTATACTTCTGCTAAAGCAGCTTGTACTGGCCACCATGAGAGACAAAAACCTGCTCAGAACCAGCTGATCTGCTCCCAGCTGATGACTCTACACCGGCGTGCTCCCTGACTGCTCTCAGGGGCAAGCCGGGACCGGATCGTGGCAATTTCACACGCGGCTGCTCTTCGGCTGCCGGGGCAGAAGCTGAGGGCGAAGGCTGGAGGACATCAACTGTTCGGGCAGCCCCCCCGGCTGGGCCCCCCGCCGGGCTTTCGTGATAACCCCCCCTCTCTGCAGGTGCCTCCTGCCAGCCAGACCCGTTAACCCAGTCAGGAGACAAATTGTTCCCCGTGTCAATTTTCCATTTAAAATGCAAACTAGATTTGACAGAGTAAACTGAATAAAGATTTGGATCGGATAATCCAGTAAAAGCTAATTACTAAAACAAAATGAGACACTGAGACGCAATCTCCCTCCTCCCCTCTCTAACGAGGTTCATTTGATGAGTTCTCTGCCTCGAGTATTAGCACTTTCTATCAAGAAACACAAGCTATTAACTCCTTTTAACAATTTATGATGTTCAATAAACTGATTAGGAGCCCATGGTACATAATTTAAAACCATTTGGATGTCCTATGGCCATTAAAGAGAAAGCAATGAGTCTGAACAACCCTGCTAATTATAGGTCTTGATGACTCCTGATTAGAAATCCTAATTAGGTGTCCTAACTAAATCTTTTCTTGTTTTTAAATTTATTGTCTTCATCTCCTCACCTTGGTTATGAGATGATTTTAGGAAAGTTATAAACAGACCTTCTCTAAACTAAAAATTCATTAGCCAAATGGACTGAGGTTCACAGCATCACCAATACAAAATGCCTTAACACAAGCTACTAAATACTCTGAGTTTGATTTTATTCTGAAGTCTGAAACTAGTTAGAGTTTGGTGGGCTGGCTTTCTTTCATCTGTCTCTTATTCTCCAATTTATTGCATATTATTGAAAAGCCCCCAAAATGAAATGTCAAAAATTGCTTTTCACTCCCCTGTTTTTCATCCAAATTTGAAGTTCCCCAGAGTGTTAAAATAAAAAATGAAGGTAAAAATTTCTCATCTTCAGTATTGGTTGAAACTACAAACATTTTCTGATTTCTTCTTTTTTTCCTTGAAAACTTGATTTTTTTTTTTTTTACAGGCTATTTTCATTGTTGATTCAAAATCTATCCTTTTTCTTATTAATTTTTTAATCAGTTCCACTATGATAACATTATTTGAAAACCTAAAATCAAAGGTGTATTTCTGATGCAAAGTTTAGGAATAACAGCAATCTGGATTTGACAGCTCGGTTTTCATGTCCAGCCTCTCTGACCCCAATTTTGTGCAATGGAGTGATCTGCAGGGAAGGAGGCACAAGTGGAAAGATGAGCTTGTGCAAACAGAGATATGATGTGGAAGGATGCCCTAAGAGCAGTTCAAAAATGGTTTCATTCTTACACAAAGTCCTGCTCCAACCTGTTTTTCCAGGATCGTCATGGTATCGGTCTGGGCAAACAGAAAGTCTGTGCCACCAAGAAGGGAAAGGCAGAGAACCCAACCTCCTTTGGAAAGGTTCATTAATCCTCTTCCCTCCTGAAAGTCTGTCCCTCATTTCTGCTCTAAATTCATTTGATTCATCTTCTAACTCTTGGGCTTTGTTCAGCTTTTGACTGCTAGATTAAAAAGCTGTCTGCTACCAGAATTCTGCTTCCTGGGAAGGTATTTATAGATGAAAATCAACTCACCATTTAACCTTCTCTATGTTAACTCAAATAGATGAGATTAAACTAGTGCTTGGCCAGGAACACTTTGATGCAATAGCAGAATGATGAGTATGGGTGACACTACCCTCCCCCTTGGCATTCAAGAGCTGATCTGTCCAGAGGCTTTCCCTAAAATCCCAAACTATGGAGCTCCAAAGTTAAAGCAACAGGAACACCAATGGTTTTCCAACAACCAGAAAATACCAAGGGTACATCAACAATGTCAGCAAACCTGGGAGCTGGATCCCAGTCCCATCTCCATGCATGCTTCTCATCCACCCTGTGCAAACACAGTGTGGGACCAGGGATGGGTTTTGCCCATCTTGCTGGGGTGGAGAAGCCCAAATTTAGCACAGCTGAGGTGCTCTTGCTCAGGTGACCTGGAGGAACTAAGCCAAGACAGGGCTTGCCACCTAATAGCCCAGAGCCCAACGAGATACCCTGTGCTCAGCTCCTAAAACAATACTGAAGCTTTACATGGTTTGATAAATATTGGACAATAGCACAACAAACATGAGATGGCAGCTTAGCTAGAGTGGTCATTTTCTTTAATTTCTGGCAAGCAGCCTGTTGACTGTAGGCACAGATAGATACAAATGTTCATGGAAAGACCTTACAGAACCCCTGTCAGTGTAAATATGACAGCCTTATGGAAAAGCATAGATCCATCCTCTGTGAAAACTGTTGACTGATCAACAATTTTTGCAGTTACGGAAAATTTTGCGCTTACACTTGCATTTTTTAAGCAATTGACAGCTGACAAAGAAGCAAAGGTTTTTACTGTAAGAATAAAAATTAAAAAAAGGGGGGTAAGTATTTGGGGTTTGAAAAGAAAAAAGAAAGGGGGGGCGAATCCAAAAGAGCCATTTGGGGGAGGAAATAGCTGTGATGAAAAGTTATCTGACACTTACAGAAATTTCGGATCAAATGTACTCAACTCCTGACAAATATTTGTTTGTAAGTGGGACAAAGCATGGGCTAGAAAGGAGATAACCCCTGACATCCTTCTATTGAACTGAACCGGACCCTCTTGCACAGGTCTGGTTCAGGGATAGTGTTATTTCCCGCAGGTGTTAACCCAGCCGGTGAGTGCTGAGATCTTGCCGCCTCTCTTGCCTGCTCTTTGGAGGAATAGCCCAGTATCTTGTCTTCTGCACCTGCTTCATCAGTAGCCCATGTAATGATGCCAGGAAGGGTTTCTTGCACTGTCAGATAGCCCCAAACCCACTCTTATTCAGCAAATGTTACACCTGTCTACAGGAAGGACAAGTACTGTTCGTAAAAACTATATTTGGAGGTCAGGTTTGGCTTAACTTCAGTGGAAATATCACAGAAACACAACAAAAAATGAAAGTTATAAAAATGCCTGTCCAAACAATCCCACTCCCACTGAATCCACCGCTGGCTTGCAGCTGCCCCGAGAAGGGTCTCCTAGGACAGCCTGCCTGACACTGCCTGCAGACCAGGCATGCTGTGAGCCACCCCATCTCCTTTCCAAATCGCTGTGGTACTCCTCACGGATCCACATCTCATGGTAAGGGGCAGTGGCTTGTACCTGGTGCCGACCAGTAGAATGGCCACCCCAAATGCAGCCCAGGAGAAAGCTGGTCAGAGCCAAAGGCCTGTCATTTGTGTTGGTTTGGCATGCTAGCCAACAGCGTCTCCATCCCTGACTTGGAAATATCAACGCAACATGACTGGGAAGGCAAAATCTTCTTTTAGGATATGATGTTCCATCCTGTACAAAGCCATCACGTGAATTTTAATCTGAAGCTTTGTCCTTTAGTTGTGTTTGCCATGAATTTCACTTTCAGTAATACTTAGCATGCAAAACATAGGTGTTATCAGCATGATCTCTTTTTTGGGTGATCCACAGGGGAATACTTCACCTTTGCCTATTTTTAATACCCAACAGAAAGAGGCTGCCTTTCTTCCAGTGAGCTGAGCTGTTCATTTGTTATCTCAATCTGGGATTTAGCAGGATTCAAAGCTGATTAGGTTAGAAAGCATATGGTGATGAAAGACATTTTATGTAATGGGTTTACATGTCCCATTTGGTAAACAAGCAACCACACTATTCACTCTGAAGAGTTAAAATTTTTCATGCTTATTATTTTTAGAGTCAAATTTTGCCACTGTGGGATATCTTTCCCCCCAAGGTGTTCATGCTGTAGGATTCTGGCCAATGGGTCTCTTCAGGCGAATCAGCATCAATGACATTTCCCTTTCTCTGGTAAAGAGAAACGAAAGAGCTTCATTGGGAACAATGGCCAGTTGTGAATGACTGAAGTGAAATGTTCCTCTCTTCCCCTTTTTTCAATTTATTAAGCAGGTTGGCAAAACTGATATGATTTCCTACTACTCAGGTCCCTCCAAACCCATACTTTCTCAGAGAAAAAAACAACCCAAACAACAAACAAGCAAAATCTCTCTTGATTTAGATTCTAGACTTAATATTGCAACAGAAATAATTCAGTATTGATAGGATATTTAGTCCTCTAAATCATCTATATGATGAAATCCCTTACAACCAATAAGGCTGGGGGCATATTACTAAAACAATCCTCTTCCTTAGTGCCTAGTCTTGTCCTTTAACAGGTGTGGGTCTAATTTTTGTTCTCTAAAAAAAACCAGGGTCAAGGTGACGAGCGCAGAATCACTGAGATGTGTGTGGAACAATTGCTCTTTCAGACACATGATTTATGAAGTATCTGACTAATGTGGTCATGGGAGCCCGAAAGGAAGGTGAGGAAGCTGGTTAAGAAGCACTTAGTTGCCCTCTCCAGGCCCACATTTGCATCCCATACCCACAGTAGCATTCATCTCGCTTGATGGTAGCTGTTTACAATTTAGGCATTTCATTTAAGCTGGTAGTCGAAGTTCCTGCTCAATTCAGTGGGGAAATCAGCACCTGCAGATGATGATTCACCCCTCCTCTACCAGACATCATCGCCACCAGATACCCTATCCCTTGGTCATAGGAGATGCCTAGACACCTCATTTCTAAATAGTTAAATGAGATGAATCCCCAAGCATCCAATTAACCTATATAGATCCCCTGGCCCAAACACATCTGACTTTCACATTTACATGCAGCTCAGCTCACCGTGGTATATCTGAACAGCCTGGTGGGACAGGAGAAGAGCAGGGCTGACCTCACACCAGGAGCTTCTTTGCCTCTCACCCAGCCTTCTAACACACCTCCAAGGCCAGGTACCATCTCATCCCACCCGTTCAGGCCTGGCCAAATGACAGGGCTGTCCCAGCCTTCCTACCAGTCGCTGGGATGGTGCCAGCATGGAGGAACTGACTGTTTCTGCCAGGTACCAAAATGACCAGCTAACACCCTTTACCTCTGATTTAGGGGAAAATTGCCCCCGCTATAGCTGCTACAAAACAGGAATAATGGCCTTTAAATGGCAATCAGAGGTGACCTCTCTCTCCTTGGAAAACGGCCACTGGTTTTAATTAGACTCTCAGGGCGCTACCCTGACATCCCGGCCCCAAACCCTACCACTGCCATGAGTACAATACAAAGCAAGATCTAAGCAGGCCCCATTCTCTGCATGCAGCTCAACAGCTCTCCCTATTATATTCTTCATCTCCAACAAGTTCTGATTTTTTTGACGTACCTAAGATGAATATTCAAGGTTTTAGCCCAATTTACATATCTGTAATCCGGCAGTGAGAATAAAAGGTTGTCAGGCAAAATAAATGTGTGTCTCAAGGTCAGACCTGGTTGAAACCGATAATGGTGCTTAACAGCCTATGCCATGCCTCCGCAATGATCAGCATTGCTCTAATTGACAAATTAGCTGTCCATATGGGCTCAGAGGCAATCATACATCCATAAATCCCAATAAATACAAACATAATCTGATCTAAGTTGGATCAGCCAAATAAGTTAAAGCTAGATTTAACACCTTAAAGGATTGCATTTAAGGAAAATCACTGTTAGACAAGATTCCGGAGTGCCGGAACCATATGGTCAGAACGGAGGCCACCAGGGCTTGTCCCTTGTCCCTACCCTGGCTCCCCTCATCTCCTGGCCGGGCTGCGTGGGACTGCAGCCACGGGCCAGCCTGTGCAGGCCAGGGGGCTGATGCGGTGTGGGTCCTGCCCCCAGCAATTTGCATGGGAGGTCGCTATTGGGCAGGAGAAGAGCTGGCTCTGGATTGGCTGTTGCTCCACCAGTGGGCAGGCAGTGGCCAGGAGTGGGTGGAGCCTCATCTTGCCGCGGGCAGCTGTTGGTAGGGTGTTAAACGAGGGGAGCAGCGAAGCGAGGTGAACCTCGAGATTGTCCGCCTTCCTGTCATTGTTCCCTCCTGCCCTCAACCAGGTGGGGCTGTGCTGCCGCTGCAACGGTCTCCGAGGGACGCCCATGGAAGCTCTGTTGCTGTAGTCACGCCTTTCCGTGATTTCCTGAAAAAGAGATCGATACAATCAGCCAATCTCTGCGTGTGTACTCATCTGTCTTCTTCTCAGCTCCTTCCCTGCTTTTCTTCCCCCAAATCTCTTCTGAATCCATTGGCAATGTCAACCACATTGAAAAGAGGTCTCCAAGAGGTGCTTTTCCTAGACAGCTGGGAAGTTTCTGCAAGTTTCTGGAAAACAGGTAGCCTGGTAGAGCAGAAAGACCTTGGCAGTTCTTGCAGGAGAGAGAGGTTGGGACCTCATTAAACATCCCAGACCCCACACAGGTGAGTGGCATTGCAGCAATCTCACTTTCTAAACAAGCTTCTCAGTTCATGGTGTAACAGGGGTTCCCTAGGACTATTAGGTCCAGGCAGATTCCTAAAGCCCCATCCAGGTCTCTACCCTGGAAGAAGCAAGGCTGCTGGTTACCCTTTGGTAGGACCAAAATGTGTGGTCCCCCTGCAAGCTGAGGATCCCACTGAAGGCATTCAGAAGAACAGCAAACCCTTCATGGTAACAACACCTCTCTGCATACTTACCCTGGCTGTTCTTTTAGAACCAGTTTGGCTTTACCCAAGGATGTCATCAAAGGCCCCCAGGTCTTTGTCGCTATGGCTCTCCCACTCAGGATGGCCTCCTAGTGCTGTCTAGGGCCCTGAAGTGCTGAGGTCTTGTTCATAGCCCAGAGGCTTCGAGGGTCTGGTCTCAAGGTCAAGATGGAAGGGTGGACCTTGAATTATCCCAGCAACTGGGAAGGGTGTAGTAGGCTGTAACTGGGTTGGCCTTATCTTAGACACCTCTCAGTGGGGAGAAGGATGGATATTAAAGACAACAGTTCCCCGACTTGGGTAGGAACTGTCGATGTCCAGGGTACAATACACAGGTTGAAATCTCAGACCTTCCCCAGGCCAGATTCAGCTCAAGTCAGCTTCAGCAAAAGGAGAATAGCCCCTACTGCCTCCTTCCCCTGCTCCTGTGGGCATTTCCTGCCAGACTGTCCCCTCTCTCATGGGACAAGAAAAACTTTGACATTGACTGCTTTGCAGACTTTGGAGCCATGGTAGAGATCAGAACTCCAGGAGGTGGAATGGGAGGTGGGAACGTAGAAACATTGATCAAAATGAAAAATAGTGAACAGCAGGAGACAGAAGGTTCATGTCTGTAAGTCCCTCCTTCAATAAGTCCTGCTTAAATAGCCTTAGGGGTTGAACTTCTTGGTGTCAACCTCCTGACTTCAATTGACTTTGGATCGAGTTCTGAATTAAGCAGTAAATCACAATGCTCATCCTAGGCACTGGATGGGAGATAAAATAGTTAGACAGTGATTTATGAGAGATTTGACCCAGGGCCAGTGTGCTCACCTTGAAATATAGCCTTCATCCTTCTGGATTGTCAACATGTGAAAAGAAACTGAAGTCTCCAGCTTTGCTGCCAGAACTGTTCTTCAGAGGACTTTAGCAGCAAAAAGGGGTTATTAGAAACATTTGTAGACTGGTGCAGCAAGTTTTGGAGGTTCTTTTTGGCTCTGTTGTGGTTGTCCTCAAAAGACTGCCAACTGTTCAATGGGTTGAGTGGCAATTTACTCCTTCACTCTGCTACCCCATCTCTCACGTGCTCACAAACACCACTGCATGTTACCCACACACTAAATGCATCAAGGTCTATGCTATTTCAGGTGTGAATTCAAATGATTGCACCATTTTTTACACAATTTCTCATTTAGGTGTCTGGATTACAAGCTCACTATTTAAGCATTTCAAAGAGATGGAAGCAAAATTATGTAAAATTCAGGGGGATTCTTGGTATTCCTTGTGCTCATACACTCCTGGGAAGACATCTGAAATGGCACTTGTATCTCTACAAAGTGGCAGAAGCTCAGAAACAGCAAATAAGGGATGTTTGTTCACTGTCTCTTCCAGTACAAGAAGTAGACATAACCTAATGACACTAAAAAAAGGTGATCCAAACCAAACACAAGCGGAGCTTGTAAATACATTATGATATTGCTCAATAAGTGATATTTTGGATGTTAAGAGTTTATGTCGCTTCAAAAGGCAACAGAAAAAATTCATGTAAGAAAAACCACCAAGAGATATTCTGTTCCAAGATACCACCACTGGCTCTCTAGGACTGAACAGCAAAGTGCCAGAGGCTAGAGAGTATTCTGGGAAAGCGTCCCCTATTCTTCCCTATACTGTCCCTTTTGGGCACTTTCAGAAATAGGAACAATATTGTTTCCAGCAGACGTTTGGCCTGGCCCTGCATGGCTATTCTTGTGGACTTAGGTCTTTTTGTTCCTGTGGAAATACTACAATGTGGTTGTTCTGTTGAGGTCCATTTGGTCCATTCGTTGACAAAAAGCATCCTCATACGCTTCCAAGGTATCTGCATGCATGGCCTTCTCTTGGATACAGTCATAACTCAACAGCTGCTATTGGGTAACCCCGTCGCTCTCTTCTGTTGCTTACTGCTTGCATCCAATAGGGTCAGTCTGGTGCAGCAGCTTTCTATATTTTGCGATTAGATTAAGGGATTATTGATGATGATTCCCTAAGCAAACACAGACCGCAGCTCTCCTAGCAACAGGCTGATAAACCTTGGTTCCATGTTTTAATTCCTCAAATTCCATTAAAAGACATTCTTACAGTTTAAGGCATAATATGTTTGTTTTTCCAGCCCTAATGAGGATTATTAAGCCATGGGTATGCGGTAACTATGCTTGGCATTAGCATCCTTTATATATACTCTTCTGGGCTCTCTATCACAAATTTCCTACCCTTTAGATCTTTCAGTCTAAAACAGAAACACAAAGATAAGAAAAGAAAGAATAAATCTGTGTGTGTATGTGCAGGCACATATAAAGCTCTTTTCCCTAACCTAATCTTTTTTCTCTGTTTCCATGTGTGGAAGATTCATTGTCAGATGGAGTTCGAAGGCCTAATCTATGACTCCCATTGACAAAAATGGGCTTTAGCTGAGACTGGCTGAGAAGACAAAGAAAGGGAGATCTGCAATTGATGGGGTGGAAGATGAGAACAGAAAAAGTAGCCAAGAGACATATGGCAAGAGCACAAAGAGACACACAGAGACAAGACAAAGCTACAGGGTTTAAGCAAGGCTTCAAGCTTGCCTATCATACACATCTCTTATGAAATGACCCATTTAAATTACCCATTAGCTAATCCTCCCGGCCACTTTCAGGCTTTCAGTGAGCATTAGGGCAGAAGCATTGAATGGAAAGATGTGAAGTCTGGGCCTCAGCCCAGGTACAAATCTCCCTTAAGTCGGATCAGTCTCAGGTTTAACTGAGAGCCTTTGGAGCACTATGAATATTTTTGCTGTTGCAGGAAGACTTTAGGAAACAACACTGGAAACATCCTCACGGCAGAAGGGCTCCAAGTCCTTTAATACCATGAGGGGACCCGCTACGATCTGTAGGCAAACACGGGCTAAAAACCAGAGCCAGGCATACCAGCCTTCTGTTGTTCTGGCTGCTTTGAAGAGCTGCCAACTACAGCAAAAGAAAATGGCAGATGCCATGGTGTCACAGCTATGATGGGGAAAATGTCCTCTGCCGTGGTGTCAGAGCTATGGTTGGGAAAACGTCCTCCAACAACAACTGGAGGCACCTCTTCACAAAGGATGGGTTTGCTACGAGAGCAGATTTCATTTGGTAGCTGTCAAACTCATTCATAAAGTGCTTCAGTTCAGTCAGTCCCATCCCTAGGCTCACGTGAACTACAAATCCAGGTCCCTGTGAGCAAGCAAGAGCGGACAAAAGCTGGGTCTACATTGAGCCTGGCTGCAGGTGCAGCAAACACTGAAGGATCTCCTGGCACAAGGAGAGGGGATGGGACTCTTCCACGTCTTCTGCAGGAAAACCTTTGTCAGGGCCAGTCCTCAGCACACCAGGGGGATCATGGCCACCAGCCTGGGGTGCTCACTGCAAACACACCCGGTGGGACAAAGATTTCATTGTAGGACATCTATATTTCCATGTTATGGCTTCTGTTTTTCTATTCTGACCACTGAGTTCATGGGGAGGGGGCAAGGGAGGAGGGCTAGGAGAGGAAAAATAAAGCCCATAGGGACTGTAAGTAATAAAAGGCTGCAGCAGATTTGTCACACTATTTCATTTCTTATTAAATTGAATGGTCTCAGTAGAGAGGGACATAAAAGAAACCACAGATTCAAATACCTCTGAACTCCAGAAATACTTGGAGATAGCTCTAATTCTTCATTTATCAATATTATATCTACTAAGGGAAGAGACATATATTTTAATTCGCATCCCCAATTGGTTTTTCAATATGTTAAACAAACAGAACTGCTCCAAATCAGTTTTGATTTTCTACATCTATCATTCATGTTGTCCCTATTAATTCTATTTAAAAAATAAAATCCACCAGAATAAATACTTTATTACAACTTTTTTGGCCTATGAACATTAAAACCTGTAGGTGCTAGAGCTCGCCATGCAGCACAGCTGTACTGATCCTCAAGGTTATGTGTATTTTTTGTGATAGAAGGCAAGAGTTTAACTAAAATGAGTAAGAATTAGAAATAGAGGAAATTCAGAGGCTTTTTTACATTAAACTCAAAGCCTTTCCCAGAGCTGAGTGTTTCAGGTCAGCTGGAATTTGCCTGAACTCATTTCTGGATTTGAAAGTGATCTTAGAAACCAAAGCCTAAGTGGGGAATGATTTACCAAAGAAATAGTCACTTCTGTGCAATATTCTTAGTAATAAAAAGAACTATTTTCTTTTCTTTTTAAAATGCCATTAGAAGTCAGATTTCTTATTACCCGTAGTTCCTCCGTGCCCCACGATCAACCCCATAAACCCAGCTGTGTTTACAGCCTGCAATATATTGCTGCATGAGAACCCAGAGTGCAGCTCATTGCAAAAAAAGGTTGACATTTCCTAAAAACAAGACTGATAGTCCTGTGCAAGGTAGCTGAGCTTGGGCAAGTGAAATTCAAAAAGTAAAACCATACAAAAAATCCACAAAACCTGAAAAGCAAAAGAGGTAATGAAAGCCCTACAAAAAAACATGAAAAACTCTACAGGATTCTCAAAAACAGTCTCTTTCAATGATCATCACATTGGTACTAACAGTAATTTGCAAAAACCTTTTTCCACCTGACTTTTGTGCATTCAGAGAGATGTTTTCACTTCACGAGGTGTTGGGCAAATAAATAGACCTGATCCTGACTCCAGGTGAGTCATTTGAACTGGGAGCAGGTGGAACTGTAGGCAGATGCTCAGCGGATGTGACCAATTGCCCTTCTCTTCAGAAGCAAATAAACAAAGTTTCCTTTATTTACTCAAGGTTTTAAATGAAAGCTTGATTTTCATGGCACCGCTTTTGAAAAGAAAAGCTTCTGAAAGATTTTATTTTTCTACAGGAAAGCACAAGGAATGTGCTTATTTAGCTGAGATAAAATGATAATTCCTAAGAAATCATTGTGGATTAGGGAGCGAAGCGATTAGAGAGAGAGAGATGGTATATTTATGAATGTGTGCATAGCCCTGCTGGTTAAAGGGGTATTAATCCCTCTTAGTCTGCAAAAGGACCTTCAGACTGCTCAAGCAAGCAGGGCTTAGGCACTGCAAGCTTCCTAGAAAGTCCTAAATCTTCACATTAGCTCCCTGCGTTTCCTCATCTTAAAGTCTAAGCCGTTTTCTAAAGGATACTTCCATAAACAAGCCCCCTCAGAATCTGCAAGGATTTGGAAATCCGGATTGGTGAAATTTTTTAAATCCAAGGTCCAAGTGGATAGAAGAAGATTAGGTTGCACTTAAAAAGGCCACCTTTAAAGAGACAGCACTGTCCTAGATCATTATTTAGGCTGAACTGAAAAAGAAAAAGAGAGGGGAAAGAAAAGAAGACAAAAAAAGGAGAGAAAAGGAAAAAGTGTTGCATCTGAGATCCAGCTGACTCAGTGTCCTACATGGTTCAAGAGCCTTTCAGGGGGGAGAAAATGTGTGTCTGTCTGCCAAAAACAACACCACATTTCTTGTACAGTATTCAGGTTACTTGTGACTGCTCCACCAGCCCTTCCCCATGGGGTTCAGCAGGACTCCCTGTCCTTGTTTTTGTGAGGTGTCACTAGTTGCTACCAAATTGCGTCTGGGTTTCTCCGCCGATGGTGTACAGTGTGCATGGCAGGAATAGCAGTTCACATTTGCAAATTGTTATAAGGTTCCTCAGGGAAATTGAGGGCATCCTACAAGGAGATCTTGAGTCATTTTCAGTAGACTTCACCTTGTTCCTGAGAGACTCATGATGTCCTCCCTCCTCTCCCTCTTATCACCATAAAAGCGATTGCAGCCACAGGCTCTGCTGCAAAGGAGGAGAGACAGTGAATCTACACAGGAGCCAAGTTCAGCAGAAGACAATGAACCCTGGCTCACTCTTCTCACTCTCCAGGACTGACGTCCACCTGATCTCTAGCAGATTTAACTAATGGTCCTGGCTATTCCACCAGAACAGCCAAAGAGCAGCGAAGCCCTTGCTTACCTGCCCACTTTGCCTTAACCAGGGAAAAAAGCAGGTATTGAGGGGGAGAGGAAACAGATTACACGTGATGATGGCTACAGAGAAGCAGAAATGATACTTGACAGCACTTTGTGGTCCTGGCCCAGTCCTAACCATGGTTATATTTAGGAATATATAGATAATCTTCTTTTAACTAAAAAGTATCATGACACCAAAAATGGAGAGAGACAGGGCTTTTCAACCTGCCCACAGAGTTCAGAGGTGCTTAGAGTGCTGACAGAAAACACAGCTCTGGGTATTGTTTCCTTTCTCTGTGCAGTTGGTTAAGGTGAATCGTATGGGCCACTTCAGAAGATGCTCCGAAGTTGACAGTTTGGCAATGGAAAGCATGTGACACCTTGAGTCTATAGTGCTGTCAGTGTCTCTAAAACTAGCAATAGCTCAACACATGATGGAATGTGTGATTAGTATGTGACGAGACCTCAAAGTGGGAAGATTGACAGTAAATCCAGTAGAAAAAGTCTTGCGGATGCCTCTGTAAGGGGTGAGGAAGGTCTTGGAGGTCTTTGGAGCTCTGCTTCATAACATGACCTGACTGCAGTCAGTTGTCTTCAAGCCAAACACACATGGGGTGAGATCTGGAAAAAGAGCAGTACATCTGCCCCTGCACGGAGTAGTTGAGTAGTCACGGAGCAAAGCTTGAGGATGGTAAAACAACACAGTACATTACACTTCACAGTATGACACCTCCTTAGCTGTTCTCACGTTTCAACAGGCTCGTGAGACGAGTGGTGAGAGTCCACTGCCCACCTGAGAGCGGCTATGGCATGGGTGATTCCCAGAGGGAGAATTTTTTTTTCCAGTCTTGCTTCAGACTGCCTGGGCAATATGCTTCTCTTTCAGCCCAAGGTTGAAAGGCCTGGTTTTGTTCACCAACTTCATAACAGCTTTCTTGTTGCTTGTGAATGTATACTGGGACATCACAGGACATTGCTAAGGATTAAATACGCTCCTCCATCCACAACCTTCCTCAGTTGTCATTTCTACTGTCTCTTCCTATTGGTTTCTGTCCTGGCTTTACATTTAATTTGCTCTCCCCTTCTTAAAGTACATTGATAATACTTATAAATTATATACCTCTAAGGTTTTTAAGCCCCCCCCCCCCCCTTTTGAGATGTATTCTGCTTGTTATGAGCTTTATGTGGAGTCCACATGTGACATATCGAAAGAGTAAAAGACAAATTTAATGTCTGTGAAGACAATACAGCCCCTCCTCCATTGAAGCAGAATAACACAACATATGAAATGAGATTGTTTAGCATATTTGTGACTCTTTTAATTAGGAAGATTAATGGATTTGTTGTGAAGACTAGAGAAAGGGATTCAGAAGGCTTCAGTTCATTTTCTAGCTTGGCTATAGGGTCTCTGTGGGATCCCGGAATTATCCATGACCTGTTCTGTGCCCCAAATTCAGAATGAGGATGGCAGTTTTCTTTCCTCCCATTTTTGGGAATCACTGTAAAGGCTGAGCTTTCTAAGACAGCAGTCTATCTACATGCGCAGCCCCAAGCACAGCCAGGGCTGTGACATCCCCCAGCACTTTGCACTACTGAGCACAGATGAGCGATCATCACCTACCAGCTCTCTCAATGTCCAGGGATGATTTATAATCATGTCTCCTTCCTTTCCCCAATGAACAGATCCTGAGAGGTCCCATCCTGCTTGCAGATCCCCTGCTTTAAAAAGGACTCTTTGTAGGACTAGGATTTTGTGAGTTTAAGCCCTGACACCTCCTTCCCACAGAAAAATTTGCAGAGCCGTGAAATCTTTAAAGTATTCCAACAAGTCTGGTATCACTTTACAGACTAATGCTAATGAGATCATAAGCAATTGACCAGAAACAAATAAATAATTCAAAATCTACTGCAAGTGTGAAAAGTATTTAAATGCTATTGATAAACTAATCTACAGACTCCATTAGCAATTCAGTCACACAGCACCTGTATTGATCAGCGAATTTAAGCACACGCACAAAAACAAACCCCAAAAATACAGCAAGCAAAAGCTAGCTTGTTTAGCAGTGCTTTAGCAAGAAACTTCATTAACGTTTGGGAGTTTACTGTGTCATTTGCTCTGGGAGTTTTCTTGCCTTGCTGTTTCATAGGCTGTAGCAAGAGCCTGAATGCTCTATCTATGGAGTAGTTTTAACAAAGCTTATACATTTATCTGTAATATGGATTTAAAATCATTCGGTCATTGCTCCTTTTTAAGGCACCTACACATTGCTGAATTGGCTAATGCCACACGTCTACCCTCCAAAGTCTGCTTTTGGGCTACAGACAGTGTTGCTTCCTGTTGTCCTGGCTTGTTCAGCCTTTTCCCTCACTGCTGGAAGTGTAACACGTTGAATTTCCTGCTAAAATACCTTTGTGGCTTATACATATAGCTGATGCTCGTGCCGTGGACCTACAGCATCAGCGTGGACTTGGGTGGTGCTGGGGCAGGTCTGTGTATAGATGGACTCTGCAGGCTGTGGCTGCAGACGAAGCCCTTAGGAAGGGCTCAGCAGATCGGGCGCATCCACGTGGAGCTGCTCAGGGAACCAAACTTCTTCCATCTGCCGCAGGTAGCTCGAAATGTCCCATTTGGCGTGTCATGCCTTGCGTACCCCTCCGCATCCTAGCAGGTAGCCCTGCACCTCCGGCACCCGGCCTTGCCCGGCCCCGGGTCCCTCATTTTCAGCCCTTCCCGGCCACGAGACAGAGCGAGACCGTCACTTTGCCGCCCCGGAGGAGGTGAGGGCTGGCGGCCTGTTGATACAGCAGTGGGGCAGAGGTGGGGGCTGAACAAAGAGCAGCCCTTTCAATGGAGGGTTTGGTTTTTTGGTTTTTTTTTTTTCTTTCCTAATTGCTTAACGCACCGATCTCTTTAACTCAAGGAGCGTTTTGCAGCATCGGCTTCATTCCTGAAGACATTGTTGAAGGCTGGAAAAAAGCATCGGGTTCAGCAGTGGTCCTGACAGATGATATTTGCAGCTAGGCCTCCGTCTCCTCAATCCACCCTTAGGCTCAGCCAGACCTGCCAAAGCTCCCTTCTTTGCTCTTTCCCGCTGTCACCCAGCAGCCTGCATCAGGGCAATTACCAAAACAAATCAATCTTCTCTTGACAGTTCATTTACACTGAATTAATTTGGAATTAGAAACTGTTATTGCAATTGGCAGCTCCTGATATTCCCAATACAACGCAGCATCTGCAGGGAAAACAACTCTAGACCCCGGCGTTCGAATTAAAAAGGACAGCTCTTCCTGATTGAGATATAAAACCAGAAAGGATTTTTTTTGCTCCAAGTTCTCGTTAGTATTAGGCTGCTGGCAGCAAATCCGGACCTGCAGTGTCCTAAATAAAACTTTCCTTATGGTGGTACGTTTCTTTCTCCCTTAGAGCAGTATTTGTAATACCGCTGCATAGGGACAAGACACCTGAGTCTTAATTTACACCTTTTATATCATGTTGGAGCCCACAGTGCAGGGGCACGTTGCAAGAGGCAGTCTAAGCAATCTTGTGCCCATTTCACAGGTAAGGAAATTGGGACATGGAGAGGTTGAGAGGTTAACTTGCCTGATCCAGTTTTCCCCTCTGAAGCCCGCAGTCTGAGCTGCTCCCATCAACAAAATGTCCTGCTTTTCTTCCTAAAAAAAAAACAACAAACAAAACAAAACACCAAAAAACCCCACCCCAAAACCCATTTTGTAAAATTTAAGCTTTCTAGTAAACATTTCAGAGTCCTAACGTTCATCACACAACATCACATGCCTTGTTACACCCCCTCAATGTAATTATTTACACCCCTGTCTGAGGGGATTTGACCTTATGTCTCTCACCTCCAAGCACCTATGTATTCAGCTCTAGCATAACTTTAATTCTAGGATTTTCTTTAACTTTTAGTCAGCCCTGAAGTGTTCAGGCAGTTGGACTAGATGATCATTGTAGGTCCTTTCCAACTGAAATATTCTGTTCTGTTCTGTTCTATTCTATTCTATGCTATCCTATAGGACTTCTTAAAATTGTTTACCAATTCACTGGGCCAGAGGAAAGACACACACACAAATACAGGGCATAAAAGATGCTAGCTGTGAGGTCTTCTACCACCATCTTTGATCCCTACCACCATCACCATTGTGTTTTGTTCAGGGCATTGGGAGTCCTTATTAGATGGACATCATGAGTAAGCGTCATGGTTTAACCCCAGCCAGCAACTAAGCACCACGCAGCTGCTCACTCAGTCCCGCCACCCAGTGGGATGGGGGAGAAAATCAGAAGGAAAAAGGTAAAACTCGTGGGTTGAGATCAGAACAGTTTAATAGAACAGAAAGGAAGGAACTAAAAATGATAATAATAACAATAATAAAATGACAATAATAATAAAAGGATTGGTATATACAAAACAAGTGATGCACAATGCAATTGCTCACCACTCGCTGACCAACGCCCAGTTAGTCCCCAAGCAGTGATCCCCTCCCCAGGCCAACTCCCCCCAGTTTATATACTGAGCATGACATCACATGGTATGGAATACCCCTCTGGCCAGTTTGGGTCAGCTGCCCTGGCTGTGTCCCCTCCCAACTCCTTGTGCCCCTCCAGCCTTCTTGCTGGCTGGGCACCAGAAGCTGAAAAATCCTTGACTTTAGACTAAACATTACTTAGCAACAACTGAAAACATCAGTGTGTTATCAACATTCTTCTCATACTGAATCCAAAACACAGCACTATACCAGCTACTAGAAAGAAAATTAACTCTATCCCAACCAAAACCAGGACAGTAAGGTAGGCTGAGAAACATCTCTGGGACCTGAAAAGGGGCACTGAGCTGCTCAGCCAAGGCACGATGGGGGTGCTCCCAGGAGGCCCTGCAACACATCTTTCCAGCACCTGGGAATTTTAGCATTGCAAACCAGCACACCAAAAAGATTTAAGGAGCATCCAGGGTCAAGCAGGAGCTGTGTGGTGGTTTGGAGGCTTTACAGCTGGACTGAAGGGCTTAACATGGTAATTGTGAACCTACGTCCCTTCGTGGGTCTAATCCCTGATCTGTTTCCTGCTCCACCTTTGCTAGGGCAGGGCATGCACCAGATTTCTTGGTTTCAGGGGGTTATTCTGTAATTCTGGTATGTCCCTCTGCTCTGAAACAGAGCTGGAAAGTCTCCCCATGAAGGGAAAGGAGGAGGAAAAACAACTGTGTGGGTCTTAATATGTTGGTTCCCGCTGCCTTCTGTTGCCCCATCCCACAGCACCCAAGGTGCATGGGATGTATCTGCAACAAATACCCAGGACCTACAGCCAGTTCTTGCACAAAAATCTGTGCTGTACCCCCATAGTTCCTTCACCCTGTCAATCATGGGCTTGTAAAGCGGGAGCCATAGATCATCAGCATCCTCTCTCTGCAAATTAAACATACCTAAGTGTATCCCTGGTAGAATTCCATTTTATCATTCTTGCTAGCTGCTACAGAAGTGTCCATGGTGAATTCCTGTGCCTTGCCTGGATTCCTTCTGATCTTTCTACAACATAAAATGAAATGAAATGAAACAAAACAAAATTTCAAATTAAACTATCTGGTGCTGAGACCTACTCATTTTTATGGGAATGAGGTACAAGAGCAGGCAAGCAGAATGGTGTCAGAAATTCAGATATCTGAATTTCTGTCCTTCTCATTTTACTGGAGACCCACGAACTGGGAAAAAAAAAAGAAAGAAAAAAAAGGAAAGAAAAAAACAACAAAACCCACAACCAAACCAAATCCCCCAAATTCTCTAGTAACCCTGCCCTCAGTGAGTCTTTTTCACTGAAACTCAACTCAAGGAACCAACCTCAAGTATGTTCATGTCAACTCTGTTACCATTTTAAGCACATTTTAAGCAATTGCACACCGTCTGCACGCATGGGTGCTGGCAGCTCTCATTTGAGGGTTCGTCTGACACGTTCAGCCCAACTTGCCCTGCTGTAGATCTGCTGAGCTGAGCGGCAATAGCGCTGGGCTAAATTTTACCCCTGGAAACAAGAGCATGGCATCCCAGCCCACCCCATCACACTCTGCATACACAGCCCTAATAACACGGTACACCTGGTTCTGCCACACACTGGAGATCCATGCATTTACACCAGCATCCAGGCAGGGGAAAGGGGTGCGGGATCAGGCACCAAAAGGCTACAGACACATCCAGCAGCATCTGTCTGTCCTTTGGGATCTCACAGTCAGCCTGGTCTTTTGTGCCATCATCCAAGAGGCTAGAAATATGTGGTAAATTTGGGTAAGGGGCTCATGCCCCAGCTCCAGCTCCGGGTTATATTTACTTAAATCTCTTCCTGTGCCAGAGCAGCTTCCTTGTGATGTTTAACTCCCAGTGTCTTTGTTGGGATCTAAGCACACACTTACATTTCAGCAGATGCTTAAACACTGTCTTTAATAGAGATGCTTTGCTGAATAGGGCAGTTGGAAAAGCTTCTGCTTTACACCAGTAGAGGATCTGGCCCACAGGCTATCAGGCATATGGCTAATCACAACAATGCCGAATTAAGCTATTTAAATTGCCTATGGAATGCCAGAGGGTCCACGTGCTTTTTTTTTTTCCTTGGTAAAAGTCCTCTTTGTTATTATTCTGATGACCAACTTGGGCTGCTTTGCTTTGTCATTTTTAGTCAGTCCACAAATTCCCTGAGCTATACAATTTATGGTTTTATCACCAGTTCCTAAGCTTTGCTACCCCGTCTCTCCTGCATCTCAAATACTTCTCCCCTTTAAATAAACCTGCTTCATTTTTTTTTCATAACTTTCCAAAGCAGATAAAAAATTCTTGAATTTCTGAAACATGCAAACTGATCACTGTGGCATTAAGAAATCTTAAGAAGACTTATTTTAAGGGGTTTTATTAGGGAAATTCCTGCTCTTTAAGATATCTGTACGGTTGTCAAAAGCAGTCACTTTTGCAGATGTTGGGGCTTTTCTTACACTAATCTCCGAGGAAAGCCTGAGCCTCAGAGATCACTTAGCAATTTTTAGATTTAAGGAGATGAGAAGAAAAAGCCAGGGAGCTGGTCCCTCTTAGGGTCAAGTCTTATTTGAATTCAGAGATCTCTTCGTCTAACATGCAACAGTATCGTTAAGATGACGGCTAATTAATGCAAGATGACTTCAAGAGATTGCATTGAAAAAGAAAAAAAGAAAAAAAAGTGTAACCTAAAGAAAAACCAAGCCTGGCCCCTCCCCTAGGAAAAGCAACACCACAAAACTCTGTTTCCACTGGGTCACCAGCAGCAAACCATCACCAAAGCTAAGAGCCTGCAAAAACTAGTCCTTACCAAGATCAAGGGTGGGCTGGATGTAAAAGGTTTTCAGATGTGCACCAGCTCTTAGATATTTCTCACTAGCCAGGCTGCTATCTGTCCATCAATCACACTAATGCCACCCTTCATTTTTGTCTCTCAATGCAAAGGAATTAGGCAACCGTCTTTATTTTGTATCTCTATTACTTCTGTATTTGTAATTTGGCAAGTCTTTAACACCTTTTTAAGCTTGAAGAGCACTAAGCCAGATCTGTTCTTCTCTAATCACGTCAGCTTATTTCTGATTTCCAGAAATTACAAGGAACACAGCCAGGGGAAAGGCCAGGGTCTGGTGTAAACACGCAATGCAGGGCTGTCCCTGTCCCTCTCACCGCCACCAAACCCTCCGTCCTTGCTCCGTCGGGAGGTACCTGCCTCCAGTGGGAGCCATCCCAGGGAAGCGAAGGCAGCACCTTGCCCCTCTGATCAAAAGCCATATCCAATGCACTTGATACTCTAGGCACTTGGGAATATCTGCTCCCGACCCAATCCCTGCAAACAGATGAGCTGCTCAGACTGTCAGCTAGCTTACTAACCCCAGCCTCCTCCTCCTCCTTTTTTTTTCTTTCTAAACCAACACAGATTAAAGGAAGCGTGTTTCCATTTGGTACCCATTTGCAAATTAGCCACAGTTCCCTAACATTAGTGTTGTTAGGTATTTTTCTCCTGCCTCTTCCTTTTTTCTTCTTAGCCTACCCAATCCAGTTGTTTAAAACAGAACAACAATACATACATATACATAGTAATTGTATATATGTATATGTAACATTTAAAACCAACCCAAACCTATGCCCAAATGTATATTTCTCCCTGCGTCATAAGTCCTTTAATATCTGATTAATGTCTATTTTACTCCTTCCCCCAGAGTATTTAGTGCGTGCTTCACTGTATAAATCTGCATATATTTTGCAGATCTAGTGGAAGAACTGAAAAAAAGCTCTATTGGTTTGACTGAGAAAACTTGCTCACAGAAGCCAGATCAGATGATGGGAGGAGTTTTGCAGTAGAAGGCTGTGACGTGTCCATGTCTGGGGTGCAATCTAAGAATTAATCACTTATAATTAATGAGTGTATGAATTTTCTGGTGTAACATTGACATATGTATTTTTCTTTCTCTTGGAGCAGGGTAGGATTAGTACTGCCTAGTGTGGATGTAGCTATAGTATAATTTGGTACCAGTGATTTCTTAGGTCAATCCTGATACAGCATGATGGAATTTGTGTAGACAGTGATACCCTTCTACATGATCCAGCGATTTCATGGGGAGGGAAGAAGCACTTAGATGGGTGTGCTGACATGTGAAGTAATATACGTTTGTGTGTCTACAGTACACTACAGGCTGTAGGGAATAGGATTTTCTCAGGAGGTTGCTGCTTGTAGTGTAGATCTCAAAAAGAAGCTCTGATCTTTGCACTATTGATATTTTCAGTGGCAGCCTTTCATTAAATGGTTTGCTCCTTTCAATATTCTTGGCCTGATTCCCTCTGTCTCAGTTTGAAAGGGCCTGATCCAGTGCTCCTGGATCAAAAGAGAGAGAAAGACTGCTCCTGACTACCCTGGGCCTTCACATCTCTAGATGTTTTGCTCACCCACTTAGCCAGTTTGTGCTACAGAGAAATGAATGGCCACATTGAATATTTCTTGATCAATTTGGCCAGCAGCTACCTCAGCTCAGCCTGTGAGATAACTCTACATGGCACCTGGGTTGCTTATGGCCAGAAATGTACACAATGCAAAAAAAACAGATCAGGTATGAAATAACATCCACACTTGGGCTAGGACTGTAACAATAAGTTGAGTTACTGTTAACATTGCTGGTAATAATTAATGGTCATCCTGTGACAAGCCAGCATTTAGTGGCTAACAATAACTCCTCCTTGCACAGCAAAAATTCTCAGTTGATTTGAGTTTTTTACTCTTATATCATTGTGATAAGCATAGTTTTAAAAGTCTGCCATATACCAGCTTCTTCAAAATGGGGGATTTTGGAGTCACTAACGCTGGGAATGTGGATGCTCCCATTGACAGACACTTAGTGGTCACACCATAACATCTTTACTGTTGCTGCTGGATCTGACCTCGTTGAAACTACAAAGTAGTTTCACATTTCCTTTGTTTTATGACTGCAGACATCACTGAACCTCCTGCCTTTCCTGTAGAAATCTGGTGATTCACAGTGGGGTTTTCTTCAATCAGAGGTCAACAGATGATCAAAACTGAATATGTATGAATGAAGGAAAAATCCTAGGAGCTACTGATGATAGTAATTATTTCAGCTTTTGGAATAAAACTGTCATTAGTTTTCATTGCCTCTGGTGTCATCTGTAGAATAGTCTTCATAACACTTCCAGGTTCTTCAACCTCTTCTTCTTTGCCACTGAAGATGAGAGATGACTCAAAGTAAGCTGAAATTATGTAACCTGGAACTCCTTATAAGAGAAACGGCAGTTTGGAGGAGACCTGGGATGAGGCTTCCCATATAAGTGAAGGTTTGGAAGATTAAAATGAGTTCAGGTCTGGATGGAGTAGAAGTGATGAAGAAAAAATTTCAGTTCTAGAAATATGGTGTGTTTGCATGTAAAACCATGCTCTATACAAACTGGTGCTCCATCTGTTCAATGTGATTTCACACATTGCTTAATCTAACCCTACAGTAATAAATTAGAGAGAATATCTCCAAAATTTTATTCACCATCAAAGTCCTACCTGTGCTCTCAACTGAGGATACTCCACTGCATAATCAAAGTTTGACTTGAAATCAGTTACTTTGGGTATCTATCCTCTTGTGAGTGGCCTCAGGGACATTCCCCACTCCCACATCATCCTCATGCCTGCATGAGGGTGGATTGTAGATACTGCAGAGGTCACTGGGGAAGTACAGCCAGCTGCAAACGTTCCCATTTTCTAAGTCAGGTTCTTAATAACAATTGTGAGATTACTTTAGTCATTACAGTTTTTAAGCCAATTTAGATACCTTCTTGTTTCTTGGCTGTACTTGGCACACACAAGACCTATAAACTCATTTTTATACAAATGCAAACCAAGATTTCCCTGTATTCATCTGACTCCCAGGCAGGAGGCTTTAAGATAAATACAGATGTTCACAAAACTCGCAACAAAACCACAAGTGTTGGCAGGCATTAATTCCATACAAAGAAACTCCACTGTTGCCCTTTTCCACTTGCTTGTGCTACACCCCAGAGTGGGAAATTCTGATTGTCTTCATGACAAATTATGTCTGGCAGTTGTTATTCTGCAGGCATCTCTTCCAAGGGTAACACAAACCCTGATGGGCTTTTCAATGACCTTTATGGTCAGACTCCAGAACACTCTGACCATCAATAGAAGAAAACTCCACCACTTCATGGGTCCTTTTCTTCAAAGACTGAACTCTTGGCAAACATCTGGCTCTAAGTCCCTACAACCCTTCTGCCAAAAGTCTATAACCAACTTTTTAATACAGGGCAAGCATTAGTCTAGGAATCATCCTCAGACACCCCAAATCCCTTGACCACTGAACTGCTTCTAACATTACTTAAAATCTTTAGCCTTTTAATAAATAAGTTAATAAAAACAAAGAAAATAAACCACTGGAGATGAGAGAGGTGAAAGGTCATGATGGAGGGTGGTTTTACCTGTCACTGCACCAGGTTGGGTGTTGATGAAGTTAAAGACTTACAGAACACCTAATAGATGTACAGAGATAAAATGAAAGAGGAGAGAACACAGTGCTGTCAGTTCATCTCTGAGCCAGGATAAATATTAACATTATCAGACTACTGTGAAAAATCCCAGAGAGGGATTACAACCAGAGATGCCTTAGAAGACGCAGGGGGGGAAAAAGAAAGGAGAGAGATAAATGGAAGTCCTTCTGAATGCTCGGAAGGCAGTGAGTAACACTTTCTCTCAACACATTGTCAAGCTGTTTCACAGAGCAAACAGGGCTTTCATTTCACAGACTCTTCTCCCTACTCAAGGGCCATGGGTAGATCCTGGAAAGAAAGAGGATTTTGGAAACTTGTCAAGTGGCAGGAGGGGTTTTCAACTGGTGTTTGAAAAAGGACTCAGTGAAACCTGATCTTGTGTTATCACAAGCACAACTTTCCTTTCCAGCCCCTGCACCCATGCGCTCTCTGGTTCGCCTTCTCCCAAGATCTCCCATCAAAGGGAAGTTCAGGAGAAGTATGTAGGGTGACGGTGTCAGGTTTTGGCACAGCCTTCATAATGGCGTGAACAAGTTGCTCATGGGCTGAGGACTGCAGGCAATGCACACCAGCAGCTCTCAAGAGCTTTAGCAGGTGCCTGGGCAGGTCTTTGCCCCACGTGCCCAAGGACTATGTCGTGGTTTAACCCCAGCCAGCAGCTAAGCACCACGCAGCTGCTTGCTCACTCCTCTCCCCTCCCAGTGGGATGGGGAGGAGAATTGGAAAAAAAGTAAAACTTGTGGGTTGAGATAAGAATGATTTAATAACTGAAGTAAAATAAAATGTAATACTAACAATAATAATAATAAAACATAATAAAAATAATAATTGTAATGAAAAAAAACCAACAAACAAGAAAAGACAAGTGATGCACAATGCAATTGCTCACCACCCGCTGACCGATGCCCGAGCGGCTATCCGCCCCTCCTGGCCAGCTCCCCCCAGTTTATATACTGAGCATGACGTTCTGTGGTATGGAACATCCCTTTGGCTAGTTCGGGTCAGCTGCCCTGGCCGTGCTCCCTCCCAGCTTCTTGTACACCTGCTTGCTGGCAGAGCACGGGAAACTGAAAAATTCTTAACTTATCCTAAGTGCTACTTAGCAACAACTAAAACATCGGTGTGTTATCAACATTATTCTCGCACTAAATCCAAAACACCCTGTACCAGCTACTAGGAAGCAAATTAACTCTATCCCATCCGGAACCAGGACAGACTGCTATGCCCACCAGCCAGGAGCACCTCAGCTGGAGATCCACGCTCCAGCCTAACCAGCTCCCAAGCTCCAGTCCTGACTTTAGAGCTGTGTTTCCATCATTTCTGCAGTGAAACCTGCTTCTCCCACTCTGCCTTGCTACAGTTCACCACCAGCTCTGCTAGCTCAACTATTCCTGGGACCAGACCAAGCACCAGGTATTCAAATGGCCCAGGTTAAAAATAATTAACCCTCCCCCATAACCCTGGGTTATTATTAACCTAGATCACATCAAGATGGGGAGGAAGAAAACAGGTGGGGAGGACAGTTCTTATATTGCCCTCACACTGCAGTATAACTCTGCAGTTACACAACCAAAAATCCAGAATTATTCATCAAATGAGCAGCCAGAGACTAGCTGGGCACCCAGGACATATATTAGTATTTGAGCCAGCTACCAACAAAGCACAGATGGCATCTGTATGAGGAACAACTGCAGTGACTGGGTTTCTTCCTCTCTGGAAAAGAACTTATTGAGAAGGGAAGTGATAAAATGTGCTGAGAAAGGTAAAGAGAAGGTAGTTGTTCACCTTTTCTCCCGGTACAAGAACTGGGAGGCAGCAGCTGAAACTTGCAGGTGGCAACTCAGACCAGCTGGAAAAGGAAAAATAATTTTTCACCCAAAGCCTATTTAGTCTGTAGAGCTCCTCACCACTGGATGTTGTGAACGATCAAAGGCAACTAGAGAAATTAATGGAGAAAATAAATTCATTTTGGTTACATTGGGAAGTCCCTCAGCCACACGTCTGGGGCTTGGGAGAGTATTCTGGCAAAGGATCAGTATGAGTTTGTGGTGCGACATTCCTTCATCAGCATTCACTACTGGCCACGGCTGGAGACAGGATGCTGAGATATATCAGCCTTTGCATAGATATTGGCTACATTTATTGGCCTTTGAAATGACCAGTGGAAACGGCACTGTCGTTTAACACAGCACTAATAGATAACACGTTCGTCTCCACAGCCCTGCCGAAGTCCAGATTTCTCAGCAGTTATTCTGAGTGATACTAAAACTACCAGGTCCAAGTTTTCAGCTCAGTAGTGAAGCTAAGGATGGACGGCCAAAGCCCAACTCCCACGTCCTCCAAATCCACGGCTGGCAATGCGCTCCCCACTGATAAATGAAGATCTGGGTTTCCAACAGCTGCTGTGCTCATACTGATCATTAATCTGAGCAAAGACCCAGGGCTGATTTTCATAAGTGCTGAGTACAGACAGCCCCGACTTAAGCCAAAAGGAGCTGTGAGCCTTCGGCATCCAAGAGAACGAGGCTGAACTGTCAAAATCTCCTCTGCTCAGAAACTCTGTGGTACTACAGAGTCAGCTACCACCAATTTGCTGTATGGTTGTGTCTGGGGAGCCGGGCTGTGCACAGAGCACGAGTCCGGGCTGGGGTGGGGATGCTCTGGGGGCTGTCAGGACTGTGCCATGTACCTCCAAAAGCGGTGGCAATGCCAAGCTGCTAAGTCCTATTCCAGTGAGCATCTTGTGGAAAAGGGGCTTCTTAGCAAAGGAGGGCTTGGTGGGTGTGGGAATCTGCTTTGAGACCCCAGACCCTCACATCTAGGGAGTGTTGTCTTCAGGGTAGCATGACAGAAGTCCGTTCCCCATCAGTAAGAAAGAAAATATCCCCCCCTCCAGTTTGTTTAGCGCTGGACTGGGTACAGCATTAACCCCACAATGCAGATTTTTCTCCCTTACCTCCAAGCCTCCCTCACGCTCCTCCCAGAGAGGAGGGCTGACAGGCATTTTGTAAAAATCCCCTCCTTCTGTATTTACTTCCTAACCCAAATGCCAGGAGACGGTCGACAGCTGGCTTAAATTCTCTGCAGCTCAGGAGATCAGCCCTCCTCCCTCCCCCCCCCCGCCTTTTCTAATAAAAATTAATTTATTATGATCCAGAGAGTTGAAATTAATCTGCCTCCGGAGAGGCTGTGTCTGGTGAGGCCCGGTGAGGAGGGAGGCAGAGGGCTCCGGAGGGCACATTAACAGTATTGTTGTGCTTAATGTTGTGTAGCCGCAACATCTGCTAATTTAATGCACGAGCAGCCAGCTGCCTCCGACAGCTCCTAACAAGAAGTGGGCAGTTGGGAGAGGGGAAGCGAGGGCAGGTTTGCAAGAGGGTGAAGGTGTGAGGGGCTGGGGCTGCTCTCCAAGCTCCCCACTCCAGATCCTGTGTAATGGCAGCGTTTGCTGATGTGTCTGTGATCAAATCCTTGGGGGATCACCCCAGCATGGACCTGCTTGTTGCTCCCGGGGTCAGGATCTGGGTGACATCCAAGCTGTGCAAGGGCAATGGTGAAGGGGACACTGGTGGGTTGAGAGCCCCATTTCACGCTCCATCTGATGGGACAAATGCAGCAAGGAGCGAAGCACGTGCTCTGCTTAGTCCTGCTGCAGCCAGAGCAAATGGAGCGAGGGATGGATACCAAACCAAAGCCACATGGAGATGGTGTAAGGGAAATCACACCTGTTCCAAGACAGGTTTGGTGTTATTCCCAAGCAGTTCATCTGAGCAGTGGGTTCTTGCGAGCTATTTTTGCAGGAGTGATTCTTCTTCTGCCAAATGAAAGAAACTTAAAGAGGGAAAAAAAAAATCCCAACCCTCAGATGACAAGAAAAGTTCCCCACTTATGGGATGATAATCAATGTAAAGTTGTTCGGTAGCATCATGAAAGCAATGTTGTCATCTGGGACTCATGTGGCTGGCAGATCTCTGAGCTGGGTACAGTAAGCCTGCGTAAATAAATATGGAAATTCGCTGGCTGCTCCAGGCTTCACTCCCTGGACACGTGGGGGCATGTGGACCCCCCACTCAGCAAAGGCACCTGCAGGGACCTCAGAGACTGCCCTGTGCATGGCTTGGACTGTCACGGGCTGGGTGGTGGCTTGGAGTTTTGCACAGGACCCAGGAGTGAAGCAAGGCGAGTCTCCAGCTGCAAACTTTAACATGTTGGCACTGCAATGATCAGGGAGGAGTTTTTCACCTGTTATAGCAGTGGGAGAAGGCTGCAAAATTCAGTTGCGGATCTTGCTGTGGGTGGAAGGAAAGGCAGAGGGGAGGTTTTGAATCCTCTCATGAGGCGAGTTGCTCCAAGAGTGAGTCCAACCTCCTTTCATAATCACAGCCAGCAATGCCTGTGTCCATGCCAAGTCTCCATCATTTAGGAAGGGCCCAAGGGTTGACTCCACGCTTCCCATTGTCAGAGGATCCAGGTCAGGCTGAGAGGTATAGGTCATTGGAGAAGAAGCCAAGGTTGGGCAGAAATTCTGCTTTCTGCTGGGAAATAGAGAAAGCCCTAGGGGTTTGAAAACCAGGAGTAAAGAAGCCATGGCACGTTCTCTGATACATGGTGGTGTCGCACAGGAGACCTGGGACAGGTTACTTTGCATCAGCTGCTCTGCAGCAACTGCCTGTGAACAGGCTCTAACCCTCAAAAAAAGAGGTGATAATTCAAAGCTGCTCGCTATGTTGTGGAGGAGGAATCAGGATTCACATCTAGTACCTGCCACAGCAAACAGCTGAGGGTAGCTCCACAGGCAGAGTGGGTGGAAGAAGCCAGGGCTGTGTGACCCCAAACAGTCAGACTGCTGATACCCATGTGGTGAACCCCTGTAGGAATATGGGGTTCTTGGTCCTTAAAACTACTGGGACACCCCCACGTGCCTTGGGCAGAACAATTTCAGGGCCCTGACAGATACTGCCTCCAGGCGAACCAAGTGCAACACAAACAGAGTGGGAAGAGATACTGCATTGGGCTAAAAGAATATGGTAAACCTCTTAGGGAAGGGAATGAAATGATTTTTCTCAAATAACCAACATAAGGATTTGAAAATGAACATCTCTTAGTATTAATTTAATTAAAGCAGCATGCTGCCGTTACTTATAAAGCTAGAAGAATCAGTCTGTTTAATGGGTTCTCAGCTAATCAAAAATTAATTAAGCGTTTAGTGGGGATTCCAAATCCCTGAATTGGATTTAAAGAAGCCTGTTTCCATGTCTTTTTCAAGTGTTGCTTGTTTTACTATAACAGGAGACGTGTTTGATTGTGCAGACCTCCCATTATCCCTGGCTTGCAGGTGATCAGCCTTGAAATTCATTCTTATTAGTTGATAGCTGCTCCGTTCCCCGAAATGACTGTGACAGAGCATCACTAAGTCCCTGCCAGCCCTAAAAGAGGACTCAGAGCTTTCCTTTGAGCATTGTGCCATGCATCTCCTCACTAGTTCACAGGTGATAAAGAATGAAGAACAGGGCTGAGAATGGGGAAATCTCCCCCTTATTTCTGAGGCTTTTTGGTTATGCAATGGGGAGTGGCAGTCCATTAGATGGGCTGCCTCCATCCACATCTCTGCTTGCAGATGTCCTAATGCCTTTGCTCTCAGTAAATATTACCTGTGGCACCCTTATTCCCTCTCTCAACCCCTTTCTCACCACTCTACAAGACATCCACCACTGAGTGATGGAGTCCAATCACCCGCAGGTAGCAGCTACCGTAGCCCGGTCCTGAGCTGGATGAAGATGACTTTCAACAGCAATGTGTTTCAGAAGTGCCCTTTACCCAGTCCCTTCGCTCCCTGCCCCTTGCCCCAACCTCTCCCCTTGCTCACCACCCATGTAATCCCTTCCGTCTCGGTGCAGAAAACAACCCCAAGGTGCAGATCCGGCTGAAAAGGAGCCCATCCATTGAAAAGCAAAAAAAATAAAATAAAAGGTGTTTTATCTCCTATTGGTTCTCCAATCCATTTCTCAGTGAGAACAGCGGGGCAGGCAGATGACACCCGGGGGGGAAGGCTGGTGCACAGGGAGATGTGGTGTTGCCTGAGCTGGCTGCCTGCAATCACTGCTCATCAAACTGCACCCTGTGATGGAAACCACGGCCCCGAGCCTGCAGCTGGAGACAGCTCGATTTGCCTTTCATCTCTGGACATCTTTTTTTTAGCTATTCAGCATGCTGACAATGTAAATAATACCAATAATAATAAGAAAAAAAAGCATCAAGTGTCAGGCAGGATGCAAAATTTTCCTGCCTCTTTTTTTGGATAGGGGGTAAGGGGTGGAAACTTAATAATGCTCTACCTGAACCCCTTAAAGCACAACATCTTTGAAGTAGCAAACTGGCAAATACACTCAATCAATTATAAATGAAATAATCTTCTTAAAATATTAGAGATTTGGGTGCTAAGCAATACTGGAAGATTACGGAGAGAAAATCAGTTTTAGAGCTTCCTAAAGTGACAGAAAGAGAATAATCGGAAGAAATGGTGAGAAGTTTAAAACGATTATGTAGATTTGTGTCAGTGAAAATGTCCCAGCAATCCTTAGCCGATCTCTCGTACGCTGGAAATAGATTATGTTCAATCCTTTCTTAAAGGGGCAGGTTTCTTTCAAGTGTGGGGGTGGTTTAATTTTTACTTTTTTTTATTTCTCTAAGCACCTTTGCATTATTTTTAACCTCCGAATGAGGCTGGGCCCAAGGGCATGTCTCTGTTTCTTTGCCTTGCTGCACCGGAGGTGCACGCACTGGAGCAGGGTTTAGGGTACACTGATGGGTATGGTGAGCCCCATCTCCACCTCGCAGCGTGACACTCGGCACAGAGAAGCCACCAACTGGAAAGAGATATTGAGCCTGAGACATCCACAGGAGCAGGGCACTCAGTCCTGCTTCTGCTTGGGCCAGGCAGATAAAGAGAGATCTCATCAAAAACAATTGGTTTTCCCCACTGGAAAACACCTCTGAAATCAAGATTACATCCATCCTTACAGGGAACAAATGCTTCTTGGATGAGCCTAGCAAAATGGAGGTACCCAAGTTTGAGCAAGACTCATTCCCTGTCTTCCTGTGGCACGACCAACACCCAGAGGGGAGAG
Source organism: Aquila chrysaetos chrysaetos (assembly GCF_900496995.4). NCBI lineage: Eukaryota > Metazoa > Chordata > Aves > Accipitriformes > Accipitridae > Aquila > Aquila chrysaetos. Next base: position 32,917,745 of record NC_044015.1, on the reverse strand, counting down.
CAGAAACCCAGGAAGGGAACAGGAGGACGCAAGGGGCGATTTGACCCTGGTTTAGACACAAGCAGGTTATGGAGAGTCTGCACTGCGTTTCCTTTTGTTGGTATTGCGATTAAGATCCCATCTGATCCTTTATTGGCTCTGCATTTCATATTTACAGCCTCAGTGCAGATTGTTGGAATAATTTGGAGCTTACCCTTCACACACTCTTACGCTTTTTAACACAACCTCCAAATATATCCCCAGCCCAAAGGACTATATGACCTGGAAAACAGCTATTCCATACAATCACCTTCTTCGGTTTCGTGGCACCGCTTGGGTTTGAGATACAAGCCCAGGAGACCTCATGCTCCCAGGTGTGATGCTGGCATGGGTGTAGGGAGGAAAGTCCTGGAGCCAAGAGAGGAGGGCAGGAGCCCATCAACCCCCCCAGGACCTCAGTGCTGGGGTTTGAAGTCAGAGCAACAGAATAATTCAGAGGAAGAAATTAAAATAGGAAAAAGGCACATCAACGTCACGGCTGCTTTTAAAGATGGTGCAATTAAGCTGAGGCCTCGGTGAGAGCTGTTGTTAATTGATAGCAAAGGAGAGGAAGCTGTCTCCGGGGAGAAGTAGGTAATGTAGGTAATCTTCAGAGAGGATTTGCCTAAAGAGATGGAGGTTTAGGAACGGAAATTCCTGGAGTCAAGTGGGGGGTGGAAAAGGAAGACAAAATCTGGTTTGTCAACAGCCAGCAAGATGTGGAGCCACCAAAAATCAGCCAGGCTCTCACTTAGGACCCACACATCTGTTCATCTCTGGAGTCATGGATATTTTCAGTAGGGGAAAAAAGTTTTTTTTCCTAAATCAGATACTTTTAATAAAAAAAAAAAAAAAAGGCATCTTTTTGACAAAGTGCATTTTGTCACTGAAACAAGAAAAATCATTATTCTTGTGTTTGGGCTTTTTTCCCCTCATTTGCATATTGTTTTCCCTACCTTTTTTGCCCTTACTTCTTCCTTTCCTGAGGGCCAAAGTGAAAAAACAAAGATAGAAAAAAATTCCCAAATGAAAACCTTTCCTAGAGGTGCTTGCAAATGGTAAAAGTGAAAAGCTTTCCTAAAAATGCTTGCAAAAAATAAAAGTGAGCACAAAACATAGGATTTCTAAAATGTCCTATTTTTCATCATCTCTGAGCACTGGAAGTGTTTTTCTTTGGGTTTGGGGGAATTTGGGGGTCATTCCAAGTTACGGACACTCTCTGTGCTGCTCACCCCCCGGATGCCTGTGGTCTCACCATCTACAGCAGCTTCCCAAGAGCAACTTCATCTAATCCCAGCTCTCCCCAGGGATTCAGACAGTCGGAAATAACAGCCCTTACCTGTCGCCGATGGAAAGGGTAGGCAGAATTAGCTAATGTTTGTAAAGCTCTTAGCAGATGACAGTGCTGTTGTGTGGTACTACTCCTACATTATAGCTGGATGCTGCTTGATAGTCAGGCATGGAATCAATTTTTGAATAATGGATATTAAAAACGTCAACTATGACACCCAGCCATAATGCCTGCCGTGCGCTGAGTGCCTATATATTGTTTCACACACTTAATATACAGTGGAGGCACTGTAATTACTCTTTGCTAATCCCCACACTTCATAATCTGCCCGTACGTACGAAACCTGGCCGCCTCTTCCCACCTCTCCGCAAAGATTTCAGAGAACAAGCTGCACCTAGCTGTCACTGCGCTAAGACGCCACTATTTTTTTCTCCCCAAAATATTGTGGATTGCCAAGCAAAGATTTACTAATTGCACTTATCCAGATCCCTAGGCCTGCTCTGAGCCTGCATCTATTACCGGCAGTCGCTTAGCATCAGCAGCATGGAACAAGTTGTCTATCCAGAGAGCAAAAGGCAGAGCTTTCTTTGCAGAGGCCCTCAAATAAATACTGTCAGAAACAATGCACAAGGGAAATAGGTTTATTTGCAGCATAAGCTGTAGGAAATGTGGGCACAGAGGGCTCAGTCTCACTTAGATTTAGCCATCTGAAAACTGAACATGGAGTCTAAGCAAATCTAGGCAAGTTGTCTCGACTTTGTTTATAGTTACTTGGGCTTCGAGCCAACTTCTGCTCTCAGTATTTCTTGTCAGTTTAGAGATTCACCCTGTTTCTGCTAGACCCATCCACCGATACACGAGGCGTAGGTGAAGTCCGAACAGGGACCCTGGGAGTAGCTGGGAAGTGATCATGAACATCCCCAGGCTGGGAAAGATGATGACCCATTTCACCAACAGAAATAGTTTGAAACAGCCCTTCCAGCTGGAGCAGAGAGGCTGGAAACAACCAAACTAAGCTTCAGGTTGAGCTTGATGAGATTATGGGAAGGATAACAGAATAATTTAGATGGATAGGGACTTGTCCAGCCTCTAGTACAGCCTCCTGCTCCAAACAGGGACACCTTTGAGGTTAGATCCAACTTCAGTGTTATATTGGGTTGCCCAGAGCCTTGTCCAGCTGAGCTTTGAGTATCTCCAAGGATGGAGATCCCGCAGCCTCTCTGGACACTTCTACAGTTTCGACAACAGACTGCATAATGTGATGCTTGCACGCAAAGAAAGATGCCCAAGAAGCCAGGTCCCAGCCTGTACCTCTGCAGGCCCCCTTCTCCTTCAGAAGCCCAAACCACTGGATGTGGGAGAAGGTGGCCGGAGAAGGAACACAGATCTTCAGAAACCATTTGCTGCCAGCTGGTGAACCCTTCACTGTTGTACGTGGACTTCCTAGGGCAAAGCTGTTCTGGCCTCAAAGAACAAGGCAATGCAGAGACAGGCATCTTTTGCTGGATTTTTGGATAGGCCTTTATCCTAACACATGGGTGGCAGGCATGGCAGTGGAGGGGGAGGGAAAGGGGAGAAAGCCCAAAATATCAGCCTCCATCTGCTTCTGTCCAGCTCACCTGACACCTCCACTCTGCTGCAAGAAAGGGGTTGTGCATCTGGCATCCCTTTAGAAAAGTCCCCGTCTCTCCTCCCAGTCCTCCTCCATCTCATTGCCTCCAGGCAGCAGCACAGGCTGCAGAGGGACTATTATTAGGGAATATAGCTTTATTAATTAGATTCAGGCCCAATTTCCTCACAGGAGAAGGAAACTACCTGTGCTTGAGCTGAGGAGGAAAAGCCTCTTTTCTGCTCTTACTGCACACTTCATCTCCCCCTCCACCCATGGGTTTTGAGCTGTGCCAGGACCACTGTGTGGACCGATCCTGGCTCCTGGCTGGAGCTGGGGGCACCGTGACACCCCTGCCCACCGCACGGGACATGACGCAGGGGAAAATGCTCCTGGAGCCAGCTTCAAGAGCTGCAGTAACAACAGGGGCTTTCTGCCAACAAGGCAGACAAGCGAGAACTTTGCTGGGATGGTGGCTGGATTTTACCCCTTGAGCTCCATCTCAGACAGCTCCCTACTCCTTGAAAGTATTAGGACTCAAATAGGGTCAGATATGCCACCACAGATCAGGCAGAGCCACAACACTGATGACCTGAGGGCTCAGATATAAAAGAAAGGGGCCTTGACGTAGCCTTTGCTCACAGTCATCGTAGATATAAAAACCCAGCTGGCTTTAGAAAACAATCTGTGGGTGTCATGCATGGAGGCACCATAGAGGTTACTACCTCCATCTCAAAGTAGGTGTTTACTTGCACATCATAGAGGTAAACTGAGGCATGCAGCAGTGGAGGAAGAGCTGTAAGTTGGACCTAAAGCCTGAGGGCTTCATCTGTGACCTGCCCCCTTTTCTTTTTAGTGGAATTGCTTGCATTTTTGTGCTATATCAGTTAGGGGCAACCCAGGTAGAGACAGAGGCCCCAGGATTCTGCATGCTGACACATGGCAGAAAGCCAGTCCTTGCCCAAGTGTCTCTCATTCCCCAGCCATACTGATGGAGCAGGGGTCAGAGAACAGAGAAACCTTCTGTTTCAAAGAAAGTCACAGTTTAAAAAGAAAAAACACATTTACAAGCCTAGACAAAATGTGCCACTTCTGCATGTGCTCTGCTCTCCGTGTTCAGCCTCTGCCTCCTTAAAGTCACTTGTGGGGTTGGCCCAGAGTTGCAGCAGACTAACACCACTAAGTCTCGGTTCACAGCATCTGAGGATCCAACTCGCTTTATTTTAAACCTAGGGAGAGCTGGGGAAGCGGGCTGACACCCACTCACTTGAGATTACCAATATTGGCACCGTGACTCCCCGTGCACACACGGCACGGCTGCTGCCCACCACGCCGGGAGCCAGCCGGGACCTGCGCTGACGTGCCACGCACAGACCCAGCATCGTGGCCCCAGAGCTCTGTGAACCAAGCGAGACAGGCAGCACGCCAGCCTGAAACGGCTCTGAGCCCAAAACTCGATTATTGCTTAACTTTCCTGCCAAGCCTCCAGGTCCCTCTGTGCTAAATCATTCCCCATCGATCCGTTCCCATTATAAAGCTCCTGTCTCCCCCCACGAGCATGCGACTCCATACAACTCGACTTCCAGCACAATTGAGCTCGGACCCTAAAAATCAATACTGTAGCAACCCAAGGATCAGAGGCCAATGAGGTCTTTAACAAACGTGTCTGGTGCTCTTGACTTGAGTAGGCTTCAGCCTACTTTGAGGTCCTTTCTGATCCATCATGGGTTTGTTCAAGTTGTCATAAAGCAAATTTGCAGTCATTGATCCAGGCAGAATGAAGTTCTGAATATCAGATGGGGGAGGGAGGGGGGAGGATAACCCTAGAGAAAGAGTTTTAATAGCTTATAGGCAACACATGTCTGAGCCAGAGGAAAGCAAATTAGGAAAATGCAAACGAAATAAGCTTTTTCTGGTTTTTTTTTTTCCAGCCTTTCTTCCCTCTGGAGAGGGAAGCTGCCTTGGCTTTTAAGAAAAACAAAAGGAAACAATAAATATTATTAACTATAATATAGGGCTGGGTTCTTTCTAATGGATGAAGGCTATGGCTACGTACACTTGAGATATTAACCAAAGACCATATTATATAAGGATAACTTGTAAATATATAGAAAATAACAGGCCAGATCCTTCTCTTCCATGAAACCATGTGGCTCTGCTGAACCCAGTTCAGCTCCTGCCAGCAGACAGGACCCAGGGAAACTCATTTCAGAGCAAAATAACTGAAGAGGGAGGAAAGTTGTTTTCCATAAAGTGCGATTCTGATGACAAATGACCCAACCACCTGCAAAATGTATTAACGAGGTTTCGCTATGCAACAAATTGCACAAAAGCCAATTGAATTTAATATAAGAGTAATTCATCTCCCTGGCTTTTTGTTAGTTTTAATTCAGCTCCAAATCTTTTCAAAACTCATTAAATGAAACATAATCAAAATTCACATTTCTGTACCTTTTCTTTTAAGTCCAAATCAGGACCCTAGATCCAAACACTCCCAGCTTGGCTCAGCTCTGCTTTGAGCGTCACCACCCATCCTCTACAAAGATAAAGTTATTCCAAGCTTTGAAGTTCCTTTAGAAATGGGGATCCAGACTGGGATTTCTTGTGCAGAGAATGTCCACTTCACTTTCACGTTACCTAAAACATTGGCATATTCAGAGCAAATACGAGATGTTCACTGAGCTTTTAGTGGCAGGTCTGGAAAAGGAGAAGCAGCAGCCAGTAAACCAGGAATTCTCTTGAGCTCTGCTCCCGCAAGCCCTGGGGAGAGGAGCAATCCCTGCCTTCTCCCTACAACCTTTCCCCTGATATTTTTCAACTGGCCTGCCACAATATTCAAAGACAGGTCACAGTTATAACCCCTGCTGGGCTGTAATGGTTTGCTCCCTGGTGGACTCCCGGCACCCATCACTCCCACAGCAATGCTGTAACAGCAGAGCTTAGCCAGGCAGCACCTTGGGTCGTCTCTCCCTCTCCCCATCACCACTACCCTCCCGGCCAGCCAAATCCCTACCCCTCTGTACAGCTCAGGATTTGGGGATCTGCAGCCTCCTCCAGACAGAGCAGAGGTAAGGCCAAGTGAGCAGCTTCCACACAGAGATCACCCTGACGTCGGCAAGAGCCACCGAGTACCGAGGAAAGACAGCTTGGCCCTGTGAAATGGAGGGGGTGTTGGGAAGGGAGCTATCGCAAGCACATTGGAAAGTAGGGGATCCCCAAATAATTCAGCAATGGAGTCATCGTGGCTTACTCCCGCGATAATTTCATTCCCCAAAATTACGCACCCACGTGCATGAGTACAGCTGCAAGGGGCACGCTGTCTCTGTGCAGATCATGCTGTGCCCATCACGCCCCCAGGCTCCCCACTCATTTCCAGGTGCGACTCAAAACCGTTTGGTACCGCTGGGTATCATGAGCTTGATCCATCCTCTCACCTGCTCTCTGACTAGCAGCCTCTGTCTGCCCCCGGCTTTCCCTGTCACTCAAGATTTGTCCTTTAAGAAGTCCCAGTGAAACTACCCTCGGGTTCAGTCGTCACTGGTTAGGCCCAGAAATCCCAGTCCAAGAAAGCTTTTCAACTTTTCTGCCATCACTCACTGTGGCTGAGTGGTGACAGGATTGTCCCTTTTACAGGAAAACCCATGATTTCATTTTTCCTGCCAGTCCCAACTGTAATGAAAACAAAAAGTGCTGAAATTTCTCATGCTGCTCTTCCCTACCGAGTAAAAGTGAGTTGAGGTGGATGAAAATAAGTTTCCTTCCCAATTTTGTTCACATTTTTCACCAAATAGTTTTGGTTTGATGTTTATTTTTAACAAGAACCTGAAAACAGTCTGTTCTGTCACTTGTGTGTTAATGAGACTAAAACACAGTTTCCCCTTCCAACCAGTTCTTCTCCTCTAAAACCTTTTGCGCTTCTCATATCAACATTATCCAGCGAAAACAGGCTCAGAGAGAAATTTCCAGCTGGGTGCATTTGCATCTTTGCACGCTTGGCCATTTTCAGGGAAGTCAATAGGGCAACGCAGCGATTTAAGCACTTCTCTGGAGCGGAGCCGCGGTACCTACGCTGTCCCCGGCTCTGTTTCTTATTGCGGTAATCGAGGAGCAATAGACTTCCATTCCTGATGAACAGAGAGAATCAAGGTTTGCTTTCACCATCCTTGATCCATTTGTCTGAAAACATCCCTCCCTTGAATGCATTCCCCTTTAGAACTATCTTTCCTCAATTCAAATTGCTCCTTAATTCCTCCTTTTTGAGCGCACCTGACTACAAGCTTTTCCTCATATCCATCAGTCCTTGTACTCACTGTAATAGCCTGCGTGAACGTTTGCTTATATTACTGCTGCTTCCGAGCTATGCTGCCTCCACCTTGTACTCTCTGCTCCATCTCCATCTATTGCTTTACCCCGCTGCCCGTCTAAGAGCAGCTGCACACATTTCTGCAAAGCGTTATCTCATTATTTCAATTCTATCTGCTAAAGCATTTGGAGAGACAGTGTATTAAAGACAGTATATTAAAAAAAAATTGAATTGAGAGAAAATCTATATACCTAAAGTTGTAAAAAAGAACAGTCTCTGGTGATGACTCCATTTCCAGCAACGGCGTTGTAACAAGCCGGAGCCCATCTCTGGGCTGAATTTTAAATAGATCTGCTCAAATTGAGCAGAGCTGGCCAGGCTTGCAGGGCTGGGGCTGTGTCCTGGAGAGCAGGGGCTCGGGGAGGCCTGGGAGAGGGGTGCGAGGAGCAGGGGACCGGTGCCGCAGCCCAGCCTGCCCCTCCGCCTGGGCTCCTCCGGACCACCGACCCACCAGCACAGCTAGCCCAGCTCGGCTGGGAGCTGCAGAGGGACACGCTGCCTCTTGCTCAGCTGGTCCCTTGGGCATCATTCCCCCCATTTGGCATTCCCTCCATCACTAAGGTAGCTCCTTGGTGCAAACCCTGGTAGCTGCCCCTGTGTTGGTCACAGAAACACCTTCCTCCCTTCGCAGTCTGCCTCGGCAAAGGAGACAGTCACAGTCCTTACGTGTGGAAAAGCAAGAGTCTGGTGGTTTCAGATCCCTCAGCAACCACAACATGCTAAAATGGGTTCACCGCTTGGCTAAATGACTATAAGGCAAGAACTTGGGTTGGGCAAGCGGTCCAACAGGGACCCAGGTGCAGGTTTCTGGGCCACACTGCCAACCCAGAGCCAAAAGAGGCTGGTGCAGTTCCTGGAGCTATAAGCAGGGAGGCAAGGAGGGATCTTATCTCTGCATTGCAGAAGAGAGCTCTGCTGGATTGTGGAGCAAAATGGATCAGAGGTCCCAGTCAGGAACTTAGTAGAAAACAGCTCTACACAGGAAATCTATGACAGGGCTGACAAACCTGTCTCAGAAATTTTGTGGGCACCCCCAAGTAAAATGACCTCTCTGCATAAAGCTGTGCATCATGGTCTTAGCTGAGCTATGGTCTTCGAGAAACCTTTCTAATTTCTGATTACTGTAGCTCTGAACTCTCCTCTGCATCCCTAGGAATCGGTAAGACACAGAAATAAGAAGGCTTTGCCCCTCTGGTTTGTTCTTGTCCTCACAACACCCAGATCTCCATCAGTAAGTGACGGGGAAGGAAAAACGGTGCCATGAACTTGTACGCTGCAAGAAGGGGCCAAGTCACGGTCCAGATACTCTGCAAGAGAGGAGGCGATCCATGGGGAAGGCTTTCTGCCAATCAGTCCAAGAGCCCTTCTCCCTAATTAATTCATCATTTGTCTATTTGGGGGAATGGCTCGGCTGAAATGACGTCTTTTTCAAGTTAAAAAAAGAAGAGAAAGAAAGGGAATCTGACTTACGTCATGGACTCCTCCACCCCTCCTGATTCAAAGTGTTCTCAATTCTCTATTTCTTGCTTTACAACTTTTAATGTTAGCATTTGAGCAAATTGAGGGAAACACTTGCCTCCTAGTAATTCAAATTAAAATGGTAAGAAATAAAGCAGAATTTTTTATTACACCTGAACCAAAGTAACTACATCACTTTCTCTGTTCAGGAAGATTTTGGTTTTCATTTTTCTCTTGGTCCTGGTTCAGAATCACGTCTCAAAATAAATATTTCCAGCTGGAAGAAATATTCCCCCAACCTTGCACGGTGACCACCAGCACACATATAATGCTGTTGCAAAGGAGGAGGGACCTATAGCCAACCACGGGACGCTTCCAGCACCTCATGCTACCTGCAGCCCTGAAGAGCAATGACTTGACAAGGTCTCCCCAGCATCATTTACTCTCTCTGTCTTCCCAGGACCTGAAGCTTGGTGCCAAAAATATGTTTGCCATTGTTTGACTTGTTCAGGGAACAACTAGTTGTTATGTGCATCCCAGGTATTGAATGACCCAGTTCAGTGGCTTTGCCTAGGTGGTGAAATTCAGGTGGTGAATGCTCAGGACTCCTGTGTTTTAATAGAAATATTAAATTTTCCAAACTGCAGTGAGGGAACCAGTGGAGTAGGCTATAAAGTGGCAAAGCGTCTCTCCCAGAAAAGCAACCTTTGCAAGTCTGGATCACAGCTATTGCCAAAAAAAAATAGCGATAATAAACAAAATGTCTGGAGGAATTTCTTCTCCCTATCTTCCTCTCTTTCCAGCTCATTATTTCTTTATAAGGCTCATTACGAGCAGATCTGAGACTCGGGCACTGACCCACAAAGGCCTGGAGGGACGAAAGCTTTCAAATGCTGTCAGACCCAGCTGGACCGATTGAAGAGAGACGCAGAGAGGCGAGCGAGGTGACAACCAAAGGGACGGGTTTCCTGGGGCCCTGCATTGGAAGGGGCAGGATCAGGCTCCACAAGCACGTCCCCAGCTCTGCACAGCCTTAGCATTTCAGCTTCACTGGAAATACGATTTTCCAGTATGCCAGACCCTGAATCCAAAGGGGACTTACTGAAATCCCAGTGGAAAAACTTTAAATTAACAATGTCCAACAAACAACGTTGGTCTTTTCTATAACCATTCATCAGTTCAGGAGCGGGTTCTGCCCCAGCTGACGCCTACTTATATCAGGACTGTTGTGCTCTGTTCCCATCCCACCCTACATTTCTGTGCATTCCTATTCCCTTCCTCATGCTCCTGATGTGTGACAAGTTGTGTCAGTTCAAGGAGTTGGTCTGTCTGAAAACTAAACTAGTGGCGGGGGGGAAAAAGAGAGGGGAAGGGGGGAAGAGAGAGAGAAAACCAAAAGTTTTTCAAAAGCAAAACACACTTTCACTTGGAAATATCACTGTGTTTAACTGCCTTGCTTGTTGTTTGGGTTCCTCCTGAGCAGCCAAACCCAAGGATGCTGCCTTGCTTTGATAAGGCACCATGAGCCAAATACTGAAGCCGAATGACTCTGCAGGTGCCCCTGAAGGACCACTTCTCTACCCTTACCTGGGATACTGGGATTTTAAGGTCTTTTGGGAGGATTTGAAACCTCCCAGAGCGCAGCAGTGATGATAGCCTGTTTACATCCATATTCATGTGAGAGCTGGAAAAGTTCTCACCCTCATTTTGACCGTATAGCCCAAGCTTTTCTGCTGGAGCCTCCACTTCTTTCCCCAGTTTCTCTCTAGACCCATTACCCTATTTCCTTGGCCAAATTTCCTCCTTGCAATATGCCCCTACCATCTTGTTTCAATCTGTGGTGTTGGTTCTCCCCACAGCGGAGGTTGTATCTGCTTTTTTGCATTCAACAGCACACCACAGCCCTTCTTGCATCTGAACTTTGGTTTTGCTAGCAAGTGAGGGGCAACATTTAACTGAGTTTGCAGCTGAGTAAGCCTTTCTACTGTGAACTCTTGGGAGAGAATATTATCTCCTAGTAGTGTGCGAAATGCCTCGGAGAAGGGACCACAACAGGTTAGTGGAAAAACACTGTAATAAATAACATGCCTGATGGTCATAACAGGCAAGTGAGGACATATGACATAATCGGGGGATAATAAAGAATCTCACCAGGCTTTCAGGAGCGTGGGGCTTGGAGAGACACAGAGCAACAAGCCAACCCCACTGCCGGGCTTGTTCCTTGCTGCCAGGAGTGAAACAACTTCATTCCAGCCACTGAGAAGTGGTTTGCGAAAGCCTCGGATATATTCACTAGGGAGAAAATTACCTGTCAAAAGAATGATAAAGCCATGGTGTGCTTTGCTACTGGAATCCATTTGTTCTGACTGGTGATGAGGAAGAGCTCAGGCTGCATCATGTTCCTATGCTAAGTCTTTTGCTGCTGAAAGGATGGATGCAGGGGGAAGTATTAAAGAGTAGTGTCCACATTTATAACATGGTGAGATGTGGTATTGAATAGCCCTTTTTTTAAAAGTATGCAATCCTCTATATTGCCATACTTAAGGTTAAATCCATGCACACGTCTGAAAGCCTGAACCTGCAAGTAGCATGTACTTTGTAGGGACTGACATGGTTCTTGCTGTGGCTGTGACAGGGGAAATACACCACATACACAAACCAAACCACCAGCAGGCGTCACTTGTGCTAGAAAAAATCAGGGCAAATCACACCCATTTACACCATGCCCAGGAGGAGCTTGGTAGATGCCCTTCTACATGGTTTTGTAGACAGTTGGGATGGTTTCACAGTGTGGGTCACGTACTTACAGAAGTTAGGGTGGAAGGCACTTTAAGAGGGCACTTGTTCCCATGTTTGTCCCCTGCTTTAGCCAGCGATGCAGTGCCGATAGACAGATTTTGCCCATCTTTTGGTCTAGATACTGTTGAATTAGGAGGACTGCAGCAAGGGGATCAAGGGAAGTTATCATCCCCTCTGCTCAGTGTTGGTGAGGCCACAGATGGAAACATCTAGTCTAGGATCTGCAGGTCAAGAGGGAAAAGAGGTCTGGGGTATGTCCTACAAGGAGAGGTGAGGGGAGCTGAGCTAAACCGTGGCTTGGGAGGTTCATGTGGGACAGCAGAAAACAATTGAATACCATGCAGGTCCGGGGACAGGACACCAAAGTTGGGGCATCTCCACCCTTGGAGGTGTTTGAGCCCTGGCTAGACAGCCACAGACAGCCTGACCTGGTGCTGCCAACAGCCCTGCTCTGGATGGGAGGTTGGACTGGAGACCCCAGAGGTGCCCCAGCACCACCCCAGGATGGCACCAATTGTCCCCTTCTCACTGCCAGGCCTGACATGGCCACCTGCAGCGTGGTGCCAGATGCCCTACTGCAAACAGCTGGGGATCCTCCGAGCAATCCTGTGGGACCTGGGGACAGGGACAGATGGGAAGGGGATTGTGTTACACCTCTAAACCCTCTTTGTAATGCCTCACTGGTCAGGCATTCCTATGAAATCCTTACCTGATCCATTCCCCTGAACACCAATAAGGTGCTTCAGGAGCCTCTGCAGATCCCTTGGTGTCTATTATATGCATGCACTCCTCCATCAGCCTACAGCTGCAAGCCCCCCCATCCTCCCAGCTAATGAACTGTTTGAGGGTGAGTGGTAAAATGAAAACTTTGTATCCCACATGTAGTAATTGGAATATAGCAATGGGAAAATAAAAGCCAAGGCAAAACTCTTCAGAGCAGGCAGTAGGAGAGAAATGAAAATGCTATTATCATTCTTCCACACGAGAAGAGTGACAAAGAAAGACCTCTCTCCCCACCCTTCTGGGTGCTGCCTAGATTTTCCAGCAAGGTCGCAGTAATAAGCAATCAGCTGATTGAAATGCTGCATTTCAGCCAACCAGGAGAATAAGCTGACTTTCTATCAGGATTCTCCACAACAGAGCACTCATTGTGATAAATGAACTGGAGAACAAGGCAAATGAATATAACCTACTACTGTGCATGGATTCATCAACTCAGAGAAAGCTTCTGACAGAGAGAGAGGGAAGGAAAAGACACTGCACGGGGAGTTTTGGTAGGAGAAGGCACACGGCAAGGTTGCACTGAGCTCCTATGAAGCACATGGGTTGAAGAGAAGACCTCTGCTAAGTGCCCGTGCAGAGGTGACCACAAGGTTATTGGAGCAAAGTAGGAGTCTATTGAGCTGTGGCCACTCAGAACTTGTGTTGGGCAGAAGGGAACTGCACCACTTACATGACAGCTCCTTCGTGTCTAATCTTGACTCCCTGATGTGTGCAAAATGATCAGAACATCCAAGACAGGATAGTTCTTGAGTGGGCATAAACATACGAAAACCCCAAGCAAATTTCCTGCATGATTTTGCTGTTCTCCAAGGGGAGCTCTGGGACAACAGGACATTCACCCACGGGTATACCCTTCCGGCTTCCCATGTACCGTAGACAGGATCACAGTCTGTGGTTTCTTCACCTGGTATAAAGCACTTCTAAATCCAGAAGACAGACATAACAACATTCAGGACTGGCAGCTGAAGTCAGCAAGGTTCAAACTAGTAAGAGCATGCAAATCACTAGCAGTTGGGGTAATTAGCCATTGAAATGGGTTACTAAGAGCTGGAAGGAGTTCTCCATCACTCACCTTCTTCATCACTGACAGTCAGGAAATCATGAGTGGAGGTTTTCTAGAAGACACAGCCAAGCTTGGCCAACAAATGCTGGGAGAGGTTCAGGAAGGAGGGGGAAACCTTTTTTATGGGGTGACCCTAGAAAATTGCAGCAGGCCTTGCTGGCTCTTTAGATGTAATGCTGGTGACTCCCATTACACCAATCTGCAGTGTCCAGCCAACAAATGGAGCTAGCAAGGAGTCAGATTCAACAGGACAGTATAAGAAGCCATTGAACTTGCCTCTAATTCCAGGACTAAACTTTTGTCCAATGCCTGTGTTTTACAAAGAAATTTAAATTCATATCATTGTAGTTCTTAGAGTGATTCCCCCCCCCCCCCCCCCCTTATGATGTAAAAATAGCCTGCAATGAGACTTTGGTTAAAGCCATGGAGTTAATTTTCTATAATAATTGTTAACAGTTGGAGTTTTTCTTTCTTCACTCTCAAGGGAGAAGAATGGACAGATTTATTAATGGTGTCCCCCATGTGATTGATGGGCTGTCGAACAGGGAAACTTCACACCTGAAAAAACTTGAAACAAGAACACTTATACCAAAAATAACGTCTGTGCCTAGTACCTCTGCAAGTCTCTCTGTAGTGACTTGTGGCTGAGCCTTCCCAGGGGCTTCTCTACCCCAGTAGCTCCTCTGTTGGTTCAGTGCTGTGCTCTGTTCTTCTGTTGCTACAGCGCTGGATACGCTCATGGCATCACAAATATAGTGATGGATGATGTGAGAGAACAGAGATCGTCTCTCCAAAAGAGCGAGCAGGCAGAGATGAGATTCCCTCTTGGGATAATTGTCTTAGAGTTTCCTCCAGCACACGTGTCCATCAAAGAAAATGGGACTCACAGACGTGATTTCCACACATACACATAATGATGCATGGGTAAATCTTAAGTCTTCAGTACATCCCTTTTACCATCGTCGGTAACAGATAGCACATGATATCAGCCACACTGAGATTTTCCAGTCTCTAGAACAGATTATACATCTCTGCTCCAGAAAGCACAGGCAGCTCTGAGGTCAGGTTGGGCAGGTAACTGTATGGCAGTCCTTGTCTTCGTTGCCTGGTGGCCACCAGCTCTCTACCCTGAAAGCATCTGCTGTAGCATTCATTTCCCAAGTCCTGTGGGTATTCGGTGTGAGTAACAGGAACCCCGGGGGAGGCACTGGTGGCTACAAGATGACTCCAGCAAGTTCAGCTAGATCAAAACCTTCTTACAAAAGGGATCTGCAAGTGTTCTGGCAGGATGACTGTGTGGTTCTTAATTCATGTATAAATACCAACCCTCATGTAGTCAAGAGAAATGCACCTCTGGCATGCTGTTGTGTTGATGGGTTCATGGGCCTGTATCCTTCCCACTGCAAAGGAAATCAGTCAGCAGCATGAACAGGAGGGAAACTTGTCCAACCGGAGCAAGTCAACAGAAAAAAAGGATTTGATCCCTTCCCTTATAGAGACTGCACACACATGGACAGACAAACCAGGCTATTCGCTGTGCCTCTGCTTCCTTTCCCAACAGCCATACAGCAATGGATGGAAGACAAGATGACCAGAGTCCCCAAAAACCACTTTGGTCTCAATTTCTGCCATTTGTTTGAGCTGTTCTTTCTGCAGACATTTGCTTCATTGCTATATTTGTTCCCTGAAATACCAGGCAAGCACTTTTTTGACACAGCTGGGATGAATTTTTCACAATGCTACTCTACTGCCTTGATCAACAAGGTCTTATGGGACACCAGCATACCCTCAAGCACCAGGAGAACCAGGAGCGTCTCTAGAGGCACCCAGGGTAACTACTGAAAGGCACAAGACCTTGTGAGCCCTCACAGGTGAAATGGAGGAGCACTGGGAACCATCTCAGCATGCGATAGGAGTGAGGAAAAGCTCAGGCCTTACCCACTGATCATGACTTCCGCTCCTATGGCAAAAATAATCTGTTTTAATAATCTTAATAATCATTCTCTAGTATCCTTTGTCCATATGGCTGGTAATCTGGCTTCTTAGGAATGAATTATAAAAAAAATCCTCAAATAGGGATCTGATGGCTTAGCTCAGAGAATCAAAGAAATTAGAGGCAGAGAAGCCCTAGCTGGCTACTTGGTCTTCCTTACCCTCCAGGCCTCCTTCCCACAGGGTCCGGCTGGGTTGGAGTGACAGTGTCAGATCAGACCCCCGAGTGGAAACTGTGTCCTCTTCCCAGCTCTTCGCCAGCCTCCCGCCACTGCGGGCACTTCTCTCGCTGCCTCATTTCTCCTCCCACTTATTAAGACTACATTTTCTTCAGGACAGTGACTGTCCCTTACAATGACTTTACACACTACCTAGCAAACAGGGATCATGATCAGGGGCAGACCCTTCCCGTGCCAACAGTGACAACGAAGTACAAAATCCTCCTGCAGGCTCTTCCAAGGCTTACCAAGGTCTTAGAGGGGATCCCACAAATGTTTCTTCCCATCTTTGCCTTTAGCATAGGATGTGGGGGGCAAGGAGGGAGCTGATCCAGCTGCCCTCTGGTACAAATCAGCACAGCCCACTGATTTCGCTGGTGTGACCCTCGTCTGATGAAAGGATCTGGCTGAGGCAGTTGATGTTGCTGGAAGGAGGAAGCTCATATCTCATCAATTTTTATTTGTGAAGATTCATCCCGACCAAACCAGAGTCACCCTGACAATATTGACACACAAAGAGCAATACCAGAGTGCAAACGGGACCTTGTGCAGAAAGCAGGGGCTGCGGGACCCTGGCCTGCTGGTGGTCTGCAATGGGCTTTTAATTTATTTAACCATTGGTAAACAGATGTAATCAACATAACCTTCCCCATCTCCTTGGCACCACATCAGAGCCACAGGCAAGCTCCGCTGGGGACCGGCCGTCACATTGGGATGAGACTGTGAAGCCTTGAGGTTATGAGACCACTGCTGTGAGTTTTGCCCAAATCTTTACATGCCCAGTTGGTCTCAGCAAGACACCATTAACTTACAGAGGAAGAAGAAAGGAGCCCCATCTGGAGCTTAGAAAGCACAAATCTGCCATTCTCTCTTTGCAGGCTGGGGCTGTCTGAACAGAAGGTAAAGGTTGCAGGGAGATGCTTTCATAGGGAACAATGCATGGGAAACACAGAGACAATACGCTTTTCTCTTTCCACCCCCCCCAACTATTTCTCTGCAAGAGCAGGTACCTAAAATCAAGAGCAAAGAAAACTGCAAGCTAGGAACATCAATTCTGCTTTTCAACAATTCTTCCCATGCTCTTCTCTGAGCTAATAAATATTTTGCAGTACTGCACCAGTGCAGCATTACCAAGTCCTCTGATCGAGGAAAATAAAAACTACCCATGCACTGATTTTATATTGCAGCAGCCAAAACCATAAAACACACATCGGCAACAGTCAGTCCAGGTAGTGAATTACGTAGTCTTACTCTTAGGGGAGCTCCAGGTGCAGGATTTTAAAGGATTTTAAAGAAGTAGACTGTCAGAAATGCTGAAATCTGAGTGTTTTCTTTCCCTTACAGGAGCTCTCCAAATTGACAATAGAGCTGTTTGTCTGCTCTGCTCTGAAGAAATCAGCAAATGAAGTTATTTTCCTCTTTTTTCTTTGGCCTATTTGCAAATCTCTGCATTCTGTACTTATTTTTGAAGCGTGAAAATTTGCCAGTCGTTTTGGAAAACAAATAAGGTGCTACAAGTCCTTTTTCTCCTGTTTGGCATGTCCGAGGGATGGGTGCCCAAGATGCATAACAGCTGCTTTAATTCCAAATAGGAGAGAAAAATTTCCTGGCCAGAGGAAGGTGCCCTGATTTCCTCAGTTGTTCTAAATCTGGGAGGCCCGGCCACTCCTTGAACTGACTTAAGAAGTTTCTGCCCCTCCATTCCCCCACACTGATCAGCCAATTGATTTGGGCTGAAATCTGTCCTAAAAAAAAAAAAAAAGAAAGCAAAGGAGGAGGGCATTTTTAAGCTTCATTGTTTTGGTCACTGAGACAACTGCAGTGCCCCAGTGCTCAACAGGGCAGGCAGAGACAGGAGGGTAGGCAGGGAGGACGCTGACTGCTTCCCAGGCCAACCTGGTGCCAGAGAAGAGGTTTTGTTAAACAATGTGTAACTGATGGTACTGGGGTTTCTGCAGGTCTCCTCCATTATATGTGGTTGATGATTCCCTCCAAATATTCCCCTTTTGGTTGCAATTTTAGGTAGCCAGGAGTTACCATATTCTGGCTTGCAGCTCTGATCCCAACCAGGAACCAACACCAGTGACTTTAGCAGAAGATGCAATAACACTGCTTGATGGCAAATGGTCCATGACTACACAGAAATATCCTGACACCTGGACATCAGTTTAAACCCTGAAGCATGAGGTTTCATATCCCTTGCAAATCACTGGGAAGCACTAACTGTGGACATTGAAGTTAACCACGTAAATGTCCAGGTATCAACACCAGAGACATGGGAAGCTCTTCCTTTTAATAACACGTTGCATGGGGGAAAAAACCCTGCTACTTATTCTTGATTTTTTTCCAACTTTTGCCATATCCCCTATTGTAATTATAATTAATGTTACCCAGTTAAAACCTCACCTAATGCTTTCCAGACAGGTATTGCTATTCAGACTTTACAGCATGGGAAAACTGAGGTGAAGGAGAGCCACTAACTTGCACACAGCCAGCAAGCACATCAGCAGAATAACACACTGAATAGTAGGCTGTGTTGCTTCTCTCTCCCATAAATAAACCCTGGGAAGTCCATCATAATAGTAAATTAAAGCTGGACTGCTGTGTGCTATGATTCACCAGAAGAACAGAGGAATCCAGTGATGATGCAGAAAAGAAATACGGGAAGTCCAGTTGCACATCCAGGAGGGGAGAAAGACCAAAGGGGAAGGGATAATCAGATGGAAGAAAAATCTGAAAGCAAATGCTTTTTAATTATCATCATTTCAAGGGAGCACAGAACGACTCCACATGGTCCCTCATGGTTGTAGAGAAAGACCCAGGTCAGGGCAGAGGGCAAATCCAGGGTCAGATTCTTATTGAAAGTGAAAATTGTTCGTATTGTGCTTAACACCAGCTTTAGGAATATTAAAGAACAATTTGGGTTTTGTCAGTTAATACACTGTGGCCTGTGGTTAATGTGGCACTAAGATAGATTTTTTTTTTTTAAAGCTATTAATCTAGCAAGATTTTAAAGAGCTCAGCAAATATAATGTGACTCTAACATACTCCATCTAGAAATTACCACCAGCCTCATTCACTGGTGCAAACATAATAGTTCTGATCGACAGGTCGTGTTCACCGACCGCAGAGAGGTTACAAAGACTTGAGGCAAATCAGCTATTGGTCTCCTATTTATTTAAAGGCACTCTAGTTTTTTTCACTTTACACCACTGGAAGATGCCCAAGGGATGGATCTTTGAAAGCCTCCAGCCTTCAACCTCACTTGTGTCTACGCTCATCATCCTGACCATTTTTCTGACGATAGCAGATGGCCTTATCAAAGGTGCTGCACCTCCTTAGAGAGCCTGCTGCCTTGCCCAGGACAGTAATTTTCCCACTAAATATAGTCCCATCACATGTCACTAAAAAGCACCGTTAGAAGGGTGGGTGAGGTCATGAACAAACTCACCACCTCACAGTTGCATTTTGGTGGAAGTTCTGGTACAAAGTTCCTGGACACGAACCGCATAGGTTTAGTCTCCAGGAGCAGACCACACAGCTTTGCTTCCCTATGAAAAAAACCCCAGCAACCCAGCATAACAGTGAAAGAAACCCCTCTGAAACAGGGCCAGATCATCAAAAGGGTGCATTAACACAGGTTTTGGCTTGAAATTTTACCAAACTGTCAGTTCTCAGGAGAGAGGTACTATCAGAGGCTGATCTCAACAAGGGAATCCTCCTGGGACTTCTGTGCAACCCAGCCTAGCATTGATTCAGTTTGTAAAAACACGAAAACCAGACCACGGGGAACCACAAAGGGCTGCAGTGAATCTCACCGGTGCCTGATGTGCTGGAGACTCATGTCCTGTGGTGGGAAAGGTGCCCATCCCTCAGCTGTTCCAGAGCAAAGTCCCACCTCCTGCCTTAAATGCTCATGAGGGGAGAGAAGCAGAGCTGCTAGAGGGCTAAGAGGAAAGGGGATTTGTCTGCAGAGATTTAATTCTGAGATTTCTTCCAGTGGCACATTCCTGGCTTCTCCCTGACCCTGTGGAGGCACCTCACGCTCCCAAGATGGGAAGGTTCCCCAGGGTGTTTGAAAGCCCCTGGAAAAGACTTTCAAAATTACACCCATTTTATGCTATGAAGTGAGAAACAGAGAAAAGCCTGAAGGGATCAGCTCCAGCCCCTCTCCCCACTTACATGGCATTTGTGTTCCATTTTTTTTCTCTCCTAACATTTCATTTGTCCTCTCTTCCAGTAGCACTCAAACCCTACATATAAACTCCCCTGGCCCCATCCTCAGCTGGGGGAACAGGCTGAAATTAGATGGTTGGTGTTACTGGGAACATCGATCCCTTTTTCCTTCCCATCTGGCTTTACTGCCAGATTTTTATTGCTACTGCTTTTTGCTGGGGACACACGTCTCCTTATGGCACATCCGAATGGCCTTAGAAATAAAGGAATGAGACCTTTCAGCCAGCAAAAACCTGTAAATAAACAGTTTGGGCTGGCAATCAATGGGCAATCTCTCTAAGCCCTGGGATTGTTCAGTTAGATTAAGCCTTTCTAATGAATTCCTCATTGAGCCACTGAACAGAAATGAAGCCTTGTTAGCTCATTATCTTTCTAATTAACCCATTCTAAACCTGCTCCTTCCTCACCAGGAGGTAGCTGTGCTGTTTGGGTTTCACACTGAGGTTTATCAATGACCCCCTGAGAGCCTTTTGTATCAGTAACTGAGATTTATTTGAAATGACTGAGGAAGGCAGCTTCCAGTTTATTCCCTGTGCCAGATGAAGGTCCGAATACTATGTTATCCTCAGGCTACAATTTCCCAAGGACAAGCCATGTGTTGTGAGCATCTCCAAGCCCTTTTCTGCAATGATGAATGCTCCCCCCGCCCTTGTTTGCATGCAGATCACTGGGCTCGTTAAGCTGATGAAGGGGCCTGCCCTCCCTGATGGGGGCATGGGGCTGCACTGTGTCTGTCTGCAGATAGCAAGAGTATTTTACCGCTGGCATTGGCTGCTCTCGGCTGGTTTTGTGTTTACAAGCAGGGTCCTTTTCCAGGCAAACACTGCAACGTGTCTAATAGATGGAGAGCCCTCTTCCCAAAGGATGACCGCAGCAACCCCATTGTTTGGGCCATTTTGAAGAAGACAGGCCATATAGTAACATCCAGTAGACATCAGTCCCGTGTCAGGAGAAGGATGGAGCGATCAGCTCGATCAGTTCAAGCTTGGCATCCCCACAGCCCATGTGACAGCAATCTCTGCTTCTTGGCTTCTCTCTGAAAAGCCCCAGCACAGAGCAGCTTATGGGATAGCACGCTCAGACGCCCGGCATCGAGCCTGTCCTTGCACTCAGACACAGACTCCTACCGCTCTCGATGCTGTCCCAGACATTTGTCAACTTCTGTCACCTCTCTCACTAAGCAGCTGGTGGGGCTTTCTCCCCCTTTCTCCCTCCCGTTCAACAGCACCTCTCCCTTTGGGGCTATCTCTTGGCCTTGCTCCCACTGGGTCCAGGACCTGGCTGACAACCTTTCCTGCTGGGCACCTGAGCTGAAAGCACCATTTTCCATCCCAGACCAACTGACACAGCACCCAAGGCAGACCACATCCACCATCAGCATCACTTGAAGGAGCAAAGGAGGCAGAAGGATGCCTCCTCTCTCTCAATCCCTTTCTGTATCTCCACAACACACATAGGACCTACTCAGGATCCTGTGTCCAGGCACATCCTACTGCATTCAGCCTTCAGCCCAGCTAGGGAGGGACAACCCAAGCCATGAGCTTCCCTGAGCATCCCAGCCTGCAGCTCAGGGACCAGCATTGCCACCCCTTCCTCCCACACCATCTCTTTTTCCACCCTTGCCTGGATGGTCTGCCAAACAGCTCTGGCTGACCAGCCACAAGCACTGAAATGTGGATTTCAGTCTCAGGCCAAAGCCTGGCACAGTTTGAAGTGCCCAATGCAGGTTTTGTCAGTAGAACAATACCAGTCTACAAACTGCCCTTAGGGTGGTTTTGGAAACCTTTTTGAAGCAAATAAAAAAATAAATTCCATTTCTTTTGTTATTTTCAGTTCTGGTTTCTCCCCTTACCTTCCTCCTCCAACCCCTACCCAGCCTGGGGGGAGCTGCGACCCCAATCCACCCTGCGAGATTCATTCAGATTCTGCCTCCAAGAGCAACATTTTAATAACCCGACCAGCCAGGGATCTCTAAATCTCTCCGAGGAAAGGAGGCAGTGAGGATATAAACAAAAATATGCTTTGCCTAATTGTTTCTTACGTCGTCACGAGCAATTGAAAACGGCTCCTAGGGCGATATCCATTACATTTTGTAACAAAGGACTCTAAATGAAGGAAGCCCAGGCGGAACAGCAGAGTCAGAGCTAGAGACAAGCCTGGCATATAAATCTGTGCCAATCTGACCCACTGCCACCCCAAATGCTCCCACAAGACATGGAAACTGGCATAGCAAGACAGAAATTCCAGCACGTGCCGCGCCGGGATCTCTGCTCCTTGGGATACTCGGCGGCTGGAGGAACCCCCTCCCCTCAAGGAAGACGGCACAGACACCCGCCCGCCCATTCAGCCCACCATGCTGCAGCATTCACATCCCACACCTTCCTAATGGGTTTTTGCCAGGGCCCCCGTCCATCCATAGGGCTGCGGGCTGGTTCTCGAGGCTGGAGCTGGTGTAGAGAGCCACATTTCAGCAGGGGGATGACTGAAGAGGTGGATGCTAAGCTGAGATAAGCACGTCTCTGTTTGGCTATTAAAAATAAGGTAATTTAGACCGCACGGTACAGCAGATCAGTGCCTGGGTCTCTGAAATTATTTTGTTCTGTATTTAGTGTAAAATTCACGTTATATATATTAGTCCATCCTGCTATCAACATCTCTCCATAGTCGGCTGAAGTAAGATTCTGTTTACAGTCCTGGTGTATATATTGGGTATATACATCCTGGTTCTATATATTGGGTATAACATCAGCTGGACTTTAAGAAATCTATCAAGATAAGTATTTTTTTTTAATATTGTAGCAGAGTAAAAACTGCAGCTATGAGCTCTTCTGCTAAACAACTTTGTGGAGTAACAGGGAGAAGACAACACAGTGATGTTAGGTGGGCAGACAGAGAATATCAAGCACATTTTCTGACCGAGGTAATTCATTTTTTCAAGGAATTTGAGTTTTAGACTGATTGCTCCTTTTTTTTCCTCTTACTTCAAGTAGTCCAACTTTGTGGTTTGAAGACAATATCCCTGCACTTTTGGCTGGTGGATTGGTTCCTGCATGCAGCAGTCTTTACATTTCAGAGGCTGCTTCTAGAGGCAGCTGCCCGATTCCAGGCTCAGGCAGGCTATTGCAAAGCAAAGTGATTTTCATGCTTTTGTGTGTTCTGTCCATCATGGGAACTCAGCATTTTTTTTCTTGGAAGGACTCTGCTGTGAATAAAAATCTCTGCTGCGAGCTCTTATGATTTGAATCCCTGGCTCTGGTCTCTTCAAACATCAGCTCCTGCGAGACTGGCAATTCAGCTTGCTTGGGGTCTACCCCTTCTCCTTCTCCTTCCCTTTCCTCTTTGTTTTACCCATGGTTGTCAAAAAGCCTTGCAAACATGACACGCACACAGGACAGAGCCTCAGAAGTCAGATGACAAGGCAAAAGAGACCTTACTACACATTATTTTTATAATCTCAAGATTCATTTTATGACAACTTCATGTCATCAGCCGCAGCTCTTTCACAAGGTGTTAATATTAGAAGCGGATACAGATGTTAAAGTATAAAACTGCTCTTTGTGCATGGAAAAAAACATCAAAACCTCCCAGATCTGCCTTAATATTTTCACTCCCAAACATTTAAATGTCATCAATGTCATGAGAGGGATTTCACAAGAGTCTTTCATTCTTGAAATGTGGGCTTAGGACAATAAGGAGGTGATCCAGAACCTCCAAAATCAGGAGGAGCTTAGTTCTCCTTGGGCTCCTCCAACTGCCTTTCTACCATTCCCTGTGGGTACTCTAGGGTGGGTAGAAACAGCATTAATTCACTTTTTTTTTACCTCCATCTATTTTTTGGAGAAGTGCTGGTTCACCCTCTTGTAAAGGAAAACACCCAGGCCAACTAGGCTCCACATGTAACCGAGACGCTGTGTATTGTTATTTCTGTGCAAGGCATGAGGCAAAATTAACATAATGCAGCACCATACCCAAATGCTGAGACAGCCCAAGGAAATCAGCACCGTGCTCACTCTAATGGCACTTACCTCCCTTCTTCTCTTCCCCCTCTCCCTCCTCTGCCTGCAGCTCCCCCCGTCCAGCCCTTCCAGACATGTCCAGAGGGATCTTTAAAACTCTATAAAAAACATAAGAAGCTGTTTTCGACTATAAAGAGAGACTGTTGATAACACAGTTCCAATAAAAAAAAAGTCTATATATGTGCTTTCTACAGCTTCCCTTGGAAAATAATTCATTTCTCCCTGCATTATATTTCATGGTAACCTAGAGACTCAATATGTTCTGGATTACTGCATCCATTTCTGTTTCTGCTCTAATGGCCCACTAGAGTATGAACCTTCCAACCAGAGTCCCCTAAATCTGGTGACTGGGGAGCTAGTTGTACTTTCTTGTTTTCCACTTGATAACTAGCCCCTTCCAGCATTACTTTTATGGCAGTAATCTTCCTAGGCTGGTTGCAGATTGCTTGTCCTGGTTTTTTTCCTGCTTGCTTTTTTTTTCTCTTGTCCTCCAGCCACTGGAGCCAATGGTCACTGTGGACTATCCATCACGTTGTTTTTTATGTCAAGCTGGAGTTCCCCAGGTCTGTTTACTCCTTTTTTTTTCCTCCATCCAAATGCCACTGCAGTCCGGCAATTGCTTGTGTCAATGAACCACCCCTTCCATTTAGGGGAAGGGATCTGAGATTGCCAATGCCCATCAATAGGCTAGAGAGATCCTAGGTTTAATTTTATGGCTTCATATTACAAATGATGGGGCAAACGGAGGAGGCTAAGTAAACACCTCTCTCCCCTTACCGCTTTGGAAAGTAAAAGACATTAGCATGAAAGGTATGGAGGAAATAAATCAAGCCAAGTCCTGGCTGCCCATCCGTACAGCCTTGCTCAGTACCAGGAGCCCAGCCCTGTGCACAAGTCCCGACTGTGTCGTGGAGTCTGGGTGTTGTCCACGGGACAGCCTCCATCCTGCCCCGTTTGCATTTGCATCTGAGATCCAGGCACGTATACAATTATTTACTTCATTTTCTTTTTCTTCATTGCTCTGAAAAATCAGATGGAAAACTTCAGTGCTGTGAAGGGGAGTAAATTAGAGTCCAGGAAACCAGCCTGAGTGAAAAGTAAGGGCTAAACCTTCATTTATCCCTTCAAGCTCAAATCTGAATACATACTTACAGCTAAAATTTATAGGTAAAACACTTTGTCCCCAAATATGAGATAAAAGAATATTTAAACTTTTCAGAAAATTAACCCAAAAGGATGGAGCTTATGATTTTTTCTCAAAGCCATTTCAAGGAGAATGAGAACTATTTCTTCTACAGCTCTTTTTAACCCACAGGTCCCGCAGCCCTTTGTCAATCACCACACACACACACGCACTCTGCATCTGCTTCACTTTTCCTTTCCAGTAATAATTCAGATCTGCATCAGTTTTACTCAGTCTTAAGGTAATTTCTAGGGCTTGGCTTCTGCAGTCTCTTAGTGCTGATGCTTTTCCTCCTCAGGACACTTGCACTAGAAGTGTTTTCTCTGCCTAGCTGCCATTTAATCATGCCTCTGAGAGAGTGGCAGAGAATCAGCTGAACTCTTCATAGCCTTGCTCATCCGTCTGCAGATTTGCCTTCAGGTCCTGCCGAGTTAAAGGTGTGAAAAAGGCCATTGTGCAGCTCTTCCCAAGGCCAATTCCTAGGGTTAGACTGATCTTAGCATCCGTACCGTGTTTACAACTTCCATTTTCTAGAACAGGTTGAGTTCATTGGCATTAAAAACTCTCTATAGTGCATCAGTCTTAATCCAATTTTAAAAGGCAAGGCCAGCAACTGTGTTAAAGGGATTAACTCTTATTAAATATAGTGTACTTGGGTAAGCCCTAAGGGAAGGACTCTAGTTGCTCCTGTTCGCGTGGATGGAGGCAGTCATACCAAGTTACATCCTAGGGACCTGGCAGTAAGCTCAAGATATAAATTACCACATATTACAGGAAAATAATTTTTAAAGTATGGAGGTAATTGGAAAGCAATGTCCTCATCAGGCTTTATAAACATGAAGAAGCAAACTCTTCATCTCCTGTAAGTGGGAGGAAAAATGCAGGTGAGAAGTCTACCTGTCATGACAGAGAAGCTGCTCTCCAGATCTCACAGCAGAACATGAGCACAAGATGTAACATTAGGCTGTTGAAGACAATGGAAAGGGATAGACCTGTGTCCTCCAAACTTTGGATGTAGCCAGGTAACAACTAAAAAAAAGCGTTATCCAAACCAAACGGATTCCAACCCTGAAAGGAAAACACCAAGATCTCCCTCCTACCTCCCCATAAGGGATTGTCTTTAACTCCGGGGAAACTAAGACAGCGGTTACATCGTCTCACCTGCAATCCACCAGCAAGCAGACTGGGAAGGCAGAGCCGAAGCCAGCCATGCCCAGGTCTCGGTGACTCCTTCCAGTCCATTTGCCGTTCACGGCAGGGGCACAAACCTCCTGATCAGGAGGTTCCCCCGAGCTGCCTGACCTTGGCCCCATCTGCCTGCAGGCGCCTTTAAGGACGCAGGCAGGCACCAGTGTGCACAGAGGCCGTTTTCAGTTCATGACCTGGCACTGAAGAAGCATTAGTAGCCTGGAAAGCCTTGTCTCATTGCTCCTACAGACCAGACTGGAATTCTCTTGGTATGTCCAAGTCTAGGGATGGGAAACAAATTAAGTTGATTTAAAGGCAACCTAACATTGACTAAGAAAAATTGACTTGGCAAGCTTGAATGTGTGAAAGCCCCTCTTATCCACCCCACGTGGTGTAAGCAGTACATGGGCACAATACTTAGTACCTCTAAAACAATGGTGAATTTGAGCCCAAGTAACAAATCCCTGCTTATTCATTCCTAACAGGAGCAACAGAAGATACACGGATTTGTAAATATTTTAACCTAGCTGACAACTGCTGCCAGGGAGTTTCCAAAATCAAGGCCTTGCAGAATGACCTTAATTCTGATTCAAAAAAAGATCGCAGATTAAAGAGGAACTTGTCATCAGCTATTCCCTGTAATTAGTTTAATATGATCAGCTCTCCATGATAACGAAAGGCAGCATCAGAGCTGTCCAGAGAGAAACTTCCAGTGGATAATAAATAGTGACAGATTTCAACCAGATGGCTTTACCAGACTGCAACTTTGCAAGTGATTTTGAAGCTCAAACATTAGTGCTTATTACTTAGGATCAGCCAATAGCCAAGAGAGATCTGCAAACAGTTCCAGCTGGGGTTTAAAGGCAACTAAAGCATATGGATAAAGACTTTGATTAAGGGGTAAAAGATCATTTTTGAAAATGACTTTCACTGAGCACCCAAAGCCTTGGAAGTATGACACACTCCTCTTCAGACTGGGGCTTTGCCTCCATGGATGGGCTATTAACTGAGCATCCCAGTCAGCTGCCAAAGCCAGCATGGGTGAGACAGCACCCAGCAGCCGCGGGGATGGCATCAGGAAGCACCAGGATATCACTTCTAAGCATCTTTCCCAGACTGCTTGGGGTTGCCTTCAACCCTGAGGAGGACACAAGGAAGGGGTGGGCAGAGGAGAGGACGTCTCTGAGATTCTCTTAGGGCAGAGGTGCAGGGAGGGACCGCACAGTCTCCACAGCGAAGCCCTTTGCCACAAGGCTGGACATCCACGCGGACAATCCTGTATTGCCTTAGGGTTGCTCCAAGGACAGGGTCACCATCAGAAACAGCCTGCAGGTTTGGTGTCAGCAGCAGAAAAATAAGTCCCTGGCTCCAAAATCAGGGGTATGAGATCAGTCGCATTTGCCAGACACAACCACTGAGGGCTTAGTGCGGCTGATCCAAGCTGTAGGGCAGGAGGCAAATCCACCTGGACCAGTGGGAAGCTGGAGGCTCTGGAATACCCACACTTAAGAGGAGAACAGATCGCCCTCCCCTAGCTCAACCTCAATTTAATACAAACCTCCACCATTTAAGCCCATGAAGTGTCACAACCCGCTGGGACAGGCACCGGTGACACCGGTTGCTGGCCAGTGGAACTCCAGCCACTTTCCTTCCACAGGAACCTTTGGAAACACATGTTGCTGGTCACCAGAGTGAGGTTTGCAGCCATGGGACACCCGCACAACCCATACAGTTAAAAAGGCCAAAGGCATCCCCCATTGTGTGCTACCAACACACTTCCAGGGCAGCCGAAGGAGATACCCTGGCAAGAGGAGCACCAGCTAGCACCAAACCCGCATCCTCCCTTCCTAACCACCCTGGGGGGGACAGCCCGAGCCACCAGGAACACGTGCCACCAGCGCCCACTGTGCTGGTGCGGTCAGATGGATGAGGGGAGGAGGAGGGACACCACGACAAACTATTTTTCCCTGCCTGAGTTCAAAGATGCATTTCAGCTGTCTACTTACTGCTCCAGTCGGGTGAAAGCTCTCGGTGTCTGAAGGGGCTTTCTTGCTTCTCTTGGCATTATGGCCAAAATATCATTAAGACTCCTGTAGCTGGAACTGAGCTGTCAGTAAGAGAGAGAACTTGACTGAAGGCATTTTTGCAACCAAGGGATTTTAATTTTTCCCCCTTCTTTTGCCTTATCCAAGAGAAAGAAATATAACAAAAAACCAAGACAGGGATTTTTCATCTAAATTTATTTCTTCCAGCATTTGCTGCAATGGGGACATGTTTGGGTTTGCTGCTTGCTTGCTGTTTGCAGGGGTTTTTATGAGCTATTCACATCAAATGTTAAGAAAAGCAATAGAGAGTAGTAAAGGCTGAAGAAGATAGCTGTATGCTCTGGGCTTCGGACTCAAAACCTGGGGCCAAAACTCTGCTCCCAGTTGCTTGATTAGGGTAAAACATAGAAGTGATATTGCAGCAGTAGTTATACCGTGAACTCCACAGATTTCAGCCAGGTTCATACAGACAACAAAAGAGCGGATTTTACAATCTTACAAAATATCTCAGCGTGCTGAATAATTGCATTAAGCCTCAAAATGTTCCCACTGGGTTTTTCAGTGCCTTTGTCCTTAGCTTGGACATTTAAGTCAAGAGATAAGAAAGAAAAAGAAAGGAAAATGTCACACATTTCCTTTCTGGTTTTCAGACTTTTAAAATGATACATAGGTCCCTTTCTGCAGCTTGATTAAACGTCACAGTGGAGACCCTAGCACCATCACATGAGTCCAGGACCTGGAGATTTGAGGGTGGAGGACAAATGGGATTACCAGCCAGGCTGTAGGCTTTTGCAACTTATTTTTCAGTGAACACATTGATTACCAGCAATGAGCTCAAACCAGGTATTCCTAAATCCCACCACTTACCCCTGAACAGGCGAAAAATATAGATTCAAACCTAAATCTAGGTACAAAAATCCCCTGCTCCCAGAGTCGCTACCCAACTTTTGAAAACAAAGGAGATGCCCTCAGTCCACTAGATGCTTTTTGGGGTAAGCTTTACCCAAAGAACTGTCTTTTTTTGTTTGGTTTTTTTTTTTTAATACAGATCAAACCCCTAAGACAGAGCCCCAGTGCAAATTCCCTGATGCTTGTTTGACTTCATTAGCACAAAAGCAAATGAAGGCACTTTCCCCATTGTCCCGCTCCAGTGGAAGAGCATTGAAAAGGCACAGTACCAGTGACCTGTGGAAACTCTCCCAGGCTGCTCCATCAGAAAGGACAGAAAACATCCCATTACCTCCACAACTCTCAGCCGAGCTTTTTCGAGCCCCTTTTACCTGCTAACTTCCCGCAGCTGTTTTGGGAAAGGCAGAGCCCCCAGTCTCAGGGCTGCGTCCCCCAAGGCATGTGACAATCACAACTTTCCCAAAGGCCAACGGGGAGTACATTGGAAAAAAAATCCATTTATTGCCTTTCAAAAGCTTCATCCCACCTGACACTTGATCTCCTGGACCTGATTGTGGGCTGCTAGCCCCGACCCACTGGCTCACCCCTGTCCTGCAGCGTGGGGCTGGGATGGGGGTGTGTATGTTTGCTCTAGGGATGCTCTGGGGTTCAAAGTGATCCCTTTCCTCCACTGGGGTTTCCCTATTCCATGTCTAGTCCTGAATACACAACAAAATCTGCAGGTGACACAAGATGCTGTAAAATCAACCCATTGCTGAGCGGTCCGATGCCACGCTGGCCAAACCAAAGGCTGCTTCTGAAAAATCCCAGCCCTCTGCCACAACAATTCTGCAGGGTCATCATTAGCTGGTGGAAAACCACTGCTGCCTGGGTCTGCGGAGGAAAAAACAGGTCCCTCAAAGGCTCCTTGCATGAGCCAGGATGGGGGCTCCACTCAGCACCCGCCATCTCTGCTGCCTCCCTTTCCCCTCCGTAGCGGCACGGCTGCTCTGAAGGGCATCATGAAAAGATCCCACCTTGCTTTGGAAGGAAGAAAAGGAAACGGCTTAGCTGTGGAGGGAAAGACAGCTACTATTTGCTATTCAAATCAGGAGTCACTTCTGGGCACAGGTCAATGAGAAAGGGAAACTTTCAGGCTGAAAGGATATGGACTTTGGAGATTTTTGTCCAGAAACGGTGTTTACCGGTTTCATATGCCCTCCGCGGGCAAACACACCCCGCAACACCAGGCAGACTTCAAAAGGGCCCTTTCAGTGTGGCTGAGCAGAGGGAAGCTGGGGGTCTCGGGGGAGCTTAGCCAAAGATTATACACGTCTCTCTGGTCGAGGACAAAGCTCCCGCGCCCGGGCAGCCAGGGGCCGCAGGGAAACACGCTCCTTCTCACAGATGCACGGTGGGTCAAGCGTGCCTGGTGGGGTGCAATGCCAGCACAGGGTAGCATCTTGGAGGTCACCAGTGGCTTTTCTCAAAGGTGAAATGGGGTCCACGACCGTTGGTGCAGGCTGGGGTGAGCAGCAGCAAGGAGGGGTTTGGGGTTCCCCTATGAGCTGGGTCCACGGGGATGCTCCAAACGCCTCAGGCAGAACCGCTCCCCATCTGACTGTGATCAGCCAACACGTGGCAAAAACATGTCGTGCTCGACAACCTTTCGTAACGGGAAAACGTCCAAAGAATCTGCCCAGACTCTCTCAGCGCTCTGAGCATCAAAAGTGCTTCATTTCAGCAAGTTTCCACATGGGGGGGAGTTTTCTCAGTTTATTCAACTTCTACTTTTATGTTATGTCAAGATATTCCCGCAGCTTCAGTTTTATTTAATACCATATTCGTGCCGTATTTGGTATTTACTCATGTCCTTTGACGTCACAAGGCCAAAATTATCCACAGATCATTTTGACTTCCCAGTGAGATTTGCACCAAACCACATTTCAAAGTGCTGGAATTCCCCTGGTGAAGAAATACTTTTTTGGTTTTTTGCTGCTCCCCAGCCAGTTTGAAGGAAGGATCTGTGACAAGGAAAGGTCTCATCCCTGCTCTGGGGCTGGGTCACAGCATGGGAGCGGATGGGTGGGCAACCCCGTCCATCCCTCCCTCCCTGCCCAGGTGCACCAAGGGAGCAAACCCATGGTAATGTTCCCCTCCTCACATCACCAAGGTGTTCAGGCTGTATCAGACACGATGGGAAAATGTGGGCGCAGATTTCTCCTGCTCCTCCAGAGCAAAGCATGAATAAGGATAAAACCACGATGCCGTAACAACCGCACTCTTCATCCTCCTCATCCTCCAGGCAGATTGCTGGATTTCAGACTAGATACTGATGGGAACCCAAAAATCCCCACTCTGCCAAGTGCAGAGCTATAAACCAGAGGAAGAAATTAATGGGTTTAACTGGTTTCCCACAACACCGAGCGAATGAGGTGGGAGTGAGATGGGCACCTGCTCACTGCTGAGACTCAAACCAGCGGGGTTCCCAGGGGACCACAGCGGTTCCCCATGATTGCCCCAAGCCCAGCGTTTTCCCACATCTGAAGCCAAGCAGTGCTAAACTGCACACATACACTGAAGCCCCCAAGCCAAGCCACAACACTTCTCCTACCTCCTGCAAGAAAGAAATTTTTAAAAAAAGGAAGAAAAAGTCAAGATTTGGTTCAGGTTTGGAATGAAAGCTTGGCCTGACTGTTTAAGAGCTCGATTACTCCTCACTACCATACTTACACACACCCATCCTTAAATTAATAAAGAACTATCTTTAACGCAGTCAAAGTGGCTTCAGATGTGAGCCACTTCAACAGCCCATTATCAGCATTGTGTTTGTTTTTCCATATTGACCGTGTGTGTAATATAATCCTTGTTTATGATAATTGATTTTCCTTGGACTGCCTTCCTGGGAATAATATACACACTTTTTAACTCTCTTTTTAAAGATCAAATGGCATTTAGGCCTGGTGATTTGAATCTGAGTTGGTCAGAGCATTTAATACAATAAGAGTGAGCTTAAAGGAAAGCAGTTAAACCCTGGATATTTTTCTTATTGCATAGCCTGAAAACCCTTGAATTGAGAGGGAAGTTTGCATCTATTTTCTTGTCGTCTATTTTAAAAGCTGTCAGAGTTGGTTAGTCTCTCTTAAAATTAGTCCTTTGGATCATCTTCTTACTAAAAACAAAATCTGAGCTTTTTTTTTTTTTAAAGCGATAGCGGATTAGGGCAAGAAGCTTTGTTTAGCTAAAGCGAGGGATTAGAGGAGATTTGCCCCCATAAAGTTGTGGTTTGATGGTGCTTTTATCCCTGGATGTTGCTAAAGCTGTGTTGCTTCAGGATTAGGAGCATACAAAGAGTCTCCTTGTGCTGTTTCACAGCCAAGAGAAAGACAAGGGGGAGAGGGAGAGACAGGGGAACACATGCAACAGAATTGGGAATTCCTTGGTCACACAAATCTAAAGTTTAAACCCCCTGACACAAACTTTGCCGGACATGTTGTGAATGCGAGATGGCCAGACCTCTAGTGGGAACGGTGGATGGTGGAGCAGAGGGGGTGAGACCGCCTGAACCGCCACCTCCCACCCTCCTGCCGGTGACTTTCCTCCAAAATGAGAGAAATTCGGCTGAGGTTGGCAAGAGAAAGGCAAGGGGAAGGCAAGACCTCAGCGGGGCTCGGGCAGCATTTCTCCCGGGTGAAACTTGGACCATCATCAGCAAACCCTGATGAAAAGAACCACAGCGCTGCTCCAGACGTGCTGGCGTCCAGCATCAGGAGACGAAGGCATCTACTTTGTTCGAACACCTGCCAGCCGTGTAAGGGGCTGGCAGTCCTCAGTCTTCCCACCTTCGGGAGATGCTTAAGTCTTGGCATGTGCCCATGAGATGTCCCCACCAGGCAGAGCCAGGTCCTGGGCCAGCTCTGCCATGAGTCTGAGAGGCAACAGAAAAAGTGGAAAAGCCCCACGTAACAATATCCTTGCAAAATTCCTTTAAATAAAAAGGAAGAAATCAAGACCAGGCACAAGGTGGTGATGGCACATCATTTCCCCTGCCCACAGGCCTTCCAAGCATTAGGACACAGCCTGGGTTTTTTGGCAGGAGGCAGAGAAGCTCCAAAACCCTGAGGTTTTATATGTATGGGAGATTTACCCCTACCCAAATCAAAACACAAAGAGTCTTTGCACTTGCCAACCCCTCCTGCGTGACAAGATCGTTTCAAAAGCAGGGATGAGCGGCAGGAAAAAACCAAACTCCAAATCAAATCCAGCAAACCTTCTGACCGGTAACTTATTTCCATCCTGTGACAACTTATGTACATCCCCCTGCTTCTTATTTATTTTGGGGGACACAGGGTCGTGCCTTGATAGCCACAGGCCTTGTAGCAAAGCTGTGAGAATACACGTGCAGCACCACATCGGGTGGTGGGGTCTAGGGGCTCCTCGCCCTGCAAACCCCGGTGTGTGTGACCCTGCGTAGCTGTGCCAGAAAACCAAAAGGAGCGTCTTTGCTTATATGGAGTGAGGGAATCTGGCTCTTCTCTTCAAAACAGGAAATTAGATTTCATTAAAAGAGATAATAGCCGTTAAAAAGAAATGGCTAAAAATCCCTCTTGTCACTAGCAGACTATTATATCAGATTTTTCTGGAAAATCAAGTGATTCTGAAAGTCTGCGACTTTATCAAAAGACATTCCAGGTGATAAATAATATAGTCTGGACAGTGTAGGTTATACACACGCACTTGTGCATATATTTGAACGTAGGTATACAAATATGTGCAAATGTTTGTTTTTAACCTAACAGCTTTGCTCATTTGACTTAATACCCAACGGCTGGTTGAGAAATTCTGTTAAAACCAAAGGGATGCTGAGCCCATGCAGGAAAAATACCCATGATAGCACATCAGGCAAATTATCTTGTTTTAAGCCATTATGACTAATGGATACAGTCAATATTTGAGGAAAAAAAACCCCGAAGAACAATATGAGAGTTGTGTTTTATGAATAAAGCAAGATTTCCCCAAGCCAGGGGAGGTGCACCATGGGCTCTCGCTAGCCAGGCTCCATCCGACCCAGCACCGATGCTGAGCCAAGGTCTGTCACGCACCAGTCTGCTCCAGCCACGCTCAGCCCTGCCATGAGCCTGCTCCCTTACACAGCTGTGTTTTCATCTTCCTAACTCCTTGGATGGCCCCCTCACCATTTCATCTCTCAGGCTTGAAATCAGAAATAACAACAGCAAGCTTGAGCCAAGTGAGACTCCTAACACACATCCTGAGGGAAATCCAGCTCTTTCCACACTTTTTCAGTCCAAAATAGAGTTAAAGAAACTGGAGGTTTCATGTTTCCTGCAGAATAGCAATTGCGGAGGACAGAAGTACACTTGGAAAAGTCAAAGCGTGTCATTTTTCAGGGGGAAAAAATAACACTTCAGTGCTCTGAAAACCTGTTCTGTTTTGGTTTTCCCTTTATTTTGTCATAAGAAAATTAAACATGAATTTCCATGTATCTCTGATTCATTTGGGGTTTTACAGCCTGGTTAACCTCTTCTCCTGCAGCTCCTGCTTTCTAGCCAGGCTGCATTTCCAGTGCTGGACCGCAGGTCAAGCAGGTTCCCTTGATGGACCAAAAAAAGTCGAGTAGATATAAGCACGATGCCTTCTGGGAGGTATAGTGTCCCATAAACACCACTCTGGTGTGGGCCCACACGGCAGAAATACAGCTGTCTGACAGCAATGCTTCATTGGGAAATACAATTTAATTTTCTTTTTCTTGACTTGTAAATACACGTTTTGCAACCATTAAAAAAATCCCAAATATTCAAATTTAGAGTGGACCAACCCAAAAACTGGACTCACTTCTCTTTCTGATTTTTTTTTAGTGGCGATATTTTAGTCCACATTTACCCCTCGGAAGCGTGGTATATTTGGGGGACAGACCCAAAAGTCATCCATCGGTTCTCATACCAAGCTCTCCCGCTCTCTTTTTCTTCCTTCAGATGTGCAAGCTGGCAAGATGCCCAAGGTTTTTCCTTCCTTGTGTTGCGGTGAAACAGAGGTACAAAGTCTCAGCAGCAGCTCACAAACTGGGAGGCACAGACCATGCCCTACAGATATAGGAGGCTTCTTAAAGCTGGCGTCCCGCTCCTGGTCCTGGAAGGGACCATGAGATGGGGACGGGACCCTGGGTGGGCTGGCCGACCCCAAAGCGACCACGTTATGGGGTGTTGTTGGACCAGCGGTTTGCAGAGCGGCTAGAGGTGGTGGGATGGGTGGGAAGTGCATCCCGGCGTGGGTGAAAGATGCTTGGAGAGCTGCTCCTCTGGAGGAAGGTTTTTCCTCCTCACGCTTGCTGGCGCCCGGCCGCTCCTCCCCACGGCCGCATGGGGGAATGCCCTTCTCCTCGGCTCACAGAAGCTGACCAGGAGGGTGAATAAAACCCCAGGCTGACGTGGAGTATAGATGTCATCTGTTTCTTGCGCATCCGAAGGCTGAGTTTTTATCCAAGCAGCCCTCGCCTCCATGGCTAGAGCAATATCACTTGTTCGCTCCCGCTGAGTCCATCCTCCCAAGCATCGTTAACACATGGACATTTCAGCTCCCTGAGATTATTTCATTATTGATTAAATGCTCTATCAGCGGCAGCTAGTGCAAGAGGAACCGTAAACCTGCAGGATAACAAAACCTTTGTGGCTGGGGGGAAGAGGCAAAAGCCTTCCTCTCCTCTGCACCAACCTGGTAGCATTTTCCTTTCCTTGCGGGGCGCTCGCTGGCAGCAGAGCGCTGTGACTTAGGGACAAACCTCCTTAAACAACAAGCATTTTCTCTCCAACATCTTTGCATCATATGACCTTCAAAACAAATCAGAAGGTAAAATAAACACATAAAAGCAGCCGGGGTATTTGGCCTGACTGAACTCCATCAGGGCTGTGGAGCTGTAGGAATGTATTATCAGTTCCCAGCAATTTTTGATTTTTCCCCAGTGTGGGACTGCAGAAGTGGCCTTATTGAAAGGCCAGAATCTGCTTCTATTTCAACCAGTGACAGCTACATTTATATTAGGTTGATTCCCCCTTGAAATTACCCAAGTTTAAAGAATTATCTGTCTGCAAGGGAAAAAAAAAAAAAAAAGAAAGAAAACCGTGCACAAGCAGTAGCTGTTCAGGATGATGTTCTGGGTTTGGAAATTACCTATTTAAGTCAATAAATGGGTTAGGAGGGGGAGAAGGAAAGGAAGGTAGAGTTTGTGGTTCTTAATCATAGCTTCGCAGGGTTTAGCTGCTCTCCCACTGTTGAAAAATGTTTCAAAAAGAAAAATAAATGATCTTCTAGTTACTAAAGTATTGATTTTGCCTACATCCGGTAATAAAGAGCAAGTCACCTGTAGGTAAAACTCTTGTAAAATATATTTGATACTATAATAGTCTGGAGATAGAGTTACATGCAGCTGAGAGAGGCAGAGGGATGACAAATCGTTCCTAATAAGGTGTTTACCTAACATATTTCATGTCATGCGTTACCCAAAACTAAGCGGGGCTCATTTTCATCTCCCCTCCTCTGTCCTCCCCTCCAAGAAACCCGCTGCAGCGGTGGGGTGGCACAGGAGATGGCATCGTGGTGGGTCGGCTTGGCTGGTGCCTGCAGCCGACGCGTCCCCACAACAGGGACCAGTGCAGGGAAATTGGGTCGAAACGCTTCCTCTGGATGCTCAAAACACAACACGAGGGCTGGAGCCACTATTGCACAAGTGCTGGTGGAGGTGGCCGCTGGGCCATGCTCCTGATCTGGGAGGGAGAGTTCGTTTTGCCCAGCCCTCTCATGTCCTTGAAATTTCTCCTGCGGAAAACACGGCTAGCCCGGCTTTGTGCCTGGGAGATGGATTTTATCCCCCAGGAAACGTATCTGTCATTTTGCTCAGAGGTAGGTACAAAATAAATGCAGTCATGCATTTGAGCATCCGTTACCGAAGGACTGAACTTAGTGCTAAAGGATGTAAATCTAGATAAATATCATCACTTTTGAATAAATTACTTTGGATTTACACAGCGAAACAGAGCTGAACTGCGTCCAGCCTCGCTGTCAGGACAGGCAGAGCTTGCACTGATGTCCACGAGACCCATATTTGGACTTCTTTCTGAAAAGATGGTTAGGGAGATCCAGCTCGGGGTCTAATGTGCTAGGTGAGGGCCAAATCTTTAGTCCCAATGGCAAAGCCCTCCTTTGGTTTCAGTGATGGGAGGTTTGGATAACCCAACTCTCAATATACATTGGGCCTGGGTCCACACTTGCGTGCAACCAAGCTGCAAGAACAATGTCTCTCCCAAGGCTAAGCAGAATCGGTGCTCTGGAAGATAAACCACAGCAGACAGTGCTGCTGGATTCAGAGCATCCCATAGTGCAGAGTTAGACCTCAGCTAAGGAACAGAGGGCTATTACAGTGGCTCAAGCATTCAGGAGAATCAGGGTCAGAAACTCCTTCGTTGCCTCAAACTTCTTACATGACCTGTGCCCACACAGGTAGGCTCATCGTGTCATTCCTAGAGAAAGCAAGTCCTCTTATGGACTTACCTTGTGCTCTTAAAAACAAAAAATCCCCACAGCTAATGGCAGCTGCCTGAATCACGGGGCACTGCAAAAGTAAGCAAAGCAGAGACTGAGTTTCCTTTGCTACTCACGTGGGATGGGGCTCTAGCTAGAAAAAGCAGAGTCTCTCCATGCCAAGCCCATAGGCAGGACCTGAATTTAAGCAACTTTCTGGAGTTTCTGTTCCACTTGGATAACATTTCCAGCACTCCAGGAGCTGGAGAACCGGCTCCAGGAGCTGTAACATCCATATCACAGCCTCCCTCCACATCCACATTTCTTTCCACGAGCACCATCAGGGTTTAAATAACAAACCGGAGCACAGCGGCCATGTGGAGAGCTCCCCACCTCTCAAAGAAGCGAGGAAAGGCTTTTCTGGCAAGGAAACGCCTGTCAGAGGAGAGGCAGCATCCCACCGTGCATCCGACGAGCGTGGAGAATATTAAAATCTCAGGTGGACCCAGGCCATAAAGGATGTCTGTGAAGATGGGTGGGTGGATTTGTTCACGCTGGGTTCGGTATGACCATTGTAAAGCCCCAAGAGATTATTTTCCCGTAAATTAACCCATGAGAGACATGGCCGGAAAAAAAAAACCAAACCACGTTCCCCACCCTGCACAAAGGGACTGGGCAGATCAGGCTTCCCCAGTACCTTCTCTGGCAGCAGAAGATGGGCTGAACCTTCAGCCTGTGCTCAAGCCCTCCTGAACCATGAGCTGGACCAAACAGTGGCGTGTTTTCAGGTGAAGGGTCTGGAATGCCATTAAACTGTCATTACTCAAGCCTTACTGGGGAGGAAGAACATTTTTCTCAGAAGATCTCAAAACCGAGGAGCTACCAGGTCTTTTTGGCCATGTGGTGGTTGATGGTTCAACCTCCCATTCACCATATCTCCTTCACATGACCTAGGAGATGTCATCCGCCCACAGTGCCCCATCCTCAGAGGAGAAAGGAGATGTCTCGTACCCAAACTACAACTGCAACACACTGTAGCAGGAGAGTCGAATCAGAACCGCCCACATTTCTTCCCTAGCTGGCTTTTTTTTTCTAGGCTATTTAGTTATTTTGAGGGTGGCTTCAAAT
Organism: Aquila chrysaetos chrysaetos; assembly: GCF_900496995.4. Taxonomy (NCBI): domain Eukaryota; kingdom Metazoa; phylum Chordata; class Aves; order Accipitriformes; family Accipitridae; genus Aquila; species Aquila chrysaetos. Next base: position 32,878,935 of record NC_044015.1, on the reverse strand, counting down.
TCCTGATCAAAATCCAAATCTTCTGTAAGGAGGACGTTTTCTAAATCAAGTCCACTCATTTAGATAACTTTTTTTAAGCAGACAAAGACATTTCCCCTGGCTTTAGACCCATGGATAAAAATGGGATGAGGACAAGGAGTAGCTTGGGCACTGGATGGTCTCAGACCAGAGGAAAGCCACGGATAAAAGGCTCTGAATCCAACCCAGCTCTTAACGCATAGGGAATTTTTGGTGCATCAAGTCAGAAAAGAAAATTAATAAAATTTTAAATCAAATAGGAACATTTCTGATATATTATTGCAAAATCTCTGTTTTGCTGATTCTTTCTAGGCAGCCTGTGAAAGGAAAGGAAGAAAAACACCTGATGCCTTTGTGACAGAGCGGTCCGGACGTGGGGTGTCCCCATGGGAAGCCGGACCCCGAAGGCCATCGCTGCCGGGAGGGCAGGGACATGGCCGAGGGAGGCCTCTCTTCCCGGCTCTGCCCCTGGCGCTGGAAGGGGTGCTGGGCACGTCACTCCTCTATTTATTTGCCTTTTCTCATCACCTTTCCCGCTTATCTCTTTTGCCCTGGATGCCCTCCTTTTTCTCACTTCATCTGCAGCTCCTGGGCTAGAAAAGGCCCCCTGTTCGGCAGGAGACTCTGAACACAGCTGGGATTCACTGAATAAATAAATAAGTAGATCTGCCCGTCATAACTATACTTTAAATTCCCTGCACGGGAGAGACTTCCCCTTTACATTCTCTCAGCTAACACTTTTACCAGGAACCAGAGGCTGAAAAAATTGATCTCTTTGGCTGTTTGCACCTAATACTCTTGGTAGATTTGATTCCTTACAGGTATTTTTTTAAAAATAGGCTAAACTAAGGAATGGCTTATTACAGTTACAAACTGCAGTTAATAGCAAAAAGAAAAGAAATTCCCTTGGCTGCTTTTGAGAGAATGATGAGTCCAAGGAGGGAATATGAAGCATCTTTACTCAAACACATAAAACTAGTTATTATCACAATTAAGGAAGAGCAGAAATGGGAGGAGGAGCTGAGCTTGCTCTGTATTTCATGATATCCAGCTCACCTTCTCCTCAAGGGGCAAAATTATAAATCCACTTGCCTCTGCAATCAAGGTATAAACTTTAGGTCTAAGGTGGAAGAGATCTCTAACTCTTGTCAGAGGAATGAAAGGCTAGATGAAGAATTGGAGGAAGTGTAAGAAAGCAAGCAGGAGAGAGAAGGTGTTGGGTTCCCTTTAAAGCAGGTACCTAAATCTGAGGATTTTTTTTTTTAAACCCTCTTTAAGATGAAGGCTCTGCTAATAACATGTCCAGAAGATGGCTCCTGGCAAATTGCTTTGTTATTCTTGTCAAAAAAAAAAGTCCCTTGGAAGCAGTCAATTTTAAACCATATATCAAAATGATTAATTGCCCTTAAATGAGCAGATGTTGAAGTACCCTTGAATGGGGCTAACGCCTTTTTGGATTGCAAGCATAATGTATTCATGGACTTGGAAAAATATCATTAGGGCTATTAATTAGCTATAAGCACCAAAAGCTTTGGTGACTCCAAGGTGTTCACTTTCTTTTTTTCTTTTTTTTTTTTTTTGTCTTCTTTTTAAGACTTAAGGGGGAACAACTGGTTTTGCTGGAAAAAGGTTAGCAGGTATTTTTTTTAATGCTGTGCAGAAAACCTTGCCAAGTAGCTCAAATTGGAAAAACTGTGAGAAATACCGGCTGACCTCTAAATACGGGTAGGAACTAGCCACAACAGCCAGGACATAAGGAGAGAGCACAAGTATAGTGGGGCAAAGAAAGAGAAGGGAGGGAATAAAAGAAAGAAACCTGACATTGCAGGAGGCTGCTTAGGATGTAATTCTGCTCTCAGCCAAGGGAAAATGTGTTAAACCACAAACATTGCGTGAAGGTTTGAGTCGATTTTGGGGGGAAAAGGTGCTTTGTGTCCTCTTAATTTGGGGGGAAAGGAACTTTTATTGCATAGTTGACCCTGGAAGAAAAAAAAAATAAATTCCACTTCCCACTAATCTCGCTTTCCTCCAAACCTCCAAGAGCAAAAGGAGAAATGTAGCAAGCTGTGGCTTGAGACTTTTTAGTAACAGAAAATCCTTAAAAGTGAGCCTGTTTTGGTCTCTTTTCAAATACTGCATCAAATATATTTTCAATGAATTCATGGAAAAAAAGGAGGCAGGGAACAGAAAAAAAAACTTTTAAAATCTGTTTAAGTTTATAAACAAGATTAAAGAAACAATGTCAAGGGTCTTATGGAAATGGTGATAGTGCCCCTTTAAATAAGAGCAAGTGGAGATTTTCTATATCACTGTGCAGTTTAAATCTTTCTTGATGGACCGGACACTAGTCCTCCTTAAATCCTTCAGAAAGCTGCTTTAAGGAAAAAGGCTGCGAGGAATTTCTTCTCGCTTTAATTGCTTAAGAAACGGTTCCCACAATGAGCTGTGGCCTAGATTTGCCTCTCATTTAAGTTCTGATTTTTAAAAGTTCACAAGTTAATCCCCTTTCGGTCTCACACGAATGCGGTTGGCGTCGGGGACAAAGTACTGGACAATGTCTGGAACATTTCAAACCCCCAAAAGATGCCCCATACCAAAAAAAAAAAAAAAAAAAAAACACCAACAAAAAAAAAATCAAAACCCAAAACAAAACCAAGCAAAGTGGCCTTGATTTAGTTAAGTAGCTATTTTAAGACCTTGTTGCCATTATAATTTGAGGCAAGTAGAAATCGTCTTGCACTGTATCTGCCGTAGATCCAGGGGTGAGGAGGTTTGGCAGTGTTTGCAGTTTTCTTCCTTGTCCGTCTTCCAAGGATGGATCTTTATTCCCTTTATTCAACCTAAAATTAAATGTCCGCATCTTTAGCACAGTTTACTGTCCTGGCAAGAGGTGTGCTAAAATTCACAAAAAACAAAGAGGGAGAGAAGGAGGGAGTTAATGCATTACCTGTTTAAAACATAACCAGCTTGGCTTTGATTTTAGTTGTTCTGAAGGAAACAGCACGATTTCTGTGCAAATGCAAACACAATTATGTGTGTATAGGGATGTGGTGTGTGTGGGTAAAATACCCTAGACAGGAAATTACACGTGTTTCCAAATAAAATGAGGAAAACACAATTTACTTCCAACCTTATGCCCTGACCGTCCCACTCATTTTTTTTTTTTTCCAAAAAGCAGTTTTCAAATTAAAAGTAGCAGCTGTCCTTCCCGTCATGCAGGTGAGGGTGCTTAGAGCCCACATGGAAACCTGAAAATGCCGGTTCACTTAGCAAAGACAGAAAAAATGGTCTTTGAAGGGGATTTTTTGGTACATGTATAGACCCAGCCAGTTAGCCAAAATATTTCCGTTAATATCAAGGAAACTTGAAATGTCCTTTCTACTTGGCGAACTGACAAATTGCCCCCACCGCGTCTCGTAGTGCAGGATCAAGTCGGGGTAGCAGATTTATGTATTTTCAGATTTCATTTTGTTCTGCCATGCAAAACTTAAACACAAAAAAATTTGCCCGATTTCTGTCCCCTTCTACCCCGGTTGTTTTTGGTTTGTTTTTTGTTTTGTTTTGTTTTTTTAACTATTGTTGTTATTATTATTATTATTTTATTGACTGTTGTGGAAATAGCCATTTCTCGCCCAGCCGAGCCGAGTTTTGGTGTCGGACCCGGTGCCGGCCGCAAGTTTGCGGAGCCCCGGGATGGACGGGGCGGCTCGGGAGGGAGAGGGAGCGGGACCGGGGGGGGGGGGTTGTCGTGGGGGGGACCCCCCCTGCTGCAAACCGCCCCTTGCCGGGGCTGCTTTCCCTCCTGCTCAGCCCGCATCCCTCCCTCGGTTCCCCGCGTTTTGGTGAAGAAACCCCTGTAATCTCGACACAACCGGTACCGATTTCCTTGATGCCTTGCCCGCATCGATAGCTTGGGGCGGGGGGCAAATGTGATAAATCAGTTCTGCGGACAAACTGGGGTTACTTTTCCGAGCTGCGCTAAATGCACTGTTTACTCGTTTCTGAGAAGAAGCGCCGAATTAAACGCAATTATTTATTTATAGGAGCTGGTTAAACAGCAGAAATCCCGTCGCTGGAAAGCACGGAAAGATTTTCTGAAGAGAGAGGGAAACTCTTAATATTTCTTCGGGGGGAAGGGAGGAATTAAAACTAAGGATTTTTCATAGAAGCAATCACAAAATCTCCCGTGCTTAATAGCTCAGCGAGCAGAAAGGCGAGACAATGGTGAAATCGCGGTCGGAGGGGTTGGGATTTTGTGCCTGGGCTGCAAGCGACAATTCAGAAACAACCGAGAAGACGCGCTGCCCCCACCCCGAGGGGCACAGCCTCCCCCCCCGCCCCGGCACACGGGGAGACCCTTCCCCGCTGCATGAAAGCAAGGAGCCCTGCAAACTTTGCCGGTTACTTGAGCAGATTTTTGTACCACGGGGTTGAGGTTTGTGCCCCAGTTCCTGCGAGCTACAGGTTTGCGGGGCTGCTCCCAGACAGGCTTTGGAGGGCGAGAGGGGGCTTCCAGGGGGGTCACTGAATTTTGGGAAGCATCGTCTGCCTGGTCCCCACCGTCCCCCGTGTCAAGTCGTTGTGATTAGCGGAGTAGGGAAGGTGCCGGTTGCAAACTCGGGGCGGGGGGGGGGGGGGGTCCCTTTGCAGAGTCACCCTAAAAAAAAGCAAGGAGGGAGATTCCCCGTGGGCTTTGGGGGGTGGTGCCCAGGTCAGGCCAGGCACGGTACCCCCCAAAAAACGCCCCCGAAAAGCGATAACGGCAATCAAAGCGCCGAGTTTCGCCCAATCGGTTTCCCGGCCAAAAGCGGGTGGTTATTAATTAGAGGGTGCGGGGGAAAGGCAGTTGCGAGGGGCTCCCCTCCTTCCTGGGGAGCAAGCGGGACTTTGGCGGAGCGAGGGCTGGAATAGATTTCAATAGATCCCCCCCTCCCTCTCTTTGCCGAGACAATCGCTTGGTACCCCATAACCTCTGAAAAAAAAATTATATATATATATATGTATACAATAAAAATAAATACAAGAAAGTGGCACTTGGAGCCTTCTGGTGTCCTGAGCCAGACCGACCCCCTCTTTTTTTTTGGTCAGAATTTGTACAAAATATCAAGCTCAAATTAAAAGGTCCTCTCCCCCCCTCTTATTCTTTCTTGTTCCCTTAATTCCTGTCTAAACGGTTTTGCTCTGGGAGAAGAAATCTTTTCTATAGGAGGGAGAGAGGAAAAAAAAACCTTCAAGAAGAGAAGGGTATTATTGTTTTAATCCTCTTACCCGCAGTCATTTTAAAACAGGGTGTTTTGGAGCCTGAAATGGCGTCTCGTCTCCCAATCCCATCCTAAATCCTCCTGGGCTGGGAGAGAATCTAAAGGCAAGGAGCTGGCATCTATTAGCAATCTCTCTAAAGGCTTTAAACTGCTCTTTCTGCTGCGAAGGCATGGCAAAGCTGAAAAGCAAACACAACCACCGCTCCAGTTCGTGAGCTCTGCCAGATAACCAGCCCGGCCGCTGGACGGGAAGGTACCTGCGAAAATCCCGCAGAGAGAGAAAGAAAGAAAAGAAAAGGAAAAGCTAGTTTTCCTCCTTTTACATCCCGAAAAAAAAAATATTTCGGGGGAAAGTATAAAAAAAAAATTAAAAAGCGGGGGGGTGCGTTAACCGGTCGTTCCTTCTTCGCCGAAGCCCCGTGGCCTCCCCTGCTTGTCCGCTTTTCCCCTCTCTGCCTCCCTGTGTCCCCCCCCCCGGCACTGGCAGAACCGCCCGTGTGCTCCCGGCTGCCGGAGCGGAGCTTTCCCGACGGGGCGGGCTGCGGACCCGCCGCCCCGCAGCTCCGCTGGGTTCCTTCCATTATTCCTAATTTTATCTTTCGGTGTCCCGTCCCCCCCGTTTTAAAGAGCAGCCGAGGGGTGCAGCAGGCTACGCTGGGACAGAGAGGGGGCCAGGAGGAGGGTGGGGGGCCGCGGCGGCTCTGTAATTAACGCTGGGAGACGATCCCCCACTAGCACCTCCACACAGGGGCCATCGGGGGAAGAGAGAAACTTCAGGGTCTGCTCCAGAGTAGTGCTAAGCAGGGGGGGTCGCGGGGGGGGGGGGGGCATGGCTTCCCTCCCCTATGCCTTACGGACCCCATCACCCCCCCCGGCCCTAGGTCTAGCCCTCCTCCCTCCACCGGCATCCCATCGGCTCCCAGGGATTTAATTAGGCGTTTACACCTCGGCTTGGAGTAAATGACTGGTAAGAAGTGTTGGGGGGGGGGATGTGGGGTGGGGTGTGGGGGTGTATCAGCAGCCCCGTTTTGATTGACAGGGTGGAGGACCATTGAAAATCTCGCTGGGTAGCTCCCGGGTCGCTATGAAGCTCCTTTTAAAAATCCTTCTTCAATGCTGCCTCCCGGTAGATGGCAGCTCCGCCGGGCGCGGAGGCAGCGCGCAGGCAGCGCGGGCGGATGGAGTAGGGCGGGCCGGGGCGCAGCGCCGCGCCCGCGGGCCGCGCTCCCACGCGTGTCACCGCTCCCACGGCGGGCGGAGAGGCTGCGCCGCCGCCCCAGGTAAGACACCCCCCCCCCCCCCCCCCCCCAATACTCACACACACACACACACACACCCCCCTCCCCAGGCAGCGCGGCTCAGGGTGGGTTGGGGAGGGGGGGGGAAATAAGGCGAGTTTGGGGCTTGTTTGCGAGGAGGGGGAATTTCCCCGTGGGGGACTCCGCGCCCGGCGGAGGAGCCGCCGGCAGGGATGCGCGCACCGCGGAAGAGGGGAAGCCCAGCCCGGACTCCAGCGCAAGTCTCATCCCCTCCTGTCTCTCTTTTTTTGCTTTATTTGGAGTATACTACGCTTCCTCAAAAAAAAAAAAAAAAAAAAAAAAAAAGGCAAAACCGCAACTACTAGTTCAGGGCCTCGCTCACACGAAACGCGGCGTGGGCTGGGACCGTGGGCCAGCTCCGGTGTGGGTTTAAGCAGCTGGCGGGGAAGAGAGGGGTGCAACCCGGCTCAGGGGAAGGTGGGGGATGCGCATCCCTCCGTCTGCCGGGCTCCGAGGGAGGGAAAGCGCAACTTTCCCCCCTATTTACATAATGATGTTTTAATAAGCCGCGCAGCCCGGTGAGAGTTCGCCGGGGGCAGAAACCACCCCGAGCGGGGCCGGGAGAGAGGGGGAGGCCGGGCGATGGCCCCGCTTCGGGGGGCGGCTCTGGGGCTGGCTTTTTTTCTGATACGGCTGGAAGTTGAGCGCGGAGGGGACGGCAAGGAAAGGCAAGACTCCGGCAGCGCTAGGAAACGTCTCTAGGGAAAATCACCCCCCCTTTGCGAGGTTAGACGGCAAAACGGACGGGGACCCGCCTGCAAGGAGCTGGGGGACCGGTCTGTGCCCCCCCCCCCCCCTTACTTTAAGAGGTATATAAATCCCGGACCTGCGCTGCCAGGCTCGCTTGATAAATTAAGGGCTTCGCAGTCGAAACCTATTTACACCTCCATTATAGGGCTAACCAAATGGGGATCAGCATGCATATTTTTACCGCGAGAGATCTCATACATCTCCGCCAGAGTCGCCCCTCGGGCCATGGGATAACAGATAGGGAAGCGGGGGGGGGCGGGTCGCGCTCCGCCGCAGCCAGCACTTGAGCGGAAAAAAAGTCCGTGTCCCCGCTCGGTGCCGGCTGCTCGGGGCACCGGGGACCCGTCCCCCTTGCAGGGGGCAAGGAGAGGACGAGGGTGACCTCCCTGCGGGGGGGTGTCCTGCCTTGGGGGGACGACATGGGCTCCTCTAGCCCAAAGCAAGGCCCTCGGGGAAGTTTCTCCTCCGAGGCAGATAGGGTTTGACTGCGAAACTTGCCGTAGCTGCCCCTTTTTGGGGGGGAGAAGGGGCAAGAAACGCTCCACACGGAGCCCTCCGGTGCCCGGCGGCTTTCCCCGGCTGCAATTTTCCATTTATTTCCAGGCACGGACCTCGGGCGGCTGGTGGGGGGGGGGGGGGGGGGGGCAGGGGTCAGCGCATCCCGGGCCGAGTCCTTAGCGTCCCCGAGGGTCGCCACGGCGAGCCCGGCAGCGGAAAGGAGGGAGGGGGCAACATCCCCCGGTTCCCGGTGGGATGGGCGCACCGAGCGCTGCCCGATCCCTTTCGAAACGAAAGGCAGGCGGAGCGAAGCGGCACCAAAGCCGGGGCCCCGGGGAATGCTCGGCCCAAAACCCCCGTTCCCGGTGGCGGTGGAGGGGGGGGCTCTGCGGGATTCCCCCCGCACCCGCCGCTCCAGCCGGCCGGGCTCCGGCTGTGTCCCGCACTCCGGCTCCGCTTCCAGCGCCGGGGAAAAAGAAATCTTCCCCCCCCCCCCCCCAAACCCCCCGCTCCGCCCCATCCCGTTCCCTCCGGCGGCCCCCTCCAGTTCCACTTGGTTAGCTCAAGTTTTCCATGTAAATGACAGTAATAAATATCTAATCATGTCCCGCAGCTATCGGCGGCTCGCCGAGCAGCCGGCATTAATGAGACATCCAGGGGAAGTGGGGGAAAGGAGCGAAAAAAAAAAAAATTAAAAAGGAAGAAGGAAAGTTTTTTCCGCTCTCCCCGAAATGGTTTCCAAAAGTAAGGCCCGGCCGTGGGGGGGGGTGGGGGGGTGCGGAGCCCCTCGCTTCCTCCGGAGCGACCGCACCTGTGGGTCGCGCTCGGGTTCAGACCCGTCCCCTTTAATTAACCCCCTCCCCAAAACCCCAGCAATTCCCCCCCCTCCCATCCCGGGCCGAGAGGTGGGCAAGCGGCGGGGCCGGTCTCATCCCCGGCCTGGGGGCTGCCCTCCAGAAAGCCCCGCGGAGCTGCGTGTGCCCATCCCCACCGTGATTCCCAAACAATTAATGGGGCTGCAAAGAGCTTTTAATGCTGACGGGGGGCCGGGGGGGGGAGGCTAAGGCTGAAATTAAACCATGAGAGTTGGATTTGTTCGCCTAACGCTAAACAAATGGACTGATTACCTTCTTTCCAAACGCATCAGTCATACTACATTAAGTAGCAGAGAGCTAATTATCCCAATTAGGAGGCTGATTTATAATTAATGGCTTGGACCAAGTGATAATTGGATGTTAATGGATAACAGTTTTGTCTGAAGTTAGCCTCCCGCTTCCCCAAAGGCAGGGCTGGAGGGTTTGGTGGTTGGTTTGTTTTTTTTTTTCCTTCCTCTCTCCCCCTCTCCTCTCACCTCTGCATGGAGCACAAAGCAAATGAAGAGCAAAATCTGCTCTTAGCTGGCGGGGACCGGGAGGTCCCGGGGCTGGAGGGGGCTGCTGGCCGCTTCCCGGCCTGGCCAGGGCTCAGAGAGGTGGGCTGCGGGGGTAACCTCCAGCACCCCCCCCCATCCCCAGCTTTTCCAGCAATCCCTGCTGCTTTTTCCTCCCCTTTCTGAGTTTCCAAGCCGTGGACAGCAGCTGACCCGAAGCAGCCGGGTTGTCCCACGTCCCCAGTGGGTGCTGGGTTCCTCATCCACCCACAGGGTGTAAATCGTGTCCTCCATGGGGGGGCAAAGGCTGACCCCCAAGGGGTGCCCCAGCCCAGACGAGGCTGTCCCCCTGCCCTGCCTGTCCTAGGGAGAGCAGGATGGGGCTTACCCTGAAGAGGAGAGATTTTACACCCTCCCTGGTCCATGGTCCCCACTGCGCGGGGAGCACAGAGTGAGTCTGGAGTTTCTCACTGCTCCGTGTTTCTCTTAACCACATCTCAGAACTGGCACTTCGACTGGTTAGCTTTTCCCTTCCATGCTCACTTTTCACCCGTGAGTAAGTCGATGCAAGTCAATCCCAGTTCCTCGTTTGCCCCAGCTGGAGAGACTTGGACCTACAACCCTTTGGCTTTCAGATTGTGTTTCTAAGTTCAGTTTTTCCATTCTAACTAAGAACTGTAAGGGCAGAAAATTCCTGAAAGGGTAAGAGTGACTTCAATTCTGAGTTACCCCATGGCTGATGAGAGGTTGTATTAAATTACACCAACGTACTCAATGCAAAAATACATCCAAAAATCGTGTCAGCACACAGAAAGCCAGTTTATATTGGCTTTCCAGCTTTCCCTGCTAATTTAAAGACATCTTGATGTCTAAATGGGATGGTCTTCTCAGGCTCACACAAATCAGCAGGCTCCTGCAGTGATATTATTGCCATCTCGGAAGACGCAGCTCTGTTCCGCAGAACCGGCGCAGATGTTGCTTCTCCTTAGTGCCGGGGTCGCTACCTGCATCAAAGCAACAGAGCCAGACCCAGAGGAGCTTCCCACAGGTCAGAGAGAAGGGCAGGCTGGCCAGGCAAGTTTTAGCACAATATAGTTGTAGAGGGAGTGACTGCAGTGGGTTTTGTTCCCAGTGTCTTTATCCTTCAAGAGAATGCTTTGCTGAGGAAGAGGGGAATCGGATGAAAAGAAGCTGGTGTGAACAGAATTTCTCTCCCTTCTGTCATCATCACAACCAGCCCTGCGAAAACAAAGGTGCTGCAGAGATGGTCCAGCACCAAGTTCTTGTGATGTGGCTGCCTACTGGTTTTGCTGGTGAAGCTATGGGTAAACCCTTTAGCTAGAAGTAGCCCATGTTTTCTAAGACACCAGTTATTCTTTCTGTGTTTTTTCAGGGTCATCCCAAAATTCAGCTCATCAAGATGGAAATGCTTCTGCTGAGGCACTGACAAATGTCAGTCAGGTCTGAACCCTTTCAAAAGGTTCAGTGCTGATTTCCACCGCTCATGTCCGAACAGAAATGTTTATAGCTACTTCGCTGCTTTTGGCAAAAACACAGAAGTAGGGAAAATGCTGAAGAACATGGATTCAATAAAGCCCAAATTTTCCAACCCTGTGCAACTACTGATAAACTAACCTACTTTGGGGGAATGTCCATCAAAATATGCTTGTTGTGAAGAGGGTGGAGAATTCTGAAATGCAGCTAAATATCCAGGAATTAATTCATGGTGCACTGGGGTTAGCCAAAACCTGGGTCTTTTTCTGCCAGTCTGTTCCATCCAAAAGCTACTGAAACTGAATTATTTTAATTTTTTTCCCTTTTGACTTCATCAGGTTTTGGATCAGACTCCTTATGTTTTCTAAAGCATGTCTGGTGCAGATATAGCTCCTGGGAAGGAGAGAGGCTCTGAGGGAGGGCTGGGAGCAGGGCTGGAATCGGGAGCGACCAGCAGTTCTCCAAATGGTGGCAAATGGGTGTTTACAGCCAGGAGTTGTGGGTGGGCCACGATACAAATGTGATTTCTTCCTGGTAGCTGCTGGCACAACTCTTTCAGGACCAATTGCAGCCTCTGTGTGGCTAGAGCAAACATACATGAGAAATGCTGCTTTAAGCTGTCCAGATGTTAAAGCTTGAAGTATGGGTTATGGGGGCGTGACGCTTGGGACCTCCACTAGGATCCTCCAAAAAAAGAGAAACAGTTGGGCTGGGGGATGCAAGCTGATGGATCTCGGGGGGTAGAAAGTGCTTCTACCAAGGGAGCTGCAGAAACCTCACGTCTTCAGTCGTTTGTTGCCAACCGTACCGAGCGCTGGCGTGGAGCGAGCAGGCAGCAGCTCTGCACGCTCTTGGTGTGTGTTAGCCCAAGCCGGGTAAACATGCTTCTGCTGAAGGACTGCACATCTCCCCACAAAACCCAGCGGACGTTTAGCTGCTCTGCCTGCTTTGCAGTGTACAGCTCTTTACAGCACAGATCACCTGCTGGTGGCCAAAATATATTGCTTACTTTGGCAACTGCACTTAATTCAGTGTATGGATCCAAATGCTTACGGGAAATAAAGCCTTACATGCACCGGCAGTGCTCCCCAGCCCCTGGCGCCTCTGCTGCTAACTCCAGTTTGTGGCCCTGTTTTAAGGTGGCACAAGTCTTCCCCCCGCCCCAGCGCCTCCTTCTAAAAGTCATTGAACTCAAATAGCTTTTTTTAGTGGTAGGAAGAAAACTAGTGTTATCACTTGTAAAGAAGGAAAACGTAAAACTTTTGGTTTATTCTTTTAAGGTATTAAAAGTGCCCCACAATTGCATGGCTTTCTGGAGCTGCCTTTCAGGATTTATTTTTTTTTTTTTACTAAGGTAAGACTTGTCTGTCATTTTGTCTTATAGCTGATCTTAGTCTGAGCAGAAGCAATTGCCACCGTGTCTTTTGTGATTGTAGTTTTGAGTGTTATAAGCACCATCTGCAGGGGTAGACCCAGGGTCCAGCTGTACTTGCAGAAACATCTGGGTTCAGGCTCTCAGTTTCTGTCTCCTTCAAAACTTGCTTGTTCTTTAGACCTCTCCAAAATCAGCTTCAAGCAAAATTGCACTTGGTGTCACAGCCTTGCAGCTTTTCAGCTAACCAGCTGAAAGAGCACCTAGGAAAGTAATTTTGTGCCAAGTGGGTCAAACTCCAACGACGCGGCACAAACCGCAAAGACGTGTTGCGCTCTCCTCCTCGTGCGCGTACCTAACTGCTCTCAGCTTAACGCCCAGAACTTATGGCTCCAACTTACATTTACGTGATGAATAGTGATGGTGGGTGGAGAAATTACCCTCCCTCCATGCCTCATCCCAGGCGCTGCTCCTGGAGCTCAGCATCTCGGCTCAGGCATTGCACTGGGAGCACCCGGAGCAAGCACGCGTTTCCTTCTGCCAGCCCAGCTGCCAGGCTGGCTGGCAGCACCTGAGAGCAGCAGGAGAGGAACTGGGAATGTCTTTAACTGCCTGAGCAAATCTTTACAAAGCTTATCTGTCAGGGCCGTCTTCTGCCAGTGCTTCTTGCAGTGACTGATCTCTCTTGTTAGGGCTCAGGGCTCGACTGTAAGATCAGCGTCATGGTTGTGGTGCTCAGGACAGAGAAGGGTCCTGGCCCCTAAATGTCGCAGGCTTAAAACCATATTTTGACACAGAACTGTAGATCCTTGTCTTGTTAACAAGACCATGTTATGGGTAAAATCATCCAGGATATTGCTTTACCTTTCAGGGACAGTGGAAATTCCTGAACCCCCACCAGCAGCTCCAAGGAGCTGCCTTCAAGCCAGTCAGTTTGCTCATGCAAGCGATCTGCAGTCAAATACGCTGCAGGCAAAACTGTTTTGGGGGCAGAGAGCAGGCAGTGAGCCGCCCCTCATGCTGCCAGCAGCCCTGAAGAAGCCCAGTTTGGGAAGTCTGGACCTTTCCCATCATCTGGTTTGGAAAATTCCCTTTGCCAGCATTAAGGCAAACGAAATGATGCTTCTCAAGCAAAGGCATTTTTGTGAAAGTGAGAGGAAGGGCTGAGCCAGACAAACCGCATGCAAATACAACTAAGCCAGAAACATGCTTGTTTTGGAAGGGCCAAGGGGGGGGAAAGTACTATTTTTTTTTTTTTATTATTTATTTTTTTTGCATATAAACACCTAAGTTAAACACTTTAAGCTGTTTACGAAGTCAGTAGTTTGATTGCACAGCACTTTAAGGTTACTCCAAGTGCTGAAGTCAGGACCAGTCTGGAGGCAGACGTGCCATCAGGTCTCGAGACGTGAGAACAGACAGGCAGCGCAGGTACGTGAGAGCCTGGCTGCAGCAGGATGCTGCTGCGTTTCACATCCACAAACGTGGAGCGTGCAGCAGCAACGCCGGCAGAGCCGGGTTGTAGGTACTCAAACACCTCGGGGTCAGTCTGGGCTGCAGGGTTCAGTTTCCGTTGCAATATTAATCATAAGAAATCTAAAATGCGTGATGTTTTTTGCTGTTGACCGAGCTGGAAGCAGAATGAGATCCTGAAACTAGAGCCAAAGTAATGTTCATATTAAGAGCTTTTCTTATTTACCCAGGAAAATGCTTCTGTTTCAATATAGATTACAAGAGCCTTTACTGAGGGTTGAGCGTTGCTCCAAAGGGGAGAAGGGAGGTGCGTTTATACTGATTTGATCCGTAAGCACTGATCGTCATGTGTAAATTACTGCAAGCAAGAAATTTAGCACCACGGTGATGTTTAGTGGTCCCAATCCTGGGTCTCCACTGCGAACCACTGGGCTCCAACCCTTAAAACTGGCTCAAAAGCAAAGACTATGAGGGTGTCTTTTATTTTATTTCAGATTTTGTGAGCCTGCTCTTCGAAGCGTGCCTCTGCAAACAGAGATGCTGGACAGTCTTTTGCCAGGAACTGTCTAATCAATCACTTGGTGCTGTTATCTGGGGCTTTGGGGCAGGGGGGAATGATGATTTGCCAAAAGCCTTAACTAAAAATCACAGCAACTGATGTGAGTTACCTCTGTCAGCCAGGACCTGTTACCTCAGCCGCTTGCGACCTGGTGTCTGAGTTTGTAGACCACTACAATAAAACTTCCCCATCTCAAGCAGGATGCTCTGAGGTTTGTTTTATAAAACTCACAAACCTTCTCACATCCTATTATGCTTCTGCTACAAATAAATGAGCATTATGAATCCAGTTGCTGTGCTCCTCAGCAACACAGCTCCGACAGAGGCAATTATTTGACAAGGTCTACCCAAAAACGGTGACGCTGTTCCTAAGTGGAAGTATTTCCAAATTTCAGCTGCTAGCAAACCTCCTGGTTTTAAGAAAAAGATCTCTTTCATTTATACCAAGGTCGGTAGTAGTAGCTGAATGTGAGCTGCAAGAATTGGTGTAACCAGTCAGGTTTTGCTTTTGGTGGGTTGCGACTTGTTCAACTAGACTAGGTCTAATTAAGATCTCACTCTGCACTAAGAAATTAACTGCATTTAAATCCAGGGATTTACATAGGTGTCAAAATATTGCAGGAAGATCAGAAATGGGGAATTTTGATTTTTTTTGAGAACTGTTCTCAATTCCTTTATTTCAGTTATAAGAAAAGTCCTGTGGAAACCTATTTTTATGGTGCATGTTGCTCTCGGACTTTGACGTTTGAATGAGAAAATATGATGTGTTGCAGTATTTCAAATTATTTATATTTCATCCACTAGAAAGGTGAGATTGTTTCCTTAGACATTCAGCAATCTCATGTGAGGAACAGAACTGATTTATAACATGTTGGTTATTATCTTGTGTGATTTTGGACCTTTATATATCTTAAAGATTTAGGGATATAAAAAAAAAAAAGATTGAAGAAAACCTCTTGCAAGGATCATTTATCCAGAACCCCCAGGTATGTAATTTATTTAGTACCAAATACATATAAAACCGATGTCTATATATAGAGTGAGCCTATTTTCCTAGAGTGTCAGATAAGCAGAGACAGAGATTCATTATTTATCTTGCTGATTTAAAGTGTTTCTGAATAAGGACTCAAAGCATAAAATCATAAAGCAGAACAGCTCCAGGGAAGGGGCGGGGGGGGGAATATTTTGTTGTGATTTTATTTTCGATGGTGTTTATTGCCAGCAGTAATAAGGGGGACATTGTTAGCACAAACTATTTGCTGTTATTCCCTGTTAGTAATGAACAACGGGTTCCTGTACTTTGCATAAACACGAGTAGAGATTTGTATCGCCTGAGCAGGCACTCGGGCTGGAGGACCGCAACTTTGCTTTTGACCTGACAGGGCTGCTCCTATTTTTTTCTGTCATCTGCAGGAACCCCGAATACCAGACCACAGCACCAGACTTTCCTTTTACGATTTTTTTTTTTTTTTCCCCCTGATGCTTTTCCCATGTTCAAGCTGTGTCTTGCATCAGGGCACAGAGCTGAGGCAGTGCTGAGCTCTTCCAAACTTCAAGCGCATCTCTGGCGAATCTCTCCTTACCAGTAACGAACTATGGTCTTGAAATTCACTTCTGCCATGAGTTGCCAAAGTCCAGATGTAATTTTTTTAGTACAGTTTATTTCCTACATAAAGGAGGCCTCATACACCCCACCACCATCACCAACCCTCCCAATTTCTGGAGAGATTTAATGAAAGGATAATGTAACACCCCATGGTGCCCATTAGTCAAAAGCAGGCTCTGGTATCCTCTTCCTGACTTCTCTAGGATAAACTTACTCTTTTTAACTCATAGGTCTCATTATCCCATTCTTCATGATGGCACCTGAGCATCTTGTGTAGGTCAGTGAATTTAGTCTCAGTACTTTTTTGAGATTGGGATGACTCAGTATTTGGAGGGACCAGCTGAAGGGAAAAGAGAAAATGGTCCAAAGCCTCTGCAAAGCTTCGAGTCCTACATTCAGCCTCAAACTCATCTCACCCAACAGCGTTTGCCTGAGAAGGGCTAATGTCTTGTCTTAGGCGGTTTTTTACTTCTACCTCAGAAAACTGGCCAGAATAAGCTATTGAAGAAAATTCCTCCATCTTGACTCAGTTTAGATTTGGGGGGAAAGGAGGTGTGTTACTCCAGAATAACGCACTTGAGCAAAACCACTGTCTTGGTTTAAAATCCCTTTCCTCCAGAGCAGCATTGGCACAGGGAGCTGCCCTGGATGTCCTTATTCAGGACAGCTCAGCACGGGGACAAGCTCTCCAGCGTTGACACAAGCTCTGAGGCCAGCACAAGTGACACTTGAGTATGCAGGCTGCAGGGATCGATACGTTTCTCCCTTAATGACTTTTGTCAGTTCTGTATTTTTGTTAAAGGCCTTGTGTGTGAGTAGCAGGTGAAGCCAGGTACAGACTGATGATGTTTTGATGGGGGGAGTAAGGGAGTGAAATGAGGAGAGGAACAAACAGAAAATGTCCCTGATCTCAAATTGTTGGGTGCAGTCAGTGCAGCTCCAGGGTGGGGTTTGTGGTTTGTTGGGTTTTGTTTTGGTTTTGGGTTTTTTTTTCTCCTGATAGAAGGGAAAATATGGATGTTTTGCTACAAGGCACTTTTCAGAAAATGTCAATATCTCATTTTTAAAAGATGTTTTATTGTTCCCAGATCTGCTTCAATTCCACACAAACACAAGCCACTAGGAACAGGAGTTTTCACCTGGCAAGGAAATGTGTGGTTCTCGCCTCTTCACATCTTGTCTCAGGACAGAATTATGTGCCTGGATACAAAATTAGTTACCAGTTAAATAGGGAAACTTAAAGCCTTTTACAAAAGTTGAGAAGCCAAAGTTGATAATATTAAAGCCCAGGGCCAAATTTCCCCTATATGCTATGCTGTTAAGTGGTGTACAATAAATTGCGCCACTCTTGTGCTATATGACTTTATGGGAACCTGAGTTTTTTGAGGCCAGTGTTGGGAAGGGGTGGATGGGAGCCACGCTGCGGCTGGAGCAATGTAGCTCTGCTCCAGGATAACGGGGTTCCCGTTCCCGACTGGTAAACATGCAAAATTTTTTGCATCAGATTGAACAGCTGCAGCTGAATAAAGAGAGGTCTGCTCTCTGAATTAGTCTGGGTCGGGCAGAGACCTACATCGCCAGGCCTCTAAGCAATGCAGAGGAAGGAGAAACCCGGGTTTCTCATAGCCAGCAGCAGTTAAAGCTAAGGGGAACCGCTGGTCCTCTCTGTGAGGCCAGATCCTGGCAGGACACAGTCCCTGCAGCCCGAGGGATCTGCAGGCTTGGGAAGAAAAATGGGCACAGCATCCGTGCGACTTCCATAATGAAAACTTGAGAGAGGTAAAAGCCATAGGAGAGTTTTTGGGACTGAGGTAGTAACGCCAGGATTGCAAAGGCAGAAGGAGCGGCAGCCCCGGCAGGGTCCGGCACAGGGCACGGCGTGGAGACCTGACAGCCCGCTGCTGCGAAATGTAGGTGGCTGGCAGAGAGCAAGTCTTTTGATGTCGGGGACGGGAGAGTCACCGACGTGGCCCTGAGCGGCCGTGCAGAAGGAAACCACCCGGCCCAGGAGGTACCAGCCCCAGGCACCGCACGGAGGCACCCGCTCCCCGGTGCTGAGCAAATGCTGCAGGATCAGCCCCCACGCTCTGGGCAGGGGCAGACCTAGGCTACCCTCACCCTAGAGAGAAATTTTCCTCTCACCTATTGTTTTCCTGCACCTTTCCTCAGCTCCCATCTCCTTTCTCCACCGCTCCCAACTCTCCAACCGTATCTGATGCACAAAATCAGGGTGAGGCACCCCTTTCTTCCAGGATGGACTGTACGTTACCCTCCCAGCTGTATTGACAACTGCTCGAGCCCATACCCTTCCACAAAGGAGGAGCTCAAACTTCGCTCTCATCTTCCTCCTGGCTGCGGCTGTTCCTGAGGCCCTCCAGCCACCCAGAGACATAAAAGATGCATTTGCAGATTTTGAAAATTAAAACCATCTATACAGCCAGTGGGAAGGGATCAGCTTATTTGGTTGCTTAATGAAATATAAAGATTATTTTAACCAGTGTAAGCACTATTCGACAGCTTGTGAAACACAGCGGTGGCTTGATGAATGGCTTTCTCCATTAAAAAAAATTGCTGCATGATGTCTTTTAAATATTTAATTTATTGGGGTTGGAGTGTGCTCGGAGCTGACAGTTAAACAGGAGCTGTTTGTGGTCTCAGTTAACTTTGCTTACCAGGCTGAACAGTCTCGCTCAGTAAATTCCCTCATTTTTTGTACTGAATCTGGGATGATACATTTGCTGCACAAGTGAGTAGCAAGTTCTGCCTGTCATCTGCACCACAGCGCGCCGGGCAGTTATCACTAAAGCTGTGATGGGTAGTGACTCCTGTCCCGAGTCCATCGTTATTAAGTCTCCCACTTTTTATTTTCTTTACTTTTTATTTGATGCACTTTCTTCTAGGCCACCCAGAAGAGTTTGTTCAGACACACATGTACACACAAAAGCATCTTTTAACAATCAAATAAACTGAAATCTTCCTGGAGCAAGTGTTTCAGTGGAAACACTGGGCTCCAGTCACAACATCATTGGCAGTGTCCTCAAAAGACTGTATAGTATGGGAAAAATTCCCCTTCTCTCCCTCTTCATTTTTCCCTTAATGTGCCAGCTTGGTACACAACCAAAATCATGCAGGGGGATTAGAAAAGAAACAGGCGTTTCTGTGAGTTGGGAGTCAAAAACACTTGGCCTCCCACATATCTCCCGGCAAGGCTGAGCCCTGGTGTGGATTCTCCAGTGTCTGTTAAGGACAGAGGTCTGGCAGCAGCCCAGGGCAGTTAATAGGTTCTGTGTCCTCAAATGGTTTTCACGAAACACGCAGGAACTTAATAAGCTTTGAGACCTCCATGCTGCTGGCCAAAGCTGGTGGAACCAGCCAGCCGGTTCACAAGTGACGGGGTGGGAAGGGAGGAGGCAAAATGAAGTTGCAAACCTCTGTGTCGCTGCCCGCGTTGCCCAGAAAAGCCAGTCCTTCTCTTGGACTGTGAGAGCGAAGCAGCGAACGACTCTCCAGCCGACTGCGGCGGTCTCGCTGATGATGGGGACGGGCTGAGCGCTGCCGCTTTTTGGAACCGAACTGTGCCAAGGATGGGCTGCGGCTGCGGCACAGACACCGCTGGAACCGTTCAAGGTAGTGGTTGGGTCGGGGACCTGCAGGTCTTCCCCCAGGTGATGGGAGATGTCCTCTGTGGCCACATCAATGGCACACGTCACTGGGACATGCTCCTGTCCCTTAGCATGTGCCACCAGCAGCAAAGCTGCGCAGTCCAGCAAAGCAACATCCCTGCTATAATTTTGCTGTGAACCCATCGTGGGGAAAATACAAATGCCAAAAATCTGTTGTCATGTGAAGTCCCTCCCCTTCATCAGAGAACCAGCAAACAATTTTGGCATTTCTTAGGTCTTCCTTAAGCTTGACTAGAGCAGAGCTATGGCATTCTTGTGTTTAGGTCAGCATTTGAACCAAAAATATCCATTTTCACAGCAGTTCAGCTTAGAATAGCATTGGCTTTCTCTCTGTTAGAGTGAATAAAACCTTAATGGGATATAGATGAAGGTTATTATTTTGTTTTGGGGTTGTCTTTGCTTTTCTAAAAACTGGGGTAAATTTTGAAATGAGACATTTTGAAAATGAATTCAAAAGTGATTGCCTGGATACCATAAAACAAAACAGATCTGATTTTCCCCTGCTTTCCAGAACTAGCTACAAAATCTGTCTCAGGCACCCTTAAATGCATTTTTCAATAAATCAGCTATTCATATAAAAATTGTCTGTCTGTACTTTGAAGTAGGAGGCAGGTTTTGTTTTTTCTTATACTCTCACATAGGATGTGGTAGGAAAGGACGTGACCAGTAACGTTCTCCGTGGGCCATAAGGTTGTGGCTGTCATTGCACAGAGTGAGGTGGGGTGTGGGTCCCTTCCAACTTGAGATATTCTGTGATTCTATGAGTCTGTCTAGGTGCTGGATAGCCACTGATCTTTTTTTGAGTCTAAAACTAAAGAATTGGGGAGTGAATCCAGAGTGGGTGAACAGGGAGACACAAAGCAGGTGAAGGTGGTGGTATCAGGGTGTGCATCACATCTTTGTGGTGTAACCACACCTGGATCTGTCACCCTTCGCTAGCGCTCTTGGCACTTAAACGGTGTGGTGGCAGAGCAGAAGGGACTTGGGGAAAGAGGAATGAGGCTGAGTGCTAGGTTCCCAAATTGTTGGTTTATAATTACTGCAGCCTCTTGGAGAAGACAGTCCCAAAGGCAGCACTCACACTCATGACACAAAATCTCTTAGGCAAAAAAACCCACCCCAGAGCAACAAGGACCATCCCTGAGCTGGCAGAGTGTTTGACCAAATTCCCGCTGCATGGCTTCCCTCCTCCGTTCCTGGGTGCCACGATGGAGAGGTGCTTACGGGGGTGAAGCACAAGATGCCCTAGGTCATTGCCAGACCCTACAGTACAAAATTCAGCTGCTTTTCCCAGGAACTACAGCTTGGTGTCTGGATGTTAAACAAAGTCACTCCATGTTTGTGCTTCCTACATGAAGGTGGTTTGGGAGAAAATGGGAATTCATAGCAGGAGGGGTGGTGGGAGCAACTCGTTTCCATTCCTCCCTCTTCACCGAGAGTCTGTCCTCCATGGTATAAAACCTCTACAGGCAAAAATGAAGGTCTTTCCTCAGTACAGAAAAAACAACAGATAATTGTTCATGCAAATTTTTGCTGTTCAATGCATCAGGTTTCTCCTAAAATCATGGGATTTGAACCACCTCCCTCCAGTAATCAAACTGTTTTCTAAGAGTTTGCCTAGATAACCTGTCTGCTTTCCTTAAGTTAGTCCAGCTGGACCTCTTTCTCTGCACGTTCATTCATTGCACTGACTTTCCAGACGATGACTTGCTGATGTTTTAAAAATTTTCTTGTGTAGCAAATGTTTCACAACTTCCTTTCCGATGTCTTACAAACTACAAAAATGGTATCCTGGAGGCCCTCCGTCATTTATAACAGGAGTGAATGAAGCATTACTCAGGTTTTGGGATCAATATTAGCTCAGTTTTACAGATGGTCTGTAAGGAAAAACAGCTTGAAGTTTCATGCAGAGCCCACAGTAGAAAAAAAAGCCATTAGTTTTTTGAAATAATTTCCTTGCTATTGAGCTATGAAATGTCAGTATTTATTGCAAACCTTAATTCCCTCTTTAGCCATAACATTTTTGGTCCTATTACACCACAGATTTATTTTCTTTTACACCACGTGCCTTTTTTTTTTTTTTTTTCCTGTGTCATTTGTGTTTTGTTAGGAAGAACCTTAAGAAAAATGAATGGAAACAAATTACGCATGAGTAGATTCACTCATAAGAAAGATTATTTGACGTTATAGCAATGGGATTACAGAACAGCCCAATGTAGGCAATGATAGGGACAAAATCCCAGCTAGTCCTGGGATAGAACTGGGTCCGTTCATTAAAAGTCACAATAATAAGATAAATTTTATTACGGTATGTAAAAAAAAATCTTTTCTCATCTTTTGCTCAGCATATCATGAGTGGAATATAGTCAGATGCCGGTCTCTAAACTTGGAAGCCAGACTGGTTTCGCTGGTGCTTTAGGTCTACAGGAGGTATTTTGATTCCTGTCCCAGAACCTGTTGGAGTTGGGAGGCTGGACGTGAGCCTCGCACACAGCAGTTTAAGTTTGAGCTCAGCATTTCCAAAGCTCTGCTGAGACTCCAGGACGCTGGAATAGCACGTTCCTAAGCACCTCTCTCCTCCGGCTGCTGTTTTTCAGGTTTATGTCACCATGCAGCACTATGGAGTGAACGGTTACTCCCTCCACGCCATGAACTCGCTGAGCGCCATGTACAACCTCCATCAGCAGGCAGCTCAGCAAGCCCAGCATGCCCCCGACTACAGGCCCTCGGTGCATGCCCTCACCCTGGCAGAGAGACTGGCTGGTAAGAACAACTCACGGCTTTTGCCGTTCCCTGGGAAAAAAACCCTTGTTGCTTGCACCGAGTGAAACTCTTTGGGAGTTGGAGCGCGACATAGCCGAGTGGCGTGGTGTGCTCCTGAATACTGGCCGTGTGGCCGAGCTCTGCAGGTGACACGTGGCCTCCGGTGTTTGTCGCCAGTGGACCGCTGCACCTTGCTGCAGACTGGCCTCCGATGGCTGGGGAGCCTGGGGCTGAGAAGGGACGCAGCCCCACTGTGGGGGATTGAAAAGAGAGAATTAAAAAGACACGGAAGTATGTTCTAACAAGTGAACAAAAAAAAAGCAGAAAATTTTACTTTCTTGTTAGTAAAAAACAGCACGATGAACATGAGCACACAGAGAATTGGATTCCCCCACTGACGTGCATCCCCTAGCAGCCATCTCCTTCCATCCGAGGCCATAGCTTGTTCTTCCATGTTGCCCCTTCTTGCAACTATTTTCCATTTTTTGTCTTACCAAACACTCTTTCTCTCTGAAAAATGATCTTCATTTGGATCTTCTTTGGGTCTCACCTTGACCTATTTCTTCTTGGGGATCCTAGACCTTGGCTTGGGTGATGCTTTCTTGCAGGTCCTGCTGGCTCCCTCTCTGTTGCCTTTGTATTTTGCCTTCCATAAAAGAGCTTTTTTAGGCTCAAAGAAAGTCACGTGTGACTTTACCCAGAGAGTGCTATTTACACAGCATTGTTGATGGTCAGACAGTGGGGCAGGAGGCACTGCTCCAGAGCACCTGATCTGTTTTTCTGTGTTCAGCCATGAATAACATGATAACAGCACTTTATCGATACTGTCATTAGGAGGAAATGCAAAGTCCAGATAGTATTTTGTGATTTGTTAGGGGGGAATTGTTCAAAAATAATTGATGGACACCTGAGAATATTTGGTATGGTAGGGCACATATATCTGTTCTACATTTCAGCCTACCACAAAACACCCAGATCTGGCTGAGATCATCAAAGGCTACTGCAATGCAAATGATCGACAGCTGCAACATCACCATTTTGATCAGGGCTTGGATGCAGTACAGAAGAGCAGACCTGACAACCAGTATACTGAAACTAAAGCAAAAAGTTACCATAGATGTGATTCTAGAGACCCTCCCAGAATGGAATGATCTTCCCCGACTGTCTGAAAATTACGCATCTGCTTTAAGATAGCTTTCTAGTTGTCTGATATTAAAGGAAAAAAAAAAGTGGAGTGACTCCTTCCAGCCTAGAGGAGGTGGAAAAAATTATCTATCCAGACAACTTTAGTGGGCTAAATTTAAGAGACATGGGCTTAAGCCAAAATAAGGATGCAGACGTTTCAGGATGGTCCTCCTGGGTGCGTAGTCCACAAAGGCATGGTGGTAAAGGTCATGGACTCTTTGGATCAGTGAACCACAGTTGACTCTCAAACCTTCATGCCAGCAATGTTCCCTTATCCAGCTGCTAGCAGTGACCTCCTTAACATAGTTCCTCAGACCACTCACTGTGGCCTGTGGAATCTCTGGGGGCCACAGGGCAGTGCTGGGAGTCACTGTCCTCATTGAAAAAGAACCAAAGCGGGATCAAGGAGACCTGGACTCTAATCCTGGCTCTACTGCTGGGCTGCAGTGATGATAGGTGGGCACTTTCCTTGTCCTGGTCGTCCATCCCCTCCTTCCCTCACCCCTTCAGTGTGTAGGTGGTCAGATGGGAGCAGATGCTCCTGAGCTCTGCAATATGCCTTGCAGACCTTAGGTCTCAAGGTGCCCCTTTCCTAGATGCAAGGATCTCTTGAACGATTTTTCTGATCACCTCTATCTTTTACAGTAGAGCATGGAGGACTTAACGTCTTTGACCCTAACTAGGGTAAAAGTAGAGGGAGATTAAAAAAAAAGAGTAAAAAACCTATTCTCGTATTCTTGATTGGGAGATTCAATTGGTTTTCTGACCTCTTATCTTTAAAATTAATAACCCACCTGGAAGACTTTCCAAATTAAATCCCACGGTCCCCTTGTCTGCTTATCATTGGCAAGGTAGGCATTATATACCTACAAGCTGGTTCCTTTGCAGTTGCTTCACATTCTGTTACTTCTGAATATCTTTCAGTGTAGGTTATAGATCTCATTTGCCTTCCAGGGACAGTCAGAATAAAGCAGCACAAAAGCAAATGACCTTAAGTCAGAAAACAGAGGTTTCTGATTGTAACTGCAAAGCCTCACCTGCAATTTATATTCTCCTTCTTGCGCAAAGCCTGAAAACATAGTTAAAACATTAAAATAATTGCTGGTTGGCTCTCGTTGGAGTGGCCAAACTTAATCTATGAGCTGCCGCCTCCGGGGAGCTGGTAGGTCTAACCTCTACTCTAGAAATTCGGGAATATTCCAGCCTGCAGGTAGGGTGTTTAACCAGTGTCCTTTCTCCTGATTTCTTGTACTTGAAACACAAATGTTAGCTTTGTAAAACATTTTGGGGTAGCTTCTATTTCTTGTCCCAGAACATCCCTTCTCCTCGCCCGGCGGCACTGTGAGCTGTGTCTGAATGCATCAAGGACGGTCTCTTTGCCTCCAAAGTGGCAGCTATTACCAGCATTTTAACTCCCCGAGGAGCTCCGATACCTCGAACACAAAAGTCTCTTGTATGCAACCAACACTATATTGTATTTGGCCAAAGACCTTTAGCCTGATCACGTCTCTTCCAGGTTGCCAAAACCACATGGCTTTGGCAATCACCCAGAAAGGTGCTGAAAATGCTGACCTAGAATGAAACAGCTGGAAGTTTGGAAGAGGAATGTTTGAGCAGTGCAAAGCTGATTTGCTACGCTCATTAGCCAATGTATTTGGAACCTGGCTGTGTGGTTCTGGGGCTGGCCTGACAGCAGGTTTTGTTTTATTGTTTAGATTCATTCCACGATGCTCGTGACAAAAGCACAAATAAACAGGAGCAAGAGCCTTCATCTGGCTCCATGCACTGATAATGCCGACTTTTCTCCCTGTTGTTTTCTAGTGTGTTCATTCCTCCCTTCTACTGGAAGTCACATTCTTAACTGAATTAAAAATGATACCAGACACTGCTCTTTCTGCATTTCCTCTTTGAGAGCAAACCTCTTGCCAGACTATTTCATTCCAATGCTGTAGCACAGCATGTCCCAGCTTGCATAATAAGGGTTGGTGTTGTTTTTTTTTTTTTTTTTTCATTTTAAAGTAACTAATTTTCATTGATTTAAGATCTTTCTACTCCCACTAACTGTTGTGCAATAATAACGCCTCTGGTAAAATAATAAGCCCTTTACTGTTGGCCTCAGATTTTCCCCAGTCTGAATTTCTTCTCTGCTCTTAATTTTGCAAGCACAGTTTGCAAAGTCAGGCCTTGTGAGCAGCTCCTCTACTGAGAAGAGCTCAGCACATGAGCTCTGGGCTTGCACTCAGTGGGTCTGGACATGGTCCTGGCTGGTGTTTCCACCCCAGATGCTGGAGAGAGCCCATGCTCAGTAAAGCACAGGGTTTCAAGCTAAACACACATAAGCACACGAGCTTAAGTGCTTCCCTGAACTGGGGCCCAGAACAGCACTCCAATATCATGCCTTGAAGACTAGAGAGAACTACATACGAGACACTAAAGAAGAGCCAGCTCAGCCTGGTTTCTGGGAAGATGCATGTCTTCCAGTACAGCTGCAGCCGACAAAATGAGCTAGAGGCAGCTGTGTTCGAGCTGCACAGACTCTTCCCACCGATCAGGGCAGCACATCATGGCAGCGTTGAAGCCTACTGAAGCTCTGCCTTTGGCTTCAAGGAGAACGACACATAATGTTGGGCCGCTCTCCTTATTACAAGGGTGAATCTCCTCACCTTGCTTTTAACTGAGTTTCTTAATGAAAGAGGCTTATGCCATGTTGGGTCTGGGCATCTGCATGTCCTACCCCACTGACGTTGAAGCAGATTGGCTTATTTCAACCAAATTTAGCAGTGGAGTCTCAACAGTTTCCACAGCTGTCATAGAAAGATGTTCCCTCCTCAGAACAGGCTTTCTACTCAGAGGTTTTATCTCCTTGGACACCTCAATTAACCAGGAAAATGTGTGTATGTGTTTTATTAGATCTAGAGCCATGAAAAAAACTTTTTGTAGGTTCGTCTGGTGTTACCAAGTGCTTTATTCAACTGTCAGCATACAAATTCCAATAATTAAATTGGCCACTTTTCTTGTCTTCCAACGGCTGTACATTTCAAGACATCATTTTGGAGGCACGTTATGGATCCCAGCACCGCAAACAAAGGCGAAGTCGCACAGCCTTCACCGCCCAACAGCTGGAGGCGCTGGAGAAGACCTTCCAGAAGACTCACTACCCAGATGTGGTGATGAGAGAGCGGCTGGCTATGTGCACAAACCTACCTGAAGCCAGAGTCCAGGTACTGATATTTTGTGGGTTTGTGAGTGGGGATGTTTAAAAGAATGTAGTGGGGTTCCAAGAGGGTTGACAGCTCCCTTGACCTTTCAAGATTCTTCCAGTGTAATCAAAGATTTGGGGGCAGTAAAATTGTCAAAGGCGGGGTCGGAATAAAATCATCTGAAGTCACACATCTGCTAAAGAAATTCTTAATCCACATGCACATTTTTTAAATTTAGGATTGTCTGAAGCGTACACTGGTTTTCATTTGTTCTTTCACATTTCTCTGGGGGAAATTTTAGAAACATTAACAGAAGTCTACTTATTTATTTATTTGTAAGGCTTTTCTGGCTTTCTCAGAAGAGCAGAAACCCAAGTAATTCCAGCTGCTCTTTTCCACTAGTGTCAATATTTGTAACATCTCAGGCCAAGGTTTGGTTTTGGTGTTTTGGGTTCTTTCAGTTTCAACTAGTGCAACATGCTTCATAACCTGCTGGTGGGGAGGTTCTTGCATTGCTGGGCCTTAAAAGACAAAATAGCATGTTCTTCAATGTGAAGTGGATAAGTAGTAGAAAAAAATAATTCTTTTATATAAATGTCAAGACATTTTGATCTTCAAAATTTTTGTTTTGTCATCTAACTAGCCAAACACCACTAACAAGGTTTGCAAATATATTTCTTCCAATCCATCTCTACTGATTTAGGTTAAAAAAATACGGATTCTCTTCTCCTCCCTTAAATTCAGTTCCCAGATAACAGCCTATGCCTCTAATGACTTATTTTGAGTGTTGTCATCATAGTTTTGGTACACTTATATCCGAATGGTTTTAGAAACTAAAAGAGCACTGTCCTGTAAACCAGTGTAATGTCATCAGACTCAGCTATAAGCCATTCTGGTTGGATGAAACTGCCTGACCAATTTAGAAAAAAAAAAAAACCAACAAAAAAACCAAAAAAACAATGCCAGTGGAATGGCTTAAAGAATCAACAAGAAGGCTGGAAATTTTTAAAAATATATTTGTTGTGCTATTGGTAGAAGCACTGAAAACATTTGGACACAGTGGGCTTGCAGTACTTCATTGCTTGGGGTTCCCTTGAAGTTCCCAGGCTGAATGATGCAGAATTTGGCACTAAGCAGGATTCTCAACAGTTTTCCCCCTTGCTGTTTGTGACCTTGAAGGTTTGGTTCAAGAACCGGAGAGCCAAATTCCGGAAGAAACAGCGTAGCCTGCAGAAGGAGCAGCTGCAGAAGCAGAAGGACTGTGAAGGGAGCCACAGCGAGGGGAAGACGGAGCCGCCCGTGCTGGAGACCCAGGCCACCACCCCGGACACCGAGAAAGTCCAGAGTCTCCCAAGCGAGGTGGGCGCAGACCTCAACCTAACCCTGTCAGAGCAGTCGGCCAGCGAGTCAGCGCCCGAGGACCAGACCGACAGAGAGGAGGAGTTTAAGAGCACCTTGGACGAGGCTAAAGTGGACAAGAGCCCTGGTGTGGACAGCAAGGTTTTGAACTGCAAGAGAGCGAGCCCAAAAGCAGGTGAGGGGCAGCATGTTGATGGGGGTTGGTGTCAGGAGCTGGCATTTCCAAGGGGGATGCTAGTGGTTGGGTATAGTCCCTTATTCCCTGTGGGCATGGGTGCTTGCACGTAGGCTGCCCAGATTTGTCTTCTTGTCCCCCGGCACTAAACGGGACCCACAGAGGGCATGATGTCTATTGTAGCAGGAGCACAGAAAGAGCAAATACCTTCTGCTCAGGTTAGAGCTTGGGGAGAACAGTGCCCAGTGGCAGCAGGAAAGTCACAGCAAAGAGGTCAGCCCCATTTCTACGCTGTAAGGTGCTAAGTAAGGAACAGACAGGTTTAGCTCTCCTGAGCTAACACAACCCCTCTCGTTTGCCCTCCTGATGCAAGAGAGAAGCCCGTGCTGCAGTCCAAACCCTACTGGGGTGTGGATCAGCACCTGCATCCAGCCTGTAGAAATAAACCCCATCCCCTTTTCTCTCCTGCTACAGAGTCCCCAATCAGCGCAACTGTGACGCCTTCATCCAGCAGTGGCCTGGCTCAGACTCACTCCTACTCCTCCTCACCCCTGAGCCTCTTCCGCCTGCAGGAGCAATTCCGCCAGCACATGGCTGCCACCAACAACTTGGTCCATTACTCCTCCTTCGAAATGGGGACACCGTCTGCCATGCCCTACTTGGGCATGAACGTCAACATGGCGCCGCTGAGCTCTCTGCACTGTCAGTCGTATTACCAGTCGCTCTCCCACGCTCAGCAGGTCTGGTCCTCACCCATCCTGCAGGCCTCCAGCTCCCTTCCAAGCCTGAACAGTAAAACGACGAGTATTGAGAACCTAAGGCTCCGGGCAAAGCAGCATGCGGCATCCCTTGGGCTTGACACCCTACCCAACTGACTGCCAGACGAGCTAGCATTGCCCATGAGAAGATGCACCAGAGGTTGGCACTAGACATGTCACTCCTTGAACGCCCACCCACCCTCATCTCTTCCTGGAGTAAGGTGCTCCCTTTCAGGGAAAACTTTGCATTTATTAACGTCTTATTAGCACCGAGATTGCATCAGACATTGCTACTGGCCTCGTCTTCACTAAATATTTAAGGAGGAAGGGGGAGAGGATGTGTGTTTAGACAGATGAACTGTCCTCTGGACTGCCATGAGTTAAGCCTGTAACGTTCAGGAGAAGCCCCCTTTCCTCATCCCCGCGATAATGTGCCAACTGTGTTATATACATCTTTTTTTGTTGTTGTTGCGTTCTTTGGGAAAAGAAAGAGTCCTGCTTCGTCTTGTATATAGTTTATAATGTTGACAGCACCCATCACCTGTGTGTTACTGTCAGTGTTACAGAACTGTGACCTCTTTTGCTTTTATACCCCCTTCCTTCTCAATTTTAGTAGCTAGTATCCAAGTTACAAATCAGCCATCCTCCTGACCTCAGCTTGTAGCTAGTTGCTCTTCGTGGGTCAGCATCCTAAAGGTGTTTATGACGAAGAGAAACGATTGTGCACTTCACTGCTCCACTTCCCCCTTCTCTGCTAAAGCTAATTTTATAAACAGCTGGGAAATGACGTGAAGGTGAATTTCCTGTTTAAGCACTTCCTATAAGGCAAGCATTTTTCGTTTACTTTTTAATAGCACTTGTTCAAAGACAGAGGACAAAATATTCGCCTAATGCTGCTGGCTGGGGAGAAAAATGAAAGCCAAATTCACAGGATTATTTTTGATCTAGATTGTTTCCTCTTTGATCTTCAGTGAAGTGTAAACTCCTCTATTTACAAATTATGGGGTTTTCTTTTTGGAGAGCATTTTGGTCTAACTTTGACAATAGAGAATAATAAAAACTTTGTATGAACTCCTGGTGTGTTCATACACCATGAATTATATGGTTCTTTGACAAAAACTTGATTAATGCAAGCTGTGTCTAGAAAAAAGCTCTGATCACCAAATTCTACCCTCAAGCCCTGCAGCTTCAGAAACTGGTTAGCAAGCGAAAATGTAACAAATGAAAAATGCTGAAATGCTGGAGGCAAAGCAGGTGATAAGCAGGGGCTTTATAGTCTCTTTGTATTTGCTGGAGCTGAGGGGGCATAGATGAACTTGCCAAAAATGCAGGCTTTGCAAGTAACCAAAATTCACCAGCTTCAAAATTATTTCAGGGAACAGTTTCAGCCTCGTTTCATTGGAATGACCCATCATTCAGCCTAGGGTGGTTTTCCTTGTTGAGAAGAAATGTTTCTGCCAACTCAAACCACGGGGTTTTTTTGCCAAACCAAATAAATCCTTTGAACCCACTGCTGTTATCCTGAGCATTAGGGATGGATGATATCCAGATCTAATCTCTAATATTGCCTAGGACCAAAAAATCCAGACTGACTCTGTGGCAGGTGCTATGTTTGAATCCCAAGGTTGTCAGCCGGGTCTGCCACTAACACACAGGGCAGATCTGTGCTAATTCACTGCAGATGATCAGCTGGTCCATACTTGATTTAACCATGAAGTGTAGATCCATAGCCTGTGGCCCCACTCGCTCCCACCTTGCTTCATACCGGGGCAGAAACCAGGGGTCAAATTACCTCTTTAAACATGGGGGGAAAGAGTGTTTTCAACTCTGCTAATGCCTCTTGAAAAAGCATCTAACAGCTCCTGCAAATAGAGACGTAAGAATAGCCAAGTTTGATGGAAAATGGTGTGTTATCCCTCATAAAGTTATAGCAAGAGCGGACCTCCGGAGGGGGCAGCTCATCAACTGCACCAGCTTCCAAGGAAAACGGAGCATCTTCCTTAAATGTTTCTGTTGTGCCAAACACTTCAGTTTGGGGGTTTTCTCTCCTGCTTTAGTTCTCCTGACTTTGTCAAATCAGCCCCTGTGACCGTCAGAATTCTCCACATTGCCAAAAACAAAGGTATTCATAGGAAGCAGATTTTTGGCTGCCGCTTTCAAAGGAGTTTGATTAAATTAAAACCACCAAAGAACATTTACTGTCTCCAAAAAGATCCTTTGAAAGTCCCAGCTTCCATTTTTTGTAGCCTGTCACCCAAACCAGCGACACCAGGACAAAGCTTTAATTTTTCTCCTCTTCCTTCCTCAAAAAGCTATATTAATCTTTATTTTTAATGCCTCACACTAAGATCAGTGCATTTGTAGGATATGGAGTTTCTTTGCCAGAGCAGAGCAACTGTGAATTTAATTAACGCCCCTTCTGATGTTGTTCCCTGGTGCCAGCGTAGACTGACCTGATGAAGCAAACAAGGGTGGTAATTGGCAGTGAGACCAGATCTGGACTTCAACTCTTCTTTAAGTCATAAAAGATGCCCATGAAACTGCAACTCATGTCAGTGAGTGTTTCAGGCAGAGAACAGAGGGTCGTATTCACTCTTGTCCCATCCCAGGTAAGACGGGCATCTCTTCTCTGCCCGGGTACCACGGGGCTGGAATGGGCGATGTCAGCTCGCATCAGGGCAGATAGAGCCTTCCCGTAGGTCACGATGGATACCACAGCATCCGCCACAGGAAGGTCAAAACACGTGGATTTATGCCCTGCTTCTGCAAGGCGGGGACAGGGAGCGCAGGAGATAAGCTTGCTTGAGCCAGCACTAGATTTGCCGTGATCCTCTGGAGGGAGACGAGACCTTCCCCACTGAGCCACGGAGGGAAACTCTTCCCCGTGCCTTGGTGCAAAAATTCATTTTAACATTCACCGTCTTCACACGTCTCGACCGACCCTGGTGCCTGACCCCTTCGTGCCCTGTGGTATCGCTGACATCCTCACAGCAGGCTTGGAGCGGCTACGGGGAACTTCCCAGACGGAGCATCTAGCACGCCATTAAAACCACGGACATCAGGACGAGGCCAGCACAGCTCAGAAAGCAAATTGGGAGAGGAGAGATCAGGATCTCCATCAGTCCCTAGGGATGTCTGTTCAGTATCATCCTCATCTGCCTCTGTGTGGTACAGAAGCTGACCTGGTGCAGCTGGTCCTGGACTAGAGCATGCGAACATTTCTTACGTGGAGATTATTTCTCCCGTTCTGAATCAGGATAAAAATAGCTAAAATTTAAAAATAAACAAAAGAAAAAATATATTGCCTTAAATATATATGAGCCCCTGAAGTATTTTATGGCAAGTTTGGGGTTTATCTTCTTAAGGTCAAAGTTAAACACCCATGATGGGAGTAAGTTGACACATAAAGCCAAAATTGATTTGGAAATGCAAAAAAGCAAGAATTTAGGCTCCCAACTTGCAAAAGTTTAATAATGAATTATCTGTCAAAACTGACTGTCCTGCATATTGTTTTAATGCCTCTGGGCTTTTGGGCTTTTTCTGACAAAAAAAACCAACCAAACAAACAAAAAACCACAGGGAGAACTCCCCATCCAATCCAAGCCTATGTATGTAGTGGGAAGACTGAAGGGAGTCATTCTGCATCATTCCTCTTTGAACTTTACAAACCTGAACATTCTTTCAGGTGGGAAGAACTACTGCACATCTCCCCTGATTTGTGATGTGAGGTCTGCTTGTTCCCTTTCCTTCCACCAGCCCCAGCTATTTAGGAAAATGAGGTTGTTGGTGGAGTCTCAGAAACAAAATGGAATGAGGTTCCCCTCCCCTCACTGTCCAGGAGACATCTGATGTGTTTTAACAAACATTGCAGTTGGATATAACACAGATTCTTCCACCACAGGCATAAAATGCCTGGAGTGTAACCTGGAGATCCTGCCTCATCAGACAGAAAAACTATTATGGGGAAAAAAAAAGCTATCTATCTTCTCTGGGTGCTACGCCAACCTGGTGCTGGGGCAGGGCATCCCTGGTACAGTTTTAGCCGCAGAGAGATAAATGTAAAAAGAGAAGCAACATTTTGAGTTTTGTAATGCAGGTGATCCAGTTGATTTTTTTAATGCATGAAAGGAATGCCAAATAAATGCACAGCGTGGCACCGAGGCTGGGAAAAGGATACGCCCAGTCCTTTAAAAACAGTGGTGGAGAGACTGGGAAAAAAATCTCCCAAATTTCTATTTTGAAACAGGTTTTGTACCTGGAGATTTCTTCTGCTGTTCTTTTCCCTTCCTATGGCTTTGCTTACGTTGCCTCTCCTTGGTGAACCAGCTGTGGCTCCAAACCCTACTTACTGAATTTTTAAAGGTTTTAGCTATGGTCCTTGCAGGATCAGGGCCCAGGAGAAAACAGGTCACAATATTCAGGGTAAGAGTTTGCAGTTTAAATTTCTTTTACGCTGCAAGACAAGTCTGCTAAGTATTAATAAAATAAAGGAGATATTTAAACAGTGCAGGAGAAATACTAAATACTACCAGTGAGAAAAGATCCAGTAACGATGCTGGGAGGCAGAAAGGGAATGTCTTTTTTCCCTTTTTGGTTCTTTTTTCTTTTTGGCTAACAAGTGGAAATATCCTTGATGGTGAATATGGGAATACAGAGAGAGAGAAGTTTTGCCTGTATTTCCCCCACCAAAAATCATCATCTGCCATGTAGGAAACACAAAAACACTCCTATCCACGAAAATAACCATCAACAAGCAGATCCCCTCACATCTCATTTCTCATTTAGGTATTTCACCATGTGAAGAAATTTAACCAGCTCTAGGTTTCTGTTGCCACCGCAGCCAGTCAAAGAGATGCTCATCTTTGCTGAAGAAACACCACAGTGAGTGGACACAGAAGAGGGAACTGGAGCTATTTCTGTCCCTGTGTGCCATGTGTGGTACTTCCATTGACACGACAATTTTGAGAAGTTTAAGGACACTTCTGAAGAGTTCATACGTAAAGGATTAAATAAACCTCTGTAGAAAGGAAATGCAAATTCAAATCCAACGTATTCTATTAGTTTAATTACAGTAGCTATGAAACATAACTCAATTAAGCTTGAAAAAAGTCAATTACAGAACTTTCCTGCTGGTTTTTACAAGCTGTGTTGATTTTTCTTTTCCTCCCTCCTTACCCCTCCATGTGCCCCTTGCTGATTTTTTACGATCTGTTCCAGAGCAACACAATACATCTCCTGTGTTTTCTATCGAGTGAAAATAAGCTATTTCTCTGAGTAGGTCTGCTCTCAATCCAAATCCATAGCAGAGGGATAAGAAAAGGTTGGTACAATAAACAACAAAAAAACCAAAACCCAAACAAACAAATTTCCAGCAAAGCAAGATCAAACAAACAAGAAAATCCCCTGCTCTGATGTGTGTGTGCAACTTTCCCACCATGTTACAAAACAGCCCAGTAATGATTAACGTCCTCTGTTTTCCACGGACTTTGCAGATGCGCTGTTTCGTTCCCAGCTGCACAGATAGCAGCATCCGTGTTGTCCCCTGCTTTCTCAGGCTGCCTGGGGAAAAGATGCAAAAGCTGAGATGCTAACGTCACCTCCTCTGTGTACAGGTGTCTCTCATTAATGAAGGCTCTCATTAACGCCAACGTTGAGCATGGCCTCAGGACCTTGTACAAAGTTCAGGACATGTCCCAGGTCATGTAGTCTTACTGGTTTCAGAGGAACCTGCTGTGACTTGTAAAGTAAGACCCAGACACTATGTAAAGTAAGACCCTCATCGCTGCTGTGATGCCATAGTGGAATAAT
This sequence comes from Aquila chrysaetos chrysaetos, assembly GCF_900496995.4. NCBI lineage: Eukaryota > Metazoa > Chordata > Aves > Accipitriformes > Accipitridae > Aquila > Aquila chrysaetos. The sequence continues at coordinate 32,844,286 of NC_044015.1, read as the reverse complement.
TGCACCGATTTCAGCGGAGCAAGGCCACAGCTAAGGACAAAATTTAGCCCCCAAATTAATTTGTAAAGAATATAAGATTTGTCATATACTAACAAAAACATACAATTATTTTTTTTTAATAGTCTGGGCCTCAAGCTAAAAGCCCTCTGCAAAAGCTCTCTAAGAAAGACACACGTTAAACCCATAGCAAGTTACATAGTGCATCTGGTGCCCTACAAATGGCCAAAGCCTTTTCTAACTGCCCTGGCAATTGAGCAGGGCCATCTCATACAGCAGAACTTCAGACGTGTCTGTGCAATGGAAAATAACTTTTTGGTTTATTTTCTCATGCCAGGAGGCAATCAATTTATATTTTTTTCCCAGCTTCTGACCCAAGGCGTACAGTTAGCCCCAAAGTGTAACCGTGTTTGTGTGTCAAACCTATCTTGCAAAGGAACAAAGGCTTTTAAACAACAAAAAGGAAATCAAAGTAATATACTGTACAGATCGCTGTAAAATTGAGCTGTAGTGTAAGACCTTGTGCTTTAGAATTCACTATCGAGGAACTCAAATGTGTATCATATTTATTTATTCTGGTAGGTAAAAGAAGAAAAAAAAAAAGAGTTTATATTCATTTCCAAAAAGCTGCAGCATGATGCTATGTACCAATTGTGCCAGTCCTGCTTTCTGTAAAATTATTGCCTGTTTTCATACTCCGCTAATAAAAAAGAAAAAAAAAAATCAAGGAAAATTTATTTTGCGAATCCTTCATTAACAACTACCTGAGCCGATCGGCAGGGGTGTAAATGCAAGTGGGCTCACCTGTTTCGTACCTGAGTCGTGTCACTGGTGGGCTGCGAGGCATTTTCTAGTGCAGAAAACCTGGACACGGAGTGTGGGTCAGGTAACGGTGCCCACACCGAAACCCATGCTCCCCTGCCTGGCCCCACCGCGTCCCTGCCCACGGTGGCGAGTGCCATTGCCTCTCAGCTGGGGGAGGCTGGGACCACACAGAAAAGTCTGCACAAGAAAAAGGTGCAGAACATCAGCTTCTTGCTGTTGGGGTCACTGTCTCCAGCTGGGGTGGGAGGTGAAAAGCCCCCTTTGGCTGCTTTTTGTGCCTTTGACACCGAAACAATTGCTGCAGCACCTCATGCAAGGCAAGCACAAGGGGTCTGCTCTCTCATCATCTTCCAGCACAAGCCAGGAGACAAAGTCATGTCTGATGAGGGGATGATGGGAAAGACCTGACTAGAGAGTTTGTCTTTAAAGACAGCGGTGCAGGATAAATTGGACCATTCTCAAATGATTGGGTTTTCATGCAATTTGGGGCATGTTTCTGTTCTTTTGGTGGAAGACCTGTCCCCTTGTCTAGGTCTAGCCGTGGTGGGCTGTGCTCAAGAAGATGGCAGTGAAGCTTGTTGCTCTACCGTGCTGCTCCCTCAGGGTTGGTTTGAGCATTACCTAGATGGCGAAACTTCTCTTTGGGCAAGAAGTTCCTAGTGATGTCAAGGGCTTTCCATCTTGGCTACAGGCCTAATTTGCTGCCTGATGAAGCTGGTAAGAAAAAAATATTTTTCTGAATTTATTAAGATTTTCCTGAAGTCGTCTGATAATGAAGCTCTTAAAAAAGAATCAAATTACTCAATTTCAGAATGTCATCCCCCACCAATATAACTTCCTAGTTTCTTTTCTCAACTGTAGAAACATTGCAGAGGAAACAACACAGTAGGGGAAAAGTCATCAAGAAGGAAAAGTGAGTGCATTTGTAATAATGATTAATAACTTTTCTGACATTCTCAAGAAAAGTGACTTTCTCTTAAACCAAGCGGAGAGGCAGGAACAGTGGGAATATGGGCAGAGCCTGGGAACACCCCTGCCTGCAATACTTTTTGTTCCAGTTTTTTTGACCCGGTTCAGTCAGTGCCTTCGAGGACTGTTTGATCACATGCAGCCAAAATATCAGCCAGCCACAATTGTCCTACAATGCAACCATTGCTATTTTTTTCCACAATAAGGGGAATATTAATCACTAGATCTCCTTTTTCACTGCAGTAACAGGTTTGCTTTGAATATTAAAAACCCTGTGGGTAAGGAGTGTCTGTGACCTTCAAGGCCACCAAATAGCTTGGACAATTCCTGCCTCCACCAAGAGGAAATGATCGGATGACCTATGATCACGTCCTTGCACGTGGTTATCTGCAATTCACAATAAGACCTGATTTTCCCCCTCACACAAGGTCAATGAGGTAAAGTCAACCACCTGCTAAAACTGGAACCCAAACTTGCAGGAAGTTTAAGGTGATGTTTTTGGCTTTAAAGACCATGTCCTAAAGTTATCAGGAGGTTTGTTCCAGAAAAATACAATGTGAGGGGAAAAATAAGATTTGAAAGAGCTCCAGAGCTCAGTATTAAATGCACATGTGGCATTTTGATCCATTTCCATAAAGCATAACATAATATTTGCTAAAGAAGGAGGAGGAGGAAGGGGAAAAAAAAGACCACAGTTAATATTCTCCTTCGGATCCCCCATTTGCTGATTACTCTGCAAGCTGTGTAATTGGGTGTCTCTGGCAATATGATGAAATGTGCCACAAACATCAAAAAACGGTGCTATATTAAATCTGCTTTTCATAATCTCTTCTCATTTCCCAGACCTGAGACATTTTATTCAATTTTTCCTGACTAAGTTGATATGTAAAGCCATATAAACATATCAATGCAAATAAATACATATATATTTTTCAAATGCTCATCGAAATGCACTCATTACAAAGATTTGCATCAAGGCTTTCTCACATCACTGTTAGCCAGAGAAACTAATTTTTTTTTAACATTGCATTATTTTAAAGAATAGTTTGTGGAGCTACAGGCTACTTCTTTGTATTTCATTAACAAGACCAACTCTATCTATCATGTTTCAGCCTTATCTTACCCGATTAGAAAATCATTTCCCTATTTGCATTAAGGGCAAAAATCTATGCAAAGTCACCATAATGTTATTCAAGCCCCGGAATAGCAGTGAAGATCCTATTACACACTGGGGCTGGCGCTGTTTTCAGGAGCTGCAAGTCCAGAAGGGACCATGCTGGTCTTTTATTTTAACCTGCTGCAAGGCACATGTCAGAGAAACCTATCTCTCCTTTGACAAAGCAAATATTAATAATGCCTAAGTGACTTAAATATCTGCAACTTTTGCCCAAATATCACTTGAGACTTTTGCTTACATTTTACTTGGTGTCTTCAGGATTTGTAAGCCCTTTTTGGATGAAGGTTGGCTTTTTGCTCAGCCCTGGGAAATTCTTCAGCTCCGTTCCTCTGGTCTCTCCCACCGCCAGGTACAGTCAGTCCAGCATTCCCAGGCAAGCGTGACTTCCCGGTGGGATGAAGCCCAGCCTCCCCACTGTCAGACTGCAGCCGATCCTTTGCCTTTTGCAGGACAGTGTCCAAGTGCAGAAGTGGTAGGACTGCATCTCACCTACACTAGGCTTACCTGACTAGACCCAGCTGAATGAACAAACCCAAGGTCACTCCATCAACTGCAAAGAAAACCAAGGATGTCCCATTTACAGTGTGCATCATTAGTTGGGGGAACTCCTTTCCACAGGACATTGGGAGGCTAAAAGTTACATGGTATTGGACATGGGGATGGGATCTGACTGGAGGATTTCTTCCCTATGAAAAGATGCCCATGGGGTGGCCCATGGAGTCACATCACCATCAGGAAGCTCAGGTGAGGCACCTGCTACTCCCAGACTGACTTTGGAGCTATCATTTTTGCACAGTAAACTTTACACCACCCCTTACTGCAAAGGCAGCTGCAAGCACTGTTCGATCTCAAGTGCAATGTTTATGCTAATTTCCCCATTATTTCTTTCTTATGGAGTCAATTAATAGGTCACAAGCACCACAAAGGCTCTGTGAGTTAAGCCAAGTGGTCCATCTCAGCAGTTTGGTGGCCGTGACCAGGGTGGCTGTTGGGGACAGGAGACCATGTCTCCAAGGATGCCATGAAAAGGAGCAGAGAAAAACAAAGCAGTTCTGAAGCTGGCTCAAAATCTCCATGCAGGTCTCCACAGCTGCACTGGGAAACACATGGGAAAAACTGAAATCCACTGTGTATCCCTGGAAAATCCTTTGCTGATGGATTTTCATGTGTACAGTCTCATTCTTTGGTTAAAAAATGAACTTTCCTATAACAAGATAAATCACTCGCCCGGTGGAAGTGGCTCAGCTCCCTTCAGCTTGCGGTTGTTGAAGGCAAAAAAACTACTCAAAAGTTATCTGTCAGCTTCAGTTTTGCCTCATGTCTCCAAAAAAAGATCTCATCTGACACCTCCCGTAGTCCAGCCTCCTCCCTTCCCCAAGTAAAATTGGGAACCATCTAGTAAAAAGTTCTTGTGATTGCCCTGTGGAGACCACCAAAGATGAAACTCTTCCCCTGAGAGATTATCTGCTGTAGACGGACCCGCATGTGGAATTAAGGACATATTCATTGCTGTGTCAAAAGAAGAGAGAAGCATCACCGCTTCCTGAAGACCAGCCCCACTCCACCCCAGCCCTCTCCAGCCAGCTAAGCCATCCAACATGTTTGCCTCACCTCCCCGTAACAGGCACCTTAAAGGAAAAAAAAGCCTTCTGATCCACTCTGAAACATGAGAGATGTCTCAAACCCTCCCTAACGTCTTAATTTCCTTTCCTCGCTCTCCGTGCTGGAGACGATTACTCAGGCAGGAATGTTTCTGAAGTAAGACAAAAAAAAATTACATTAGTGAGGAACAATGGAGAGCAGACCTGATGGAGCAAAAGAAGTGAATTAGTTTTGCTTTCAGAGACACCCACAGAGAAAAGAAAGGTGTCTGAGTCGCCTCAGAGTAATTCCTCTTTGCACAGAGCTCCTCTAACCGGCTTAAACAAAGAGAGACGAGAGATGTGCTTTTGATTTCAGCCCCATTTCCCCAATTTTGTTTGTTTGCTTTGCTTCCACCTGCATTTTTAAGTCCCTCCACCTCCCAGGATGTCTGCAGGGCTGTGTGACCTGCAGGAATGTGTCACGACTCCATCAGGTCTCAGCACAAGAATCGGGGCTGGGAGGGGGCTTCACACCTACCCACGTTCCTGCAGCTTTCAGCAAGGATGAAGGGGAAGAGGGGAAAGAAAAGAAAAGCATCAACTGAGATGGAGCTGTTGCATTTTCAGAATCGAAATTCAAGGGCAAATTAACCTGGGATACCCAAAAGCAGCAGAGAGGGCTGCAGGGGTAAGCAAGGGGAAATGGGAAAGCAGGGAAATGAGAAGAGCTTTTCACGTAAGGAATCTGGAAGGGCTGAAATCCCAAATAGCTAAAATTTTATCTAAATGCTTTTTAGGTCCAAACAGTTTATCACAGGTTTTTCCCCATTTCACTTCATCTTTAAATGGAAAAACAAATGTTTCTTTTTAGCACTAAGCAGAACCTTGCTAGTGGACTAATTTTTTTTTCTTTTCATTTCCCAACATTACCTGAAAAAATCACTGCACTCCTGCAAAAAAATTACCCTGCTTTTCATTCACCTTTACTTGAAAAAAATGTTGAAGTTAAGCCCTCGAAGCCTGAATCGGGACCTCAGCTCAGCCCTTCCAGTTGGCCTTTAAAACACCGCTTTTTGGATCATCTCTGGGGGGACAAGGGGCTCCTATCTGCTGAACTTTCAGACTGTCAGGCTGAACAAAAGCGAGCGCAGACTCTCTTTTTCTTGAGGATGAAGTGGAACACACACCAGCCAGGACGTCTTGTACATTGAAAAATTCCTGTGCTGTCACGCTTAACTAATAAATTGTCAAGCTATGTAAACAGGGCCAGGGATGCTATTTATTTATTTATTTGTTTAAAAAGGGAAAAAAAAGCAGCTTGTCTGCAGGTTGCTTGCCAAATGCGTGTCAAGCGGTGGGGGGAAGGAAAAATCAACAACAAAGGAGTTTAAAGACAAAATATTAAGAACCCCAAATTGGGTGAAAATTGCTTTCTGACAGATATCACCTATTGCAAACGAGACAGAAATACAAGTAATCTTGTAAAATGAAAGCCAAGGACAGACTTGTACCTGCCTTAGATGAATAAGTATCCCATTATCTTGAAGAATGAGGGCCCCGGGCTGTGATTATGCCACTATTGTATTCTAAACAGCATGGTTTGTCAAATGGAATAAATCCTAGCAAAATCAAATAAAAAAAGGGATCCAATTTGAAGCCCAGCACACAATTTATTATTTTGTTTAATGTCGCCCTCTCGATGTTACTGATTATTGGGCAAATAGCGCCGTGTTTAAGCATGTGTTTAGAGTTGCCTGTCCCCTTCGCAGGCTCCCAGCTGTCACCCTGACTGTCACCCAGTGCTGGCGAGCTGTTTGCTGCCGCTGGTAGCCACCACCGAGCTCACCAGCCTTAGCCTGGAAGGCCACGGTACAGGCCAGCATCATGGGGAAAAAAATCAGTATTTGGGTTTCTACTTGGATGAATCTAGCAGTGACTTTGAGCGATGCAATGAAGAGCACTTTGCTCCATACTGGCAGTGCCAAACCAACCAGGAGCTAATGGCAGACAGTTGCATCATAAATTTATGAGGTAGAAGCAAATTTCTCACTGACCTTCTTCTGTTTTATAGATTTGGAGTAACTGCCCATCTCCAAGTGATTCTTGAAGAGGTTTCTCCTCTTCCAAAGGTACCATCCCTTGTTTTATGATATCTCAACCTTGGTTAAAAAAAGAAAGGCAATTAAAAGGGCCAAACAGATGACACAGATTATTAGGTCTTATGGAATAAATGCTTGATATCGCTTTATCTGCTTAAGTCTCAGGGTGGGACTGGACATGAAGCTGCCCTGCACAAGGTGGAGGCATTGCTGCAACATGGGGGTTATGAGTATTAAGGAGCCAGGTCTAATCCTGCTTTGCATTCAATTGGCTTCCAAAAGTTGTGTCGGCTCTCCTGGCAAATTCCTCAGAAAGCTGTCCCCAACATCTCCCAGTTACACTCGGCAGTGGGTGTTCAGGAAAAGCTGGTACAACCACAGGCAAATGCAAACCAAAGGGAAGGAGCAGGCTCGCTGCCCTCGGGCACGTCCTTGGGGAGCAGTTTGCTGGGGAAGGAGCATTAAGGTGATTCCCTACCCTGGCTCACCTCGATGGAGTTACTGCAATTTCTTGACATGGCTTTGAAGGTGCTCTGAGTCCCCAAATGCGAGAGGAAGCTAACAACACTGTCTTTAACCAGCATAATCTATTCATCATGTTTTCATTTGTATAAACCTTTGAGTTACATAAAAAACACTGACCCAGGAGCAGAATGGGAGAAGGAATATGTGAGCGATACATGTGGACGTTGAACCACAGAGCATCTTTTGCCCAAACAGCCCTTGTGATGCTCCTTTCTGCTCCCGTAACCCTGTCTCCTTGCACTCGCCTTGCACGAGGAGCGATTTTTCATATTCCGGTACTTTCCATTACTGAGGACTACTGCAAGTGTGAGTTCTAAGTGTGAAATACAGCAGTTTGTCAGCCTCTGGGGGCAGGAGCTCTTAGGGCGTACAAGTAGATTGCACTCATGCAACAACGGCTGATTGTAGCAGGGAGCGACGTGACAAAGTCTAGGAGTAATAGCAAGGAATGATGGATTTAAAGAGTCAAAAAAAAGCTGACACATTTTATTTAGGCAAAGTTCCAACTGAAATCAATAAGAACTACAGAACGTAGCCTTGTAGTTTGACTTGAAAGCATTATTTGTTAAGGACTATGAAAAACGGAAGAATTTAAAAAATCTAATTTATTTTACATCATTTTGTGTTGGCTATTTAACTTCCCTCAACCTCATTGCTTTTGGACATGGTAATGTCATTCAGTCCCCATTTCACTCAAGTTTCACAGTATTGCCAACCAAAAGCATCAAGGAAGTTACTCTCAAGTCCCTAAAATAATTAATGAGATTTTGTCATGTAGATAAAGGACTCTCTGACTTCAGTATTCGGCTGTCAAATTTCTGTAAACCACAAGGGAGAAGCTCATTTAAAAGCAGAGATGCTTTCATATTCACAGTCCTCCAGGAGCTGGGTTTTACCCCCTTTGGCTTTCACCCCCCCTCACTCCCCAAATATTGAAAATTCTGGGGAAATAGTTCCTCTTGCTAGATTTCTACTGCTTCTGCTGAGCTCTTGCTCATCAACGGGTCTCTTGACAAAGATTTCCCTGATACTTTAAATCAGGCAAGGGCTACAGAGAAATGCAATCCCTCATTATAGAGTAGCTACATGTAGTCATGATCCAGAAAGCTAATTTGTTCCTTTCCCCAGCTATGTTGATCAGCCCAGAAATGATATTACCTGCAAGACTTCCTTTTCCAACACAAACCAGAAATGATGGCAAGATTTCTGTCTGCTTTGTGCAGAACAAGTGAAAAACATTCCACGCCTACATAGTCTAAATACGTTAGTCAAACGAAACCCAGATTTCCCTAAATGAATCTGAACATCTTACTAGAAACACTTCTTTCCTACTGGAACATACACATCTGAGAGGACTCACATGGGTCCATCTGTTGTGTCGCAGATTGGGAAAGATGAGGACACTGACCCCTTCAAAATCTTCTCTATTATAAGGTCCTAACCTGTAAAGAAGACAAAAGCATCTTACAGGTGGAAACATGAAAAGCCTGTATACCCTTTAGCCTTCTGAAATGAGCACACAGGGGAATTTAATACTACTTGATTCCTTTGCCCAGGCAAGGTCAGTGTGTTTGTATTTTTGTTTTATATGAAAGTAGCTTCAAAAGTTTCCAAAATTTATTCTCTTTCCCAAGCATTTTTTGCCTCTGTTTGTTTTCAAAACACACTTTCTTTTTCTTCGCTCCTTATTTCCAAATACTTCTACTTTTCTGGAACTTCTGTTTCCTATCATCTGGAACATTCAGAAGCAAGCCCCAAATATTTCCAATTAAGTTCCCACCAGGATGCCAATCCCACCTAAAAAAAAGAAGGAGAAAAAGAAAAAACAACAACTAAAATGCCTAGTGAAAGCCATGGAATCCCATGCAAAAAAAAAAAAAAAAAAAAAATTAAAAAAAAATCAAGAAACTGAGCTTGGGACATTCAAAAGGGAATCCTGTCCTCTTAATATAGAGGTTTGCGCCTTAAAATCCTCCAGCCACTTCAGCATTAACCACCATTGCCTTTTTTTTTTAATTTTTCCCAAGCAACTGGGCTGCCTGCCCACGACACCCGCAGCAATCCCCTGACCCCCTCTCCCAGCCTCCGCACCGTGGGGCGAAGCTTGCAGGAGCCCACCTCCCCATTCAGGGCGATGATTATGCTTTCCCTGCCACACTGAAAGCCCTGTGCGGAGGGGAGGGAAAGAGGGGAGAAGAATCCAAAGGCATTCTGGCACCCCGGCCCGATAAGAAACTTTAGCCCTATTCAGTGGCTGACAACCGCTTGTAGAATATGATCTTAATCCTGTTTCTAACATTCTTTCGCCCTTCGGCCGCCCTATTCCAGGCTGTATTCTTCTAACCGTCGCTTTAGCAAATCCCCCAAATAGAATTACTGGGGGGAGATAAACATCAAAGGGAAATTCAAGAAATCTACAGTAGGTTCACACAGTGGGGGAAAGAGGGGCAGGTGGGGGCCGGTGGAAAGGGCTGTCTCTCCCCTTGCCCTGCGTCCTTTTCTGCTTGCATTCCTAAGGGCTGCCTCGCTGGCTCTCCGCAGAGCGGCCCCACAAACCTGCTCAGCAGCATGCTATTTTTAGTATTTATTTTTTATCCTGCTTGAGGCTTTTTTTTTCCTCAGGAGGATGAGAGCCCGGCGGTGCAAAGCGCTGTACATAGCTGTTGTGTATTTTCTAGTTATTCTCATTTTTCTCTGGATTCCCTCCAGCTAATACACATCTTTGTAACCCTTTCCTCAGAGAGGTGCATCACCTAAACGGTGAAGATGGAGGTGGGAGAAGGAGAGGACATTTTCCTGGTAGGAAGCAGAAACGATGAGACACCAAGGGACTTGCCTAGCAGCACGCAAGAAATCTGCTGTAGAAATTAAATGAGTGAACATAATTTGGAAGCTCCCAGTAATTCCCATCAGAAGCAGGAGTCTTCAGCACTCGGAGACACATAAATCCCATGGTCTGCCCTGAAGAGCTTCCCAACATAGGTTACCAACTCCTGCATGGAAGGAGCCTCCAGCTGAGCCCATGAGAAGCATTCATATTTGTCACACAACTGTGAGCTTCCTCTGCTGTGTAATTAAAACAGCACCATGTGCTACACCTTCGGGGCTGAGGAAAAGGTGGGACTGAGGACAAAGCCAGTCTCTCCATCCTGTCTCACTTCAGTCGTCTAGAAACCAGGGACCTGCCTTCTGCTTACTGTACAGCTGATGAAGAAGGATGAGCTCCTACCAACCCCAACTTCGCATGCTGTCTAGCATGACCAAGGCAAGGTATGGACCAGATGTCCTCCAAAGACCCCTTCCAACCCAAATTATTGCTCTAAATACTGTGATTCAAGAGGAACTGCCTTACAACAAGGCACAGAAAATTGGGTCATTAAGGAGAGTGCAGATAATTGAGAGAGCTAAGGTATCCCTAGCACAGCAAAAGCATCCCCTTGCTAACTCTCCCAGGATCACCATCTTTCACGCTGGCTCTGGTTCACAGTTGCGTTCACACTAGCTCCATCAACACTTTCTTCCTAGCCCTTTCTAGCGGCTGCAGCTGACAGCTGCTCCAAGAAGGGCACAAAGATGATGGAGCCAGACTTTTCTTGTATAAGACGATGGTATGACAACGGACAAAAGCCACCACTTGCAGCTTGGGAGATTTGGACTGAACATTAGGAATTCCTGACAGCGACGGTGGTACAGCCCCGGGACAGGACACCAGAGGTGGGGGGTCTCCATCCCTGGAGAATTTAAAAACTTGGGTAAACACAGCCAAGGCCAGCCTGACCTGGTGCTGGCAACATCATTGCTCCAGACAGGAGGTGGGTCTGCAGAGCCCAGAGATGCCCCAGCACCACCCAAGCATGCTCCTCAGTTGCCAAATGTTTAAAAAGCAGTTTTATTCTGAAAAAAAGCCATTGCAAAAAGGGCACTGTGAGAGTGTGTAGCAGCTTCTAGGAGGTGAAAATCTGATCAGCTATAAAAGAATAGAGAGAACTAAAAATAGAGCTCCCACCACCCATGCTAAATGATTAACTTTCAGTTAAGAAACAGGGCAGCCTTGACCTTGAGCAAGTCAAAGATGCCTGTCTCGCTGCTGTTGTCTCCACTGCCCCATTACATGTGGTTTGGAGAAAAGGCTTCACATTCTTGGTTCCAGTTTTCCTGTTTGTTAAAGGAGGCTGAATATCCTTGTATGTTCATTGATGCTCTAGATTCACAGCTCGTCAGACTTACCCCAAACCTCAAGAGCCCAGCTGGATTGCAATGGATCATCACCCATTATCAGGGTATGAGCTATGGTAGCGTCTTTACAGCTCTTTTCTCTTGCAATTGTATGTCAAAACTTGTTTTATTCAATGCAGAAAACCTTTGAAGCACACTGATGAAGAGGTCCACCTTACAACAGTTACTTTGCTTTCTTTTTACTAATTTTGAGGTTTGGGCATCTCGCCTATGCAGAGAAAGCTGCGTGGGGGGACAAGGCACATTCCACATTTTCATCACATTCAACAAGAGGGAAAAAATCACAAAAGAGTGTGCCATTTTCAGCCTACACAACTGCTGTCACAGATTTTTGGTGTAACTGCTTGATTTAAGTCCTACGATACCCATGAGGTACTTTTACAACCATTGACAACCCTGATAGAGCTCACAGGACATGGGGATGCATCTTCTCTCTACGCATCTCTGGTTAGACCTGAGATGGAAAAACATGTCTGGTTTTGAGCACCACTTCAAGAAAGATGTGTGTTAGCTGGAGAGAGTCCAGAGAAAAATAATAACTGGAAAACAGCATCCAGAAAGAAAAATGAAGACTACTGATGTTGTGTAACCTGGAGAGAGAAAAGCAAATGGAGTTTCAGATATATGCCTGCTTTAACTACATAAAGTGCTGTTATAGTGCAGGAACTAGTCCCTTCACCATGTCCTCAGGAAACAGGGCAAGACCCAGGCTTAGAAATATATTCTTTGAATTTTGCTGATCAGAGTATGTCTGGGGTTTTATGGCCTGTGAGGAGTTCCTAGGTCTCATACCTCTTTGGGATACACTCTCCCACGTCATTTGATATGTTGGGAATAGTTATTTACTTCTCACACTTTGTGTGGCCTGAGGACTCAACTATTGCTACACTGGTCCCCAACCTCTGTTCCAGCTTCATAATCTAGTCTGTCACCCTGCACATCACAAGGCAAAGGGCTTTGGTGAATTAACTCCCCCTTGAAACAGGGAATCCATCCTCCAGTCTAAAGTCTGCCAACAAGGAGAAAACCCCCACCACACCTTCAGCAAACAGTTACTGTGGTTAATTACCCTCACAGCCCATGTTAATCTCACTATGAGATCCTGTCTCATCCTAAGGCTCATATCTCCTTCTCGGATTGCTTGAGATTTCACCCCTGATTGCTGATGGCATCCATGGTCCTGCTGGTTATGAAAAGCTCAGCTAGATCAGTTGCACAGGGAGGCTTAAGTGTTTCCAAGACCATAATGAAAATTCCTTTCTGTAGAAACTGTGACCCAGACATGAAACCCAACCCTCAGTGGGAGACTTCTAATTTCATAGGAGACAAAAGCCAAGCACACTAAAAAAAAATTGTCACTCTCTTGAAGAATGGGGATTTATCATTCAGGTGTGAAAGTGCTCCTTCAGCCTCCACACATTGGTTTACTTAGGGATGTTTTTCTTGGGATTTATTTTAAATCAACAGAGTGGGTTTGGGAAAACTTTCTGTCTACCTTGTCTGGACAATGGGACAACCAAAATGTTGGGCAGTTTTCAGCATCCAAATCTCCTTTCTGGTTGCATCCTGAAAGTGTTTATTTGGACTTGAGGACTAGTTTGTTGAAGATTTAGGAGATGGGGTGGTGACCACACATCACTTGCCTAGACGGTGCCTCTAGGCAGAGAAAACAACTGGGGGGAGCACATCCTATCCATAGAGATGGGGTATTCAGCTACCTCAACCATTAACTCTATTTGTTGCTTACCTGATGGCAACTGCATTCACCAGAGACTGCTCAATATGTCCAAGAAGCACCTCCATGCCTGGCTTGATGTCAGGATGTATGAGCCCAGCACCAAAACTTCCATCACATGGAAAAGAGTAAAGATATCTGGGTATAAATTGTTATTTGATTTCACTCATGCCAATGTTAGCTCTGATTTACATTTAAGTAGAAAAATATTCCCACAAAGTCTGTGCTTAAGGGAAAAAGAGCCTGTAGAAATCCTCATCTCCACCCCCATGGGTTACCATGAGCTCAACAGGGAGCAGGACAAGCCAGAAAAGGGGCATGGTGGTACAGTCCCCAGATCGATACCACAGCTTTGTGTCTTAGAGGCCCAATTCACCTTTTTTCCATGAATTTGTCTAGCGAGCTCTCTGCTATATCCCTTCTCAAGCAGGGCAGGCAAGAATGTGTCTGTATTCAAAATGCTGTAGAAATGGGTTACAAATTTGGGCATCCACTGAGTCCAACACAAGAGATGCTTTTGTATGACCAGGTTCAGGACTGATCCTGCATGGTCATGCTCAGTATGTTCAGACTGAGCACCACTTCCATGTCTGGATGAGTCCCAGGATCCCACCATATTCCCGCTCCCCTTTCCCCAGGGAAAACAGTTGAAGAGGAGAGTCGGAGGAGCGGGATTTGTGGGCTGCAAAGCGCCCATGTGCCGCACAATGTGATCACAACCACAAGGACGTCCTCGTGCCGGGGAGGCTCTCGTCCTTTCTCCATGCCAGACCATTGCAAAATCAGCTTCTGGGAGCACTCTGCTTCTCATTTATTTCTCCTGGGCCTGTCCATGCTTCCCCCCATTAACCTTGCCAAATTTTAGTTTGTTCTTAAAACAGTTCCAATTAAACAGCTTTTCAATCAGTCTGATCACAAGTGCTCTTGCCAGAAGTGCGGCACACCCGTGAAATCAGGAATTTCCTGCAGGACAGCTACTTTCTGAAAAAAATTTGGATTTTCTCTTGGAAAATGATCAGCTTAAAAAGAGAACTATTTGGCCTCATAGCCAACATTTTCCTTTTTATTTCTTCCAGAATTTGGAGCAGATTCTCCCCTCCCCCTAAAATTTTGTTCTCAAAAAATTTTTTCATGGATGAAAAGCAAACCAAAAGCACTCTGCCCTGGCTCAGAGTTCAAACAGGCGGGAATTTTCGCACAGCCCAGACCTGGGCTTGGAAAGGCTCTGGCTTCTTGGCAAAGCCTGTTCAGTAAAGTAGCTCGGAGTGCCCACGTTTGTCCAAGGCACACCTCCAATGAGTTTAACACTGGAGAGGCTAACCCAGTTCAAATAATTTCTAATATAGATCTGCTGAGGCCTTCCTTTCCAGTAAATATTTATTTTTTGTTAGCAGCAACTATCCGAGAGACATACTTTCAGGGTTGGCTCTCTCCCCCTTTCTCAGCCTCTTGAGGACCAAGTCATGATTTTATGTGCATCATGTTTTTTCCCTCGTGCAACACTCACCAGTCTAGAGGATCGTTGTGATTTATTCGAACAACAAGGGTGCACCCGGTTGTTTATTCACCGGTCCAGATTGCTGCGAGATAGAAGAGCTGGGCTGCGCTCCCCCCTGCTCCTAATGCTGAGAGATTAGATGGGGAAGCCAGATAGCCTGGCTCTGGAAGCAGGCAAATGAGCAACCCTAAATACCTTCCTAGACCCGGTGACCGTAAGTCCTTGGCGGTGACTGGTCCTTGTGGGATAATGCCAGGAATAGGCATATTAAGCACATGAATGTCAACTCCTAATTCATCTCTTTAATGTTGTACAGTAGCAGGACTGTACCCCCCTGCTGTGGTGTAATTTCACGCTGAGGAATCTGATGGGGCTTCCTGCAGACTGATCCTTTATGGATCAGAAAACTCACTTTCTCTTTGTGTTACAGGGCCCAGAGATTATCTTATTAACCACCTCCATGCCAGCGCAGATTAAGCACCAGGCTCTGACTCTTCTGAGGACTCCTTTTAGTGCTTCTTTTCCCCTCCTATCAGTTCACATCGCAGAGGTGAAGAACTTTAAACGTCCAAGCCTCTACCAGCAGGTTTCACACTTAGGTGAGCAGATGGGCTATTTTGGATTTTCTTGGCTCAGATGCAACACTGGCCTTGCCTGAACCCTAAATCAGTTTAGACAGCTTGGTGCATCCACATCAGGGTTCCTGTACCCTCTTTCCAGGTTCTTGTCTCCTCTCCTTTCCCCAAAAGAGGCAATGTTTAAACTACTTCAGAGCGATGCCCTGCAGATACCACCAGCCCCAGAGCTGTTAGCTCAACTGCAGGAGTGGGTCCACCTTAGGCTCTACACTCCATAGGACCTGGCCAGTTGGAGGAAGGGCTTCTTCTCTTCCACCATCTCAGTCCACCAGACTGCCACTCCTGCATTGACTTCGCAAACATCTTCAGACCATGGCATGGGGACAGCAAGACGCAGCAGTGACCAGTTAGGATGTTCCTGTGGCCTCTAAAGGTGTCAGGCACTGCACACAGGTCAGGAAAGGGCTGCAGGAGGGAAGGCAGAAACCAAATGTATTCTCAGATGCTCCTCAGGATGGGGGATTTTCCAATCAGAGGAGACGAAAGCCTTCTGCTTTCACCACTAGACCACGGCTGCCTCCCCGAGTGATGGCAGAGGGCCACCCTGTAGCCACGTCCCAGCATGTAACAGGGGATGATAGTTTATAATCTCATTTTCTGGGCTGGCTGTCCTTCTGGTGCTCCTCATGCTCCATGTAAATCGTCTGGAGTCTGATTTCTGTGGCTCATAGTGCTGTTCTTCTCTTGTCTGCTTCTAACAGGTTCCTGGCTGAGCTGGGAGCTTGTCAGTGAAGACAATCCCAGGATGGTCTTACTAAAAAACCTGCAATTCATTCTTGATTGGACAAAATGCTGCAGCCAGAGCCAGGCTCCTGCCCACACGCAGTTTTGGCAGATTGGGAGCGGCTCCAGCATGCTCGCATCTCCCATTCAATGCATATGTGCCTCCCCATCCATCAGCACCGTTTCCTGAATCAGGGTCACCCCATCCCTTTGTTGTTTCACCTGATGCACTTAAAAAAAGCAGTTCAACACAGCCCTCAGTGGATTTCAATTATTTTTAGGATATTGCTTGTATCTGCTCGTGCTGTGTCGAGCTACAGACCCAGTGGCAAGTTTCACCGCCACCAACAGCCTTTTTGCAGCTAATGAAAAATAACCTGCTTTTTATCTGCAGAAAATAGCATCGCCTGGGTCTTATCACGGCAAATTATTTAATGGCTCTCCAAGCATTAAACAGTTCTTACCTGTCTATGGGGCTGTGTAAATCTCTTTCCAGCTGCTATCTTGCTGCATTGCTGAGCTCCCTGACTTGCAGAGCAGGGCCATGGACTCATGGACTACAGTGGAAGCTGTCCCTTCCCTCCAAGCAGGGAGCCAGGGTGGCCCCTCACGTTGCCGGAGGCAGAGGGGGACATGGGCCCTCTCCCAGGTCCCCGGCTCTTCTTCTCCGACGCAGGTCACTTGTTGCCTGGACGGACACAGGACAGCAGGAATCTGGCTTAGGGAGAAAAAATCTGTAGTCCTGCTCGAGGACACAGCAGCATCCCAGTGGGATCCCACTGGGACCCAGTGGAAGAGAGGCAGGTGCTGAGCCTGCAGCCCACCTCTGCTGGGAAACGGTGAAGCACAGAAAACACCGAGTCCCCAAATTTCCAATCATCTGTCCCCGTCTTGTTTGCAGAGGAGGGAAAGCCACCGATCCTGTTTGCATTACAACCTCCCCGGGAAAGGGGCTGTGCTGGGACCCAGCACCCCACAGGATGCTGCAGCACCCACAGGAGAGCCCAGGGCAGGAGCCCAGCCTGCAGCTGCCTCTCCCTCTGCCACGGTCAGTGCCACGGCGGCATGGTCAGAAAAAAGCGACCTGTCAGAGGGAAATTGCTAAGTCAGGGGCTGTTTTTAAGAATTTGATCATTAATAGGGTGGTTGGGTTTTCTTTTCTCATGCAGGGAGAATATTGAAAGATTTGTTGTTTTAATTGCAATATTATTCTCGTTGTTATTTTATTTTTACATAAGGGAAGAAACAAACTCCTCTGTTCTACCCCAGTTTCACTTAAAGTACAGCAATACAGCAAATGGACAGCAGTGAGAAACCTCTTCTCAAATTCTCCAGGAGGAACTGAACTATTTCTTTTTTTTTTTGCAAACAATCTACTTAAGAAACCCCCTGGGGGAAATGTGTAACTTGAACCGTTTATTTTTGCATTCACAATCTGACAACTCTCTCCTTTGTCCACGTGAGCTGGGTCAGGTTTAGCTTGGGCTTGGGACTTTTAGGCTCTCTTTCCAGCCAAGCCTATGAAGGTGATGGGGGAAGGCTTATGAAAATGATGGGAGAAAGGTTTTGAATGTGATGGAGGAAGGCTTATGAAGGTGATGGGAGAAGGTTTATGAAGGTGATGGGGGAAGGCTTATGAAGATGATGGGAGAAGGTTTATGAAGGTGATGGGAGAAGGTTTATGAAGGTGATGGGGGAAGGCTTATGAAGATGATGGGGGAAGGCTTTTGAGGCTGTGTAGTGTCCTGAGATCCCACTGGATGGAAAGCAGAGCTTGCAGCCATGAGGCAGGCTCTCCAGCCACACAGGCGGAGCTGAAGCCATTCAATAGCAGAGATCACCGCAGGTTACGGGTGAAGCAAACCAGACGGCAGCTCCCCCCGGGAGGTGTTAGAGCGACCCAGTGTATGCAGAGCTGCTCACTTGCTTTTGGGCTGGAGCAAAAGCCGTCGGAGAGCTTTTGCCTCCTTGCACTGAAGGAGAGGAGCTGCAGGTGCCTGTGCGGCTGCTGCCCACACAGCGGCGGGCAGAGTTAAGGGGACAAGCGGGGAAGACATCATCCCCGCGGCACAGTCTGGGGAGCGCCAGGGCAGGCATCCGCCTTCACCCTGCAACGGGGGAGATTTTCAGCCCGAATAAATGCAAAGCCCCCTATTCTGCCTGGCACAGTGGGTTTCCCTGAGACTCAGCCCGTGCCTTAACGAAGGACCCTTTCCAATCCGCGAGCCGTCAGATCGCAGAGCAGAAGGGAGGCCTGTTTGTTTAGACCTATGTGGGTTAGGCAGCTCAGACTTTATTCTTGCACTTTGATAGGTTCCTAAATGAAAATCCAATAATATTTTAAGCAGAACGAGTTCCCATGAAAGTCATTTCTAAATCGCCTGGCTCATCCTACCTGTCGGCTGGATTCCCCATCCCCACTGGCCTAAGCCCGGTGTAACATCACTGCTCCCAACGGCGTTACTCCCGGGAGCCGAGTCCGGCCCTGCCGCAGAGAGCACCCGCTGCCGCCTGCCTTTAATGAACATGTAAATAGACAGGAGGCTTCAGAGCAGAGTAACCCTGCAGTCAGGAAGTTCTCCAAAGCAGCTCGGGAGAAATAATACTTTATTCCTGGCGGTGCAAATAAGTGATAGGGACTGGCTAAGAAGGGTTCATGCAAATACTCCCGAATTAAGCTCCATCTGAAGTTAGAAAGGAAAGATGATAAACACACCCGGCTTTAAAACTGCAAAATATGCTTTGCAGGCATGAAACCGGAGGAGTAACAAAACTATCTGACATCATATTAAGCAGCAAAGCATTTCTCATTCTCAGGGCTGCAGTTACCTAAAACCAGAGTCCCATTAAAGAGTCCTAACTGTTATTTACATTTCTAAATCTTAAAACCATTAACAAAAGCCACTTAATTCAATTACTTTCCCTGGTCGCCGATGTTATTACATTATTGTCACGAAGCCGAGTTTGGCTCTGGTTTTCTCTTTTTTTCTTTCTTTAAATTCATTCCTCTTTTCTCCGCGCCGAGTGCCTCCCCCCCACCTCCCCGTCTTCCT
This sequence comes from Aquila chrysaetos chrysaetos, assembly GCF_900496995.4. Lineage (NCBI taxonomy): Eukaryota > Metazoa > Chordata > Aves > Accipitriformes > Accipitridae > Aquila > Aquila chrysaetos. The sequence continues at coordinate 32,825,228 of NC_044015.1, read as the reverse complement.
CTCCCCCGATGTCATTGTGTAGAACTAATGGGGTAAACTGAAATGGTATCTGTCCTCATTGACAGGTTTATGAGAATTTAATAAAGCGTGGCGCGGATAAAATGAGATATTACAAGGCCACACAAAGCTGATTGACTTCTCCACGTCAGCATTTTTATTTGGTTATTTATTTATTTCTTTTCAACACAGGGGTGATCTCACCAGTCCTTCGGTAGTGCTGGCCCAGGAGAGATGAGAGGGGGAGGGAAAACATGGGCGGCGGGAGGGACCGATCAATCCATCGACTTGTTTGCTGCGAGCACGGGCCGTGATGCTTTGCAGCTTTCCGATCGCTCCGGGAAGATGACATACAGGAGGGAGGGAGGGGAGGGAGGGGAGGGCCCCCCCGCCACCGCCTGTGCACTTTCATGCCCCTCGTACCTCCACAATGCTGGGGTGAGCTCGCCAACGACAGCTTGCCCACAGGTGGGGGTCCCCAGCGCTTCTCCATCGGGGGGGGTCTGAACCAGGGACCAGCTGCTGGTTGTGCAAGATGCTGCACAGACACTCGGCGTGGACGGGGCAGGAGGTATATCGGTGTTGTGTGAGTTGTGTGACCCTACGCGGTGACATCTGCGATGATGCTAAAATGGCCTCCCATAGCCCTCCTGGCGGACCCACTCCAGATCACAGGGATGTTTACACCGACTGACACAGCGCAATCACAGCCTGCAGTAGGCCCCAGGAAGTCCTCAAGAAGAAGGATGCCACCAACCGGTTCCACCAAGGCATGGGCCTGCTCTGTGCCTCAGTTTCCCCTCCCGCCCGATGCCCATCCTGCATGTGTAAATGTAAATTGCGGGTCACGCGGGGGCCTGCACAGAGCAAACCTTCTCTCTGGGAAAGTCAGTGTGTATATTTAAGTGTGTTTGCTCCCATCCCACAGCAAATAGGGAGAGCTGGAAATTTGGGCCATGCAGTAACTGGCTGTCTGTCTCCCTCTCCTGGCCTGTTCAGAAAACAGGGCTCGCTCTCTCTCTCAAAAAAAAAAAAAAAAAAAAAAGAAAAGCAGGGTTTGTGTGCTTTTTTCCAAGCAAGGTAAACCACATTACCAGTGGCCAAGGAGGTCTGGATTCAGCCCAGTCACATCAGAGACGCACAAGGGCTCAGGCCCCTGTTATGACTCAGGACCCCACTTAAATCTTGATCCCAAGCTATCGAATAACATCACTTTGGATGAAGACCGTCAGGATTAAACTTGGAGCTGCCCCTGTTAGCCTCAAAACTTGGCCTGTGGGGCTTCAGACACAAATAATATTGTTTCCCCTTCTCTGCGATATGCAGTTAGAGAAGGTGGAGGTGCCTTTGCTCAGCTGAAGGTGCATGGTCCTGGCCACCGCAACAAATCGCGGCAGCAGCAGAGCTTCGGGTCTCTTGAGCACTGACGGTTTGCAGAATCAAGCCCTGCTGGGCCATCCTCCTTAGCAAAACCAACCCGGCCCAGATGGACCAACAGCAAATCTCCCCTCATTTTATAAGAGCACTTTAAACCGTCTGAAATCAAAGCACTGCTCCCCACAAAAGCTCGGGCTGTCCCATCACCCAAAGAGCCAGAAAAGGGCTTTCTGCTTCGTTCAACACTCCTTGCAAGTACAGGGTATACAGTGCAGGGGTTTAGGGCGCAAAAGCCTCCGAGAAGGAGATTCCTGCCAGGCCAGCAGCTCAATCCTGCTCTCTGGTGGCTCACACCCGAAAGGCCAAGCGCATCCAGCAGCGATGTTCTGTGGGAGCAGCTGGAGACGCACACGGGGCCTGGCCCGGTGCTCCCCCATGGGCTGGAAAGGGGCTGTGCTCCTCTTTCTTTATTAATTTAGCTCACGATACAGCTCAGAAGGCAGCTATGCACAAGAAGATGGAGATCGTGGAAGGTTTTATGATTCCCTGCTTGAGCGGGGCATGGGTCCATCACTGGAGGGCGTCCGGGGGCTCCATAAAGGGGCTTCGGCCCATCACCCTTCTTTTAAAAGTCCCTCCAAATCCTTTGCATCATGGTAAGCATCCTGCTGCTCTGCACAGATTGCTCACAACCTTTGCAACAGCCTTTCCTGCACTGCCCCAGTCTGTAAAAAACCACCCCCCAATATCTCCTTGCTGAAGGGCCACAAGGTATGGAGCAAGCTGGGGAGCATTTCTTCTAGATCTCCTCACCCCATCCCTGCTGAGATGTACCCGTGCTCCCAGCCTCACTGATGTGGCAGCACGATGGGCTCGCTTGAAGCGCAGGGTACGAGCAGATGTCTCTTGGGGACACCACCTCTACGGTTCCCAGCAAACCCATCAGTCTCCCAGGGCTGGGCAATCACTGCCTGTGACCCCAGGAATGGTTTTATCAATTCAACACACCATGAGGCAGCATCCTGTAAAGCCTAGGCTCATCACTTGCTATTCTGAGGAGCATTTAACCATCTTCTCCATACTGGCTTCACCCTGTAAAGTTTTAAACACAGAGATGACCCCTCATTCTTTGCTCTGTAATGCACAATAAAGAAAAAGGGGCAAAACTCGTCCCCCCCCCCTCAGCAGCTTTGCTGCTCTGGCTCTGCTCCCCCCTCTCTGAGCACCAGAGCAGCTCAGCGTGTAAATGTATGTAAATCTTTGGCGGTATCCACAATAGCCCCCTATCTCCTGCTCTCTTCCTCTGAACGGCTGAAGTAATTACAGTGTAGCAGTGCCAGCATGAGGCATTTCTGCTGATGAATGCACTCAATCTAAGCACAGTTTTATGTATCATTAATTTCTTTAGCATTCAAAAAAATAACTTTTTTGATGGCAGATAATACTGTAATCACTCACAATTGCCAATACAATTATCTTCATTCAGCTGTGTAAAAAAACAACTACAGGAATAATTTTAGCCACTTAAATTTTCTTTCTCTCTCTTTTTTAAAATTTCTTATTTTTTAATGTTCACATGAAATGCAAAGCTGTTTGGATTTAAGATGCTGTAACACATGCACTACTAGAAATGAGTCCCTGCTCCCCCATTTGTATAGAAATGAGGTTTTCAAAGCCTGAAACTACTTGCTTAAGGTGTCTTCAGCAATCTTAGGGATCTTCCAAAGGGTCCTCCCCATTCTGGGGACCCCACTGCTGTGACCTCTTCAACTTTCCCTTACTCTCCGTCAAGCTGCCATGCGATAGCTGCGAGGTACACAAGGAACAAGAGAGCTTGTGCAAGTGCAAGTTGCACATGCAAGTCATGGTCCTCTTCCAGGTCAGCTCCTCCTCCGCTCTCCTGGTGGAGAAAATAGGGGAGCATTCCCTAATCTGCTTCACAACAGAGTCCACAAAGCTGGCACAAACCGTGCGTTCAATCTGCTTACAGTAACTCAGGTACTCCAGCTTGAAGCAGATTTGGGAGGAACCAGTCCTCCCACTGGAGCACAATCAGTGAGGAGGACAAGCATCTTCTACGGGCAGCGGTGACTACAGAGTGAATAACAAACGTGTCACTGAGTGAACAACTTGGTTGAGACATGCAATTTTCTTGCAGGGGCAAAAGGAATCACTCCCGCGTGACACTACCTCTTGCCTGAGCTGCTGGACAACTTTCTTGCAGGGGTTAAACTCCAGCTCTGAGAGGAGCTGCTTCACCTTCTTGCGGATCATGTTGACGAATCCCACTCGAGTGTTGGGAACCTACAAGGAGAGAAGAAATTTAGCAAGAGGGACCGTTGGCTGTTGTAAATGAAGCTTGGATCTTCTTTCAGAGGGCCAAACCCCGGGAAGGAGGCGACTAGCAGCTGGTGGCAGGGGCAAGCTGTTAACCTCTGGGAAACGGTCTAAAAGCAGTAGGGTGTCATGGAAGAACAGAAGTGTATAAATTCCTGGGTGAACAGCAAAGAATTTCTTATTGCCTCTTCTGAAATAAGGGGCAGCAAATAAAATCAGCTGAGTGCAGCAAACAGGAGATGTCGCTTTCCTATAGTACGTAGATAAACTGTGGATGTCGCTTCTGCAGGATGCCATGAGTGCCAGAATCAGATTCCTTCACAGCAGAAATATCTGTATGAGCACACAGCTATTAGTCACTGAAACCTAACATCTGGCTTGGGAAGCCACAGCCCTCTGGGTGCCAGGAGACAGCATTAAGGAAAACATTGCTGTGTGTTTGCCATGCTCTTGGCGTCTGCTCTGGTGTCAGATGAACAGGGGTTAGCCGGTCCTTCAGCCTGATCCAGTCCAGCTGATCGTGTGTGATGTGTCACAGTTAGAAGAAGATGACGCCTTTCTGCCCCTCCTTTGGTAACCACAGGGTTACAGCATCTCTGGGGTGTGGTGGTACCCACCCAGCCACAGCTCTGTGGACACAGGGAGGGGTGTGGGCAATGGATCCAGATGATCCTTTCTCCCTCCCTTAGCCGCAGGCTCCAGCCCTGCCAGGCAGTGGAGGAGGTGCAGGGGCAGGATCCGTCCTCGTTCCCAGCACCCCAGGATTCAAGCTCCCTTTGCTGCAGCGTATGAGCAGCCCTACGGACGTAACAGCAGAAAAGCTCCACTTCCTCATCTGGCAAGGACACACCAGTGTCCCAAGAGGACATCGGGGCATCACTTGCCCCACAAGCCAGCAGTTAGCCCCCCACCCCAGCCCGCGGGGAGCAAGGCCAGACCCATTTTACCCCTCTTAGGTTGTCCCAGGCACATCCTGCTGGATGGGGTGTCCCCAGCCACCACCCACCTATGCTGGAGACCCCCATCCTCTGCCTTGTCCCATCTCTGCTGGCAGCTGGGTCACAGCAGAGACCCGCTGCATTTTGGGGTTTCCCATGCCCTGGCTTAGCTTCCTGGAGCTGACCGGCCCCAGCAGAGATCCAAATCTTGCCACTGTCCTGCCTGATCCTCAACCCCATTGATTCACCCCCATACACTCGCCTGGGAGAGAGGAGAAGGGGGTTTCTGGCAGCAGCTCCTGGAGGCACAGGTGCTCCAGCCATAAAGCTTGTATTTTTTTTTCTTCCCTTTGACAAGCTGAATTGCAGAAGTTGAAAATTGTTCCTGCATGAGAGGTTTTAACCAGGGTTTAAACTAGGGGGAAGAGGGTTGGAGAAGTAATTTTGTCTTCCACCAGAACTAGTTTTTAACTTCTGTTTCTCCAAGTTCACCACCTTTCTTGTTCTCTTGTTAAAAGACTTCAGGTGCGCCTGGTTTTACAGCCTGCAGGGAAACAGCCCTATTTTGGCATTGTGCTGCCATGGGGTGAGATCAGTGCAGCTGAGGAGAGCGTGAAGCCTCCAGCATGAGAAAGAAGGAAGGAGGAGATTGGGATCACAGCATCAGCTCTCACCAACCTTGAGCTGATTCCAGCCTCCTGGCTCACGGCAAGGGCACCCCCACCAACCCTGTCCCCTTGCAGTTTCTTGTGCCCTGAATAGTCTGCATGCATGGGACTGCAGTGCCCTTGGAAGCTCGCATTACTGTATAATCCTCTGAGCCCCACAGTCTGAAAGGTAGGGGGGGAGGAAAAAAAAAAAACAACAAAATGGTGGGGAAAAAAGGGCCGTTCTTGCATGTAATTTCCTTGACCCAGATAACAGGGAGCTCATCCTCAAATACACAGCAAGAAGCCGTAGGCCACAAGTTCATTGTGGGCTGAATATTTCCGAGGCTTCAACACCCTCCAGCAAACACAGTCTCAGTCCCAGGACGCTGTGTACGTACAGCACAGCATTTCCCTCTAGAGGAGCCAGGCTCTGGCACAAGCCGCTCGGGTGCTGCCAGAATAGCTCTGATGGCTTGAAGGTTGAAGTAAAGCCAGCGGCCTGAGCAATAACACCAGTAAAATCAGATCTGGGGTAAGTAAGTCCATCGCATTTTCTAGCTCAGCATCTGCCCGGGGGTGCCTTAGGCACAGCTCATCTTGCTGGGACGCAGGGGGAAGGAGAAGACATCCCAAACCCTGCCCAACAGGTTTTCCACAAACTTATGGGCAGCATCTAAACTGGATAGCTTGAAACATTTGCTGATGAACTTTTGCAAGTGGTGAAGGTTTTTTAAGGACAGACCTCACGTTGGGCTGCTGACAGATTATTTTGGAGTTTCCCTCGGAAGTGAGAGCAAGGCCACAGCAAACACTCCGCTGCCTGAGCAGGGACGCCAGGTTTCTATGTTGGAAGTTGCAGCACTTAGCAAAGCACAGGCACGCCCATGCTCTGCCAGTGATGAAGTGGACTCTACTGGGCACAGGCTGGGACATTTATTGTTTCTTTTTCCCACACAGCTGCTCGGTCAGGAAACGCAAAGGAGCCGGGTATCGTTGGGACTCCCCCCCCCGCCGCTTCCTTGATGCTCCTAGCCAAGACTATCCCCAGAGAGGCTGAAAAATTTCGGGAGATCAAAGCCTCAGGTGGGGGACGGCAAAATAAATAAACCTTATCAGAGGGAGACCACCCAGCAGAGGGAGGGGTGAGTTTCCATCCAGGAGCCTTTCCTGCTCCCAAATCTCCTCCTCCCCACCCGTGCAGCTGCTCGCAAAGCAGCAAGCCGGTGAAATCCTTTTCCAGCTGAACCCAACCCCCTCCCGCTCGGGAATCCTCCCCAGGTTTTGCCTCCCTCTTCCCCACCTCCCCATCGGCGAGCGGGTGCCCTTGGACCCGGCCGGGAGCGGGGAGGCAGCGGGAGGCAGCGGGGCGCCCGGCCGGCCGGTCTGTCTGTCTGTCTGTGTCTGTCGGTCGTTCAGCCAGCCCCGCCATGCGGGTCCCCCTGCCCGCCCTGCTCTGCTGCTCGGCCGCCAGCCTCCTGCTGCTGCTGCTGCGATGGCGGTGGCGAAGGGGGCTCTGGAAGAAGGTGAAGGAGGCTCGGCAGAGGCAGGAGCGGAGCTTGGTGCAGATGGAGATGGCTGTGCGGTGCTTTCGGGAGCAGGTGGGTGCAATAAGCCGCGCTTCTCCCCTCCTTCACCCACCGGGGCGGGGAGAGGCTGCGGATGGGCAAGCCGCCTCCGTCCGCCCAGGCGGTGGCTCCTCACCCCGGCCCCTTCCCCTTAGCATATAGCCCCGGGGACAGCGGTCGTGCAGCCCTCCCTGCGGGCTGGGGGGGGGGGGGGGGGGGTCTCCCTGCAAGGCTGCGCCCGCAGAGCTTGCCCGGTTGCGAGACGGCATTCCAGCTCCTAATACGGAGCTGCGGGGATTTCGTTTTCTTTTTTTCCCTTCCTAAATCTACGTGTGCGTGCACACACACCCCCCCCCCCCCCCCCCCGGCAATGCAGCGATCCCCTCTGTAGCAGGGTGGGGAGGAAACGCTTCCTGGGGCAGCCGGTGCAGCGGGGGATAACGGGCAGCGGCGCAGGCGCCAGCAAACAGTCACCGGCGGCGAGAAGAGGAAAAATCCCGGCCCCTCGTCTGAAAGCTTCCCGGCCTCTTCCGCCGCGGTAGGAGGCTCAGCCCGGCTGCCGAGCAGGCGGTCGGAAAAGGCGAGAGGCAGCGCGTTGTCAGCAGAGGCCGAAGTGCAGCCGCGCTGCCCGAGGACGCTGCCCGCAGGGATGGGACGCGAAGCCGCCGGTGCCGGGGCGCGGTGCCCAGAAATCCGGCTCGGCGGCACCGTGCACCCCGTGATCCCGTCAGACTGCCTGACCTGGACTTGGAGCGGACTCGCTTGGGTTCAGAGTCCAGCTTGGAGGATGAGGTTTCACGCTTTTTTCGTGGTATTCAGTAGGTGGCGAGGAAATCTCTGCTGACCCAAAAATGCCCTGTCTGCTGTCAGCCAAGGGGCTCCCTGGTTTGCCTGCTTCCCTGTGGGATATCTTGGCGATGCCAGGAGAAGAGCTGGTGCCGGGTCCGCTTTCGTTTCTTGCTGGAGTGATGTCTATAACCGTGCCGCCAATTCCCACTGTAATTCAGCAGAGAACATTGCACCGAGCAGTTCCCCCAGGCCTGGCCAAGACCTGTCTGAACAAGGCTGCGTGAAAGGCTTTGTCTTAAGCAGCAGGTGCTTGGTGAGACCGGTCTGGCCAGGAAGAAAAGGCTTTAGAAAGCCTGGATTACTGCTGGCCCTGCTGGTTTCACGCCATGCTCACTGGTATCGGGTAGGAGCAGGATTGCAGTCTTGAGGCAGATATTGCATTTGGCCACTAAATGGCAGATATTTTTTGGATGGGTTACAGTGGGCACCAAGGGGACAGGAGGAGCCCAGCAGCTGGGGCAGAGGTGTGTCATTGCCTGTTCAACCTTTTCCGTAGCATCCTTCCGTGAACATGATTTCCATCCTCTCTCTGCCTTTGCCGGAGCTCTCCAAGAAACTCCGGGATGGCTCCCTCCCTCTGGAGCATGTCTTCTATGCCTACGTGGGCAAGGTGAGGAGCAAGGGTGGCGGGGCAGCATCTCACCCACAGTGGGGCTGGCTTTTTTGGGGGAGAAACCCAGCACAAGGTTCAAGTGCTGATGAGCTGTCATTGCTTGCTGGTTAGTGCTGGGCCCATCTGTGCTTTTCTGTGAGCGAAGGGAGAGCTGGGCATCTGGCTGCCGTGGCTCTCAGCTTGGTTTGGAGCAAAAGAGAGCAGCAAGCTCAGCATCTGGAGACCCCATACCATCCTAGGGGGGCCCATACCTTCCCAGGGGCAGGTGTAGCTATAGGGAAGTCGCAGAGTGCTGCTGTTGTCTCCCCTCTACCTCCAAATGCATTGGTAAACCTCAAATGCTCGGTGTCCGCTTTCATTCTCAGGGCATTTTGCCATAATGCCCTGATTGCCTCCTGGGTTCCCACTTTGGGGTTATCATTTTATGCCACCCCAGAAGCTCAATCAAGAGAATAGCCTTTGGTATTCTGCTGGCCTAAGTGCCTCTCTTCATCACGCACCAGCTGGTGCTATGGCCCCCCTGTGTCCAGACAATATTTTGGAGTTTGGCATGAAAACGTCTTGGAAAGGAACAGAAAGGGCTGCCCCGATACCGGTTGTCCAGATGGGGAGGTGGAAAAGGGAGAAGAGGCAGGTGTTCCTTGCAAAACAGAAGGCCGTTGTGCAACACTGCAAGCCGTGTCTCACCTGTGGGCTTTGCCTGCTTTCCCCGAGGCCCTCCAAATCGCCACAGAAACCAACTGCATCACGGAGTATCTGCAGGAAAGCGAGACCCAGCTCCGGAAAGCGAAGCGGACGGGGAAGCTGGGTTTGCTCTATGGGGTGCCTGTCAGCATCAAAGACTCCATCGACTGCCAGGTACTGCCAGCGTGATACTGTGGGTGTCCTGACATCCCTGTGGTTTGAACTTTCGTGGCAGGGGGAGGTTTGACTTCAGCATCTGGCTTGACTTTGTCATAGCTGATGTGGGATGGCCTGCCCTGGCAGGTGATGGGGTTTGCTGCCCATCTCCCATATAAGCCAATGGAGAAGGCTGGTCAGATTTACTACCAATATACTATGCGATGTGTGGGTGATGGATGGGTTGTTGGAGGTGCATGCACGTGCTTATATATATAAAAATATATAAAAACACAGGGGTAGGGGGAATTTCCATCCTCCATTTGGAAACCTCGTTGTCTTGTGTTCCCAGGGTCATGATTCCACGTTAGGGTTTATAAAAAACCTCAATAAACCCGCAGCAGAGGACAGCGTGGTGGTGCAGGTGCTCAGGAGACAGGGGGCAATTCCGTTTGTCAAAACCAACGTTCCTGTGTCCCTCATCAGGTAGGTGGGTGCTCCATTTCCTCGGTGTGGCAGCAGTCCTCCCTCCCTCGTCCCAAGTGAGGGTTTCTATCAAGTCTAATTCTCATTTCCCACTTCTTTTTAAATAACAACACCTGGTCCCCATTCTTAGTGTCTTGAAGTTTTACTTTAAAAAGTAAGGACATTTACACTAAGGATGAAAATTAACTCTAGTTCCAAATGGAAAAAAAGGAGAAGAGGAGAGAAATCGCTGCCCTTCTTTCCTGTGCTGGGTGTTTTTAAATCACTTTTTTTTTTTTTTATTAACCCCTTAGGCATGGTGCTGTTAACTATACAGTGCAAACACATATCCATGGCAGGGGAAGCTCATTAGCTAGTTAAGCTAATGACCTTAAATTATCCTGTCCCCAAACCTCCTGCTGTATCTGGCAAGAGCATGCTTGATGTCATTGATATGGTGCGAGGTCAGGTGCGCTCTGTCAGACAGCCACCCTGCTGCTGTCTCTGTGTACCGACAAGTGAACTCTGGCAAAGCTCCTCCGTGCATGACTATTGCCCAAGCCATATGAAATGCCTTCCTTAAGGTGACACGGCAATGACTGACCATGTTTAAAAAAAAAAAAAAAAAAGCCACAGAAAGAGGTTGCCCCAGAGATTATCGGATTTTGCACCAGTTCCTGGGGGACTCCGACATTCAAATATTGCTGCAGTTGGCATTTGGCCTGTTCCCAAGCAGGGGCTCAGCAATGTCCCCCCAGCATGGAGGGGCCTGGACCTGCTGCAGGTGGGCTGCTTTGGATGTCCTGTGGCACTCAGGACTACCTGAACGGGGAGGCTTTCCAGGAGGCTTGATGTATTTGTGCTGCCAGAGGGTCTGCCTGGGGAAGGCTTGATGACACTGAAATTAGCTGGCAGTGAATCCAGGACATGGGACCACCGTGAAAAGGCTGATGGTCTTCATGGGAGCTTTGGGAAGCTCCCTCGGACCAAGTGATGTCAATGTGACAACTAGTGAATTATCTGATTACCTTCTGAAGGTCTTTTTGTAGTGACTGGGGTCCACATCAGCAGGTATCTACATTCTTCTCATTTGCAATCTCCCTCTCTCTCTTTAGCTATGACTGCAAGAACTTAATCTTTGGTCAGACGTTCAACCCTCTGCTCTACACCAGAACCCCTGGAGGCTCCTCTGGTGGAGAAGGGGCACTTGTTGGAGGAGGTGGATCCATCTTGGGCTTTGGGACAGATGTAGGAGGGAGCCTGCGTTTCCCCGCTGCCTTCTGTGGGATCTGTACACTCAAACCCACCGGGAACAGACTCAGGTACTGCAAGTAATGCAGTGATGTCTCTGGTGAGACTCACCCACCACCCTACCGACCGCTGTGCCGGGATGCTCCTACTGCTGTGGGCAAGGGGAAACTTGGGAGGAACTGCAAAGGGCTTGTTTCTCCCTCCTGCCCGGACATTTTCTGGGGCCTGTATGGAGGGAAGCGTTGTTTCCCCCAGAAGAGAGATGGGGAAACCTCTCCACCTGCATGCTAAGGGGGTGGCTGTTCCTGACTGACAGGGCATAAACCATTCTGGCGTAGCATCTCTCTTGGGCTTCCCCTTGGCCCTTCTGCCAACCTCTGCATCTGCAAAGGGAGGGCAGTGTTTTCATTACCACTTGCTACTGCTTAAAGCTTTTCCCTTCAATGAAAACTACTCAGCTGCTGTATTTTGTGTGTCTCTTTTCTTCACAGTAAAAAAGGAATAACTTGTGGTGTCCTTGGGCAGAAGGCAGGTAGGAATTGATGGTTGTCCCCCAGGGAGGGCAGTAGGGCAGGGGTGAGAAGGACCCTCAGCTGGTTATGGGGGACCTTCTCCAACACGTTCAGAGAGAGAAGCAGGTTCCCTTTCAGGGACTTTTTCACAGAGCCACTCCCATACTGTGATTCCTGAAAAACTGGAATATGCGTGAGCCGAGGGGAGCAGTTTGTGTAACACGTAAACCTCAACACACCCTGTAACCCCCAGGTTGCTGTGTTGTCTGCCACGGCTTCATGGGAGGTGTGATTAGCAGTCAAAGGGTGTGTCTTAAGCTGTCCTTGTGTTGTGATCAACAAAACTTTTTGTTTAATCTTGTAAATCAAGAAATGGAGACATCAGGGCACATATTGATGGATAACAAGTCTGGGTCCATAATGATGGGCCTGCTGATGGGAAGACACCTGTAGGCATCCCCAGCCCAATTCTCAAAGAGGAACTGTTGCCAAGACTAGACTAAGTCAAAACGATGCCAAGAGGTCCTGCTTTTGCAGGACATGCCCTTGAAAGACCCCTAGCCATGAATTCTGTCTTCTGGTCTCTTCCAGTGGTCACAGCAGTGGGGCCGATGGCAAAAGACGTGGAGAGCCTGGCACTGTGCATGCGGGCACTCCTGTGCGAGGACATGTTCAGCCTGGACAGCACAGTGCCCCCCCTTCCCTTCAATGAAGAGGTAAAGGACCTCAAAGGGGGCGAAGGTCTCTGAGAAGAGCTGCCATTGCTCAGGCTGAAAACACCAGTGGCTCACGGGAGCCCTCCGGGACCTGTGGGTGGGCACGTGGGCGAGAGAAGTGCTGTTTTCCAGACTCCCCCTGCGGCGTGGGTGTACTGACGGCTCCTGACGCTGCTGACATCCTTCCCGCTGGCACTCTCCCTTGCTCTGCAGGTGTACTCCAGCACGCAGCCCCTCCGCATAGGCTACTATGAAACCGATTTCTTCACCATGCCAAGCCCTGCCATGAGACGTGCCGTTCGGGAGACGAAGGAGCTGTTGGAGGATGCTGGCCACACGGTAGGATGTTGCGTGAACCCGATAGTCATGCTGCGTCTATTCTTCCTTCCTACCGTGTCTTTGGGACCCTTGGGTGAACATCAAGCAAATTTGGCAAGGAAAGGGGGCCTGGAATCCACTCGGCTTGCCACAGATTTGATGAAAGTAGATAGCTGCTTCTGGAAAAGATAAATTCTTTATATTGCAACTTGATTTCCCCTCTTGGCAGGGTCTCAGTGCTGTTTAGGTGCTGGTGAACACAAAAGGGAGCCCACCCCAATCCATAACACATGCTGGGGAGTAGACACACTGCAGTATGACTTGTCTGTAGTGTGGGTGCATTTCCTCACACCCTGGCTGAGATCCACATTGTGCTGGGTGCTGTACAACCAGGGTCCTGAGGCAGTGCCCGGAGGGAGCTTACAGTCGTGATGGTGTATGATTACTGTCAGGTCAGCGTGTTTCCTGAGCCTGATGGACCACCTCTCTTCAGTGGCTGTGACGAGCTGTTGTCCAAGTACTTGTTTAGTCTATTCTCAAGCAAATTTTACCTCTTCTGTATCATATCCTTTGGCAAGCAGTTCCACAGATCTACTGCATGTTGCATGGAAAGCCACCTCCTGTTTTTGTATCTGGAAACAAGAACCTAAGGAGAAAATAGATAGGTAGTTGCAGATGGCAGATCTTTTATAGCCAAGCAGTCCCATATTGACCCAGACCTGTTCCTAGGGTCTCAGGTTTCTGGGGTGCTGAGCAGAGGTTGTCTCCTTCATCCTCTTTGCCATTTCAGCGAGCCATCTCCTGTGCGTGAGGCACGGTCGTGGCTGCACACCTCCCCTGTACCCTTGCAAAAGAACTGGGAGTGAAGTGGGAAGCAGAGACTCATGCTCTCTGTCACCCACTGCCAGTTTTGGAGGGACCTTTGTGCCTGCTTGGACTTCAGGGGGCCAAGCCCATCCTGTATCTCTTGACTCATCTGTTTGTTGCTCAAAGGGAAAATGGTGTTTTCAGGGAAGGATGGATGGGATGGAGAGGCCCTCATGGCCTCAGATGCTGGAGGCTTTCCTGAGGGCTTCTCGGGAAATCCTCAGCCCAGCTCAGCCCACTGAGAGCCCTCAATGGCTTCTCCCACACAGCTTGCTTGTGCCACTGACTCCTCTTCCATTTTCCTTCCAGCTGGTGCCCTTCGAACTCACAAATGTGGACTACGTGGTCTTTAACTTCTGCTTCGGGGGAATATTTGCAGATGGGGGCACCTCCCTTCTCAAGAAATTGTAAGTATAGCCTGGAACAGTTTGATGGGATCAGCACCTTTCTATGAAAATCCTCCCTGGGGTCTGGCTAGCGTCCAGATACAGGTAGCAGATCTACTGGATATAGATAGTGGCTAATATGCACTGGGATTTACTGGGAAGCTTACCATCAAGCAATTCAGCTGAACCTTGGCTTTCTTTGGGATTGTTACCAGTCTTGACAGATGAAAGGAAACTGGGTGCTGATATCCTATAAATACTGTGAGAATCAGAGGAGCCCAGAGGAATGGAGCAAACCTCTTTTTGTCACTTAGATATGCTGTTCAGAGGGGTTGGCCTTCTGAAAGCTGATCTACTGTGATTGCTTCCCGACACTGCTCAGCCAAACCCCCTTTTCTCTTTCAGCAAAGGGGAGCTGGACAAAAGTGTGGGGCTGTTCTTCTGGTTGGCGAAGTCACCAAACTGGCTAAAAACTGTCCTCTCCTGGATTGCCAAACCCTTCGTAAGGTCCATTTCTTTCTAGCATAGATGGAGTTAAGCAGTAGGTGGTGAAGAACTTGTCTCCCATTGCAGTAAGTCTTCATCATAGAGAAGTCTCTAGGCATTGCTTCCTGGCTGTGCTTAGACACATCTCCAAGCTGGAGTGATGCTATTTCTGTTCCTCCTCTCCCCACTTTGGGGAGAACCCACGAGTCCTTCCTGAGCACTGAGTCAACAGCTTGTATTTGTGATGGAGCTGTCTTGGAGGACAGGGCTGGGATTAATGTAGATTATTTTCCTTTTTTTTTTTTTTTTTTTTTTTACTTCTCAGGTGCCTCGATTTTCAAATATCGTAAGAAGTATGACAGCAAAGTGAGTAAATCTGAGCCTGAGCAAATGTGTGAAGATCTGGGTTTCTCTTTTGGAGGGCAGCAGTGTTTGCTACATTAGGGATACTGCCCCAGCTGCATGCATCTGAGCAAACACAAGGCAGAAAACACAAGGGTGGGAGCAAACAGAGCAGTTTATGTCAACACCATAACCCTGCAGGGTTTGGCAAACTGTTCTAGTACTGAGGGTGGGAATGAGAGCAAGGGTTCACAGCCTCTTGCTTAGGAACTGGATGAAGCTTGTGGGAATGAAATATAATGTTGCCTTCAGCACTGGTTAATGCATCTGTCATACCATGAGGTAGGCACCCTGTAAGACAGAGGGAAAGTTAATGCACAGGGAAGGAGGCTTGCTCTTCCTTGCTGTGATATCAGTGTTGGGCAGTTAGTGGTGAGAAAGGACTCCAATCCCATAGCAGAAAGGTTGTATTTTGTGCTGTGCCTCCAAGGCAGTACGTCTGTCCCCCCATCAAAGGGTCAGTCCACCTCACACAGCCTGGCCTTTGAGGAATTGTGCCTGGGCTTCCACCTCCTGAGCACAGCAGCAGTAACAGGGCTGGGCACTTGTCAGGCCAAAGCAGCACTGCACCAATCTGCCTTTAGTCTTCATCCCTCCATCATGGGCAGAAGCAGAAATAAGACCCCCAGCCCTTCAGAGGAAAGCCAAGACTTTGCCAAAGTCCTCTCTTCCCTTGGCTGCATCTAACCTGTGTCCATCTTCTCTGCCCCTAAAGCTGCTCTTTGCATGAGCTCTTGATGCCTTTCTTTGGTTTTGTTTCCTTTTTCAGCACAGTGGATGAAGTCTGGAGTCTTCATCATGAAATTGAGGTAAAGTATTGCAATTTAGGGTTAGATAATTTTTGTTTTATTTCTCTTTGGGAAGAGGTAGATTCAGTACCCGCCAGAGTTAGATGATCAAGTCACTGGTGATGTGGGGTAGGAACATACATCACTCTTCAACAGATCTCACTTGGATGTGCAAGTTCTCAACACATTTAAAGATTAGGATGATATGTAGACGCATTCATGATCCTGAATCAGACCTGAATTTTTCACTCCTACACTTGAAAATGTAGGCCATCAGCTGCAGCAGACTTGCCTCTATTTCCATTCTGGTTTCCTCAAGACCCGTGCCCCTTTTCCAGGTTGCCATGTGCCCCCACACTCAATCTTTCCCCACCTCCAGTTTTAGCAGAGGGGAGGGTGCTTCGTACACTGGGAGGGCTGTTGACCAAGCAGCCAAGGGTTGCTGGGTTTTAGCGGGATCAGGCCTGATGTAGCCTGATGGCTGCTCCTGGGGAAGGGTCGAGAGCCTGGCTGGGCACCCAAGGAGAGCATCAGCCAGCAGCCATGGGACAGTACATCCATCCCACTGACCACTAGTGCGTTTCCTCCTCAGGAGTTTTGCCACCAGTTCATTGCCCAGTGGAAAAAGCTGAATCTGGATGTCATGCTTTGTCCCATGCTGGGTCCAGCTTTCGGCATCGGCTACCCTGGGAAGCTCTCAGGTAGGACTGCCAGCGGTGGGGGGACACCTTTGCCTCCAGCGTGCCCCTGCTGTGGCACTCCACCAGTGTCAATGAGAAGCATTCCTCCTCCTCCCCTCACAGCCCCACGGCACTGGCCAGCGGTGGGAAGAGCTCGGCTCTTGGGGCAGCTGCAGCCCCAGCCCGTGGGGTACACCCAGGACAAACCCCCCCGGTGCGTGTGGGACCCGAGGGGCAGGTTTCCATCCCGCAGCCCTTGAATTCCCAGTGCAAGCGCCCCGTTAGCTGGAAGCTTGCTTATGCGGAGGGGGGCGAAGGCTTTCCCTGCTGCGGGCTGGTGCTGTGAGCTCCCCCTCTCCCCCAGTGGCGGTCAGCTACACGGTGCTCTACAACGCCTTGGACTTCCCTGTCGGCGTGGTCCCCGTCACGATGGTGACGGATGAGGATGAGGAGGAGCTGAAGGGCTACCAGGGGTACTTTCGGGACTGGTGGGACCGGACCCTGGCGAAGGTGAGTGGCACCAGGTTCTCCAGGGGCGCGAGCGTCCCCATCCCTTCCCCTGGACACCCCCCTGCCCTCTCCCCCTCTGTTTGTGCCACAGGCTTTTCGCGGCAGCGTGGGGCTGCCCGTGGCCGTGCAGTGCGTGGCCTTGCCGTGGCAGGAGGAGCTGTGCCTCCGGTTCATGAAGGAGGTGGAGACCCTCGTCTTGAAGAAAAACAGGTTCGTCTGAGTCCTGCGCGTTTGCCCGGAGCAGGATCCCAGCTAACATCGGCACAGGCCATCCTTTGGTCTGACTCGCCTGCAGGACTCGTGTTCCCCTCCACGAGGATGCGGTGATGGCTGGTCTGGCTGCTGGCTTTGGGGTGCAAGGGGAAAGCGAGGTGAGCTCCGCAGTGGTGGAGCACTTCCAATCATTGTCCTAATACAGTATTTTTTGTTATCAGAAAGTCTGTTGTTTCAGGTCTGTGTTTGTGTGGGGGTTTGGGGTGGATTTTAATAACCCTTTCAACACCCCCAAGGGAAGTGCAAGAACATGATCTTTCTCTTACAAATGGGGAAACTGAGCCATGGGACTGGTTTCGTCCAAGACGTTCAGATTCCTGCTTGGAGTGCTGTAGGAAAAGGGATTTTCCCCTCCATTGTCAGCTCCCTGAGGATGAAATCCAGTCTTCTCCCTGCCACAGACCAGCAATCCAAGGTCAAAGCTGAGCCTGCCTGCAGGCTCTGGCAAGCAGGGAGGGAGCTGGACGGCTCCACACAGCACAGGGCTGCTGGCACCCTGCACGCCGTGGAGGGGAAATCTGGAGTGATCGTTAACTCCCATCTCATTCAGACATCTCCTCCTGCTTTCCCCAGAGCAGAGATGCAAAGTGCTTCAGCTCACGGTATTGCATGTATAAAGCAGCGTGCCAGGGCCAGACGGCCAGCTGGACAGCCTGCCCTGCACACCCTCTCCTCCTGTTTGGCAGAGGGGGCCATGCCAGGTTTTCCAGGGGGGGTTCACGGCCGCTGGCAGCTGCTGACACCGGGATTGGCAGCCCCGGCTGCTCCCGGTAGGTTAAGGGTGTTCCAGAAAGAGATATCGCAATGCAAAAGCATTTTTCCCAATGCAGCAATGTCACAAGTGGATTGTAACAAAGCTCTGGCAGGATTTAAGTTTGGGTTTTTTAATGTATTATTGTTGTCTAAACCAGAGTTATGCAAAAGCATGGGGTCTTTTCAAGGGCTGGGCAGAGAGGTTTTTCCCAGCCTAGGAGAAAGCAGCCCCCAGGACCCTGATTCTTTATCAGCAGGCTTTGAAAAAAGGAGGGAGGGAGCTCCAGACATTCCAGGACTGAATGCTATGTAAAGCCAAGCCACAGAAGAGCTTGGGTGGGGGGTTTCACCAGTTGCAGGTGCTCCCTGCCCACACAGAAAATGCTGGACAGGGTTTATCTGTTTGCATTTTAAAATTCAAGCCTGGAGGAGCTTGTCACTCCGCGAGAGCCAAGCACTGCATTGCTCTGTTAATTTAACTGC